>NW_008338996.1:1774703-1798850 GCF_000622305.1 Nannospalax galili | reverse complement strand
AGGCCCGTGGTAACATTGTGCAACATAAATGCTGGTAGGCCCACATGGAATTTTAAATTTTGTAGTAGCCACACATACGAAAAGAAACAAAAAGTTAACTATAATGATATATTTTAGTTACTCTAATCTAGTGAAAACTATCATTTTGTCCAGGTGTGGTGGCACAACCTTAAATTTCAACATTCTGGAGGCAGAGGCAGGCAGATCTCTATGAGATTGAGCCAGCCTGGTCTACATAGTGAGTTCCAGGCCAGCTGGGGCTTCATGGAGACCCTGTCTCAAAAGGACAACGACGTCAAAAGGTTGAGGCACAGGTTCCTACCTCAAGAAAAGCCGGACCAAGGTGTAACCAGCACATGGAGCATCTTTTGGCTTGTCAACGGGAAGCCTGATAAAGGGATGTTGGAGGTCTTGGCATATTAAGTATCGGACATTTTATCCAAATGCTGTGCATTTTCATAAAGTAAACATGGGGAGGATGGAGATTGCGTTAAGAGTTTGGGGTGGAGGAGCAGACCTTAGAGGGGCGGCCTCTGACTCCGAGGGCCATGTGCAACCAGACCAAGTGCATCTGTAGGTATCTGGTAGAAACCAGTGGTCAGGGTAATCCAGGTAAATTTAGTGCAAGCAAGAGCTGCAGTTTTAAAATCTCTGCTGTCTGTGAAGTACAACGTTGATGGGGAAGAACCGTTAAAAGCAAGTTGACACCAGGCAGTTGGAGAGATTGGTCAGAGCTGTGGGCTTCATCAGGTCCTCAGTGCCAAGGAGTTGGATGTGTTTTGGAAAAACTTGCCTTCTGTAATTTTAAGGAAGGAGACAAAAACCCAGAAATCTTAGGGGAAACAGGATTTCCCTCTGGATGGATGTGTGCATGCCAGGGCCTCAAGTGACAAAATTGCAAAGCTGTGGCTTTACAAAGATTCTAATCCCACTTGCCTTTCATGTGTTAGGACTGCCACACCCCAAAGTATCTGTAACCAGGACCTTCTGTTTGGATTACATTGTGATTGTTTTATCTTTGAAGTGGGGCAATTAATTGACAGAGAAAAAAAGTCTTGAATTTAAGGTACTGGTAATTGTGGACAAAAGATCCAGTCACTCAAGGCCATTTTTTCCTCACCCTAATATTGATAGTGTGTCCGTTGCACCCCCACCCCCCAGACTTCTTTTCCCCAGCCTTTGGATCATAGTATTTTTGAAGCACTCAGGAGGCTAGCAGATGTTTACCATTTTGCTTACTGCATTGAACAAAACAAAACCTCACTTAAGAAGCCAGCAACATTGTATTACTAATGCTGTAGTAATGTGAAAGGAGTGGATGATGACACACAGCCAGCCATTCTTGCTTGTTTTTGGGTTTTTTTGTTTGCTATTTGAGACACGGTCTCCCTTTACCTCCAGTTGGCCTGGAACTCACTATGTATACCTCCATCTCATAAAGATCTGCCTGCTTCTGCCTCCCAAGTGCCAGGATTAAAGGCGTGTGCCACCACGCTCAGCTAATAGCCAGCCATTGTTAAAGGTTGTTAGAAACTTTGGGAGAATGCTCTGAGTGGTTTCATGTTTCCCTAGAGCTGATGAAGTTTTAAAAAATCAGACTCTGTAAAATTGAATGGGTTATAAATTCATCAATACTAAGGTGAAAATGATGAGCTACTTAAATTTCAGTCTTTGGTGATAACTGGGGATATATATATTGTGGACAAGGAAGAAGACCAGTCCCTATTACCAGAGAGTAAGGAAAGTGAATGTTGTTGGTGCCAGACCTCTACCTTCACTGATGCTGTGATTGACATGAATCCTGTGTAGTAAGATGACTTAGCAGGTAAAGGCACTTGGATCCACAAGTTGGAAGGAGAGGGCCAACTTTTACAAGTTGTTTTCTGATCTCCACACATGTGGCATGCAAGAATGCCTCCCCCATACATACCTACACACACCAATAAATACAGTTTGTTTTTTTGTTTTGTTTTGTTTTGTTTTGGTCTTTTTGAGACAGGGTCTCCCTATAGCCCCAGCCGACATGGAACTCACTAAGACCTGGCTGGCCTTGAATTCACATAGATCCACCTGCCTCTGCCTCCCGAGTGCTGGGATTAAAGGCATGCACCACCACGCCCAGCTTTTTTCTTTTTTTCTCTTTTTTTTTCATTTTTTAAATAAAATTGCCCTTTCAATAGAGCAAGGTTATCAGTGCTTACAGTGGTGGTGAGTTCACAGAGGAGTTACCGTTTCCCACCATCGATGATAAGAACAGGAACCTTGCCACCCTGTTGGGCATGATGGACAACCTAGCAGAAGACAAGAAGGGCATGTCTGTGACAGCCTGTGTGATGTTAGTTTGGGGCCTTGATAAGAAACTGAAGCTGTCTATCTTCTACCCAGCTACCACCGAGAGGAGCTTAGATAAGATTCTCAGAGTAATTAAGTCTTTCCAGCTAACAACAGGAAAAAGGGTTGCCACCCCAGTCGATTGGAAGGATGGAGGTAGTGAGAGGGTCCTTCCAACCATCCCTGAAGAGGAAGCCAAACAATTCTTGTTATAGTCTGGGATCCACAAATGCCCCAAACAGACAAATAGGTGAGTCTGGAGAAAGATTTATTCTGGCTGGGCTACACTCTTTCCTAGAGGGTCCAAGTGCAGCGCTGAGCCTAAGCACTTTGGCTCTTTTATACTAAACTTGTTGCTGGGCAAGCAAGCAGAATACAGAAGCTAATCATTGAACGTTAAGCTTGAGCAAACATTATCAAGGAAATACATAAGAAAATACAATTTTCCATCCAAACCCCCCACCCGCGCGGAACTAGCTTCCTCCTCTTTCATAAACAGACATCATCAAGCTTACTGTTATTCTACACTGTCTTTACCAGTCACAAAGTTCCCTCTGGGGGGGGGGGGTTGTTGTATAACAATTGTATCTTAGGAACCTCTAAATGTTGTGGGATACTTTTTGTACAGAGAAACAATAACCAGGAGTGAAAAGTTTAAGTTCCCAGGCATATAGGTGGAGAGTCCCCTTAATAATTTCTATTCTATTAATCAACAACTACTATTTTGCAGAAGCAAGCCAAGCATAACCTGTAGAAGCTATAAAGCAGCAGTTAGCAGGAACACTCTAGGATGCTCTGACCTGTTCCCAAGACAACCAGGGTTCAGCTTGGATGTGTTCCCATATCCTGGGCCAACTGCCTGATAATTTCAGAAACCAGCGTCAGCCTAAACTTTAACATGGTGTAGCTATGGTCAAGAAGGTGCCCTATTACATTCTTCCTAAAGGAGTCTTCACCAAAGAGCTCCCATCTGGCAAGAAATACCTCCGCTATACCCCCAACCTTAGGTCTGTGCAATAGTTGGGGCTGCAGCTGCTTGCTCGGTGCTGTGAACCTGAGGACACCAGCTGCCAGTCATATTTCCTTGCAGCAGCTCCATAGAAACATCATGGTGTGTTCACAGCCAGGGTCATTAGGCTGCTGTACTACTGGCTCATTAAACGGAAGTGGAACCAATACTTTCTTGAGATTCTTTGTGGTGTGCCTTCACCAACATTCCGACCTGTCCTTTCAGAACCCTGAAATATATTCTGTATTTGAGACTGGAAAAAAAAAAGAATACTTGCTCTTGAAATTGTGACATGGTCAAATGTTTTGTATTCAATATTAATCTTTGTTAATTCTTCACATCTATGAATGAAGTATTGCCATTTTCTTTACCAGGATCATACCCCCTCCCCACAAAAACCACCTCAGGTTAGGTAATTTGCCTGAGTCCATGCAGCCAACAATTTACAGTTGATTTGCTACTCTTGCTAGGTAATGTATCAGGCCTTTTAAGAAATTTTAGTCCCGAGGAATGATACAGATAGGTGAACAGATGGTTCACAACAAGGGGGACGCTGAACTGGTTTGTGTGCCAGTTTGGTTTACAGGTGTGTTTTGTGTCTCTGTTCAGGTTGAAAGAATTTTCAGTTTGTGTTTAGCATTTCCTCATTTTTGTTTGACAAGCTATTACACTGTATGCAAAATAAAGGCACAGTTTATTTTTAAAGAATTAATTGTTCACATTTGTGTGTTTCTTTGTGTACCACAGTGAGTGTGTGGAGGTCAGAGGACAAGTTGCAGGAGTTGGTTCTCTGCTTCCCCCGGGTGGGTTCCAGGGATTGATTTGAGATCAAGCCTGACAGCAAGTGCCTTCACTTGAGGATTCATTTTACTGGCCCAAAATTCACAAGTTTAAGTGTAGATTTTATTCAGGATTTTTTTTTTTTTTTTTTGTCTTTTTGAGACAGAGTCTCCCTGTAGCCCTGGCTGGCTTGGAACTTGCTATGTAGACCAGGCTGGCCTCAAACTCATAATGATCCTCCTGCCTCTGCCTCCCCAGTGCTGGGATTAAAGCCGTGCTCCACCATGCCCAGCCTATTCAGGATTTTTTAATACTTGGGTAACCACCACCAGAATAATCAAGATATAAAGCAATCCTTCAACCATTGGCCCAGAGCACTAAGTCTCTTCCCCTGTGTCTGGAGTTATCATTGTTAAGTAGGGATATTTCACATTAAGCTTAGTGGGTAGGGGCTAGAGAGATGGCTCAATGGTTAAGAGCACTAGCTGTTCTTGCAGAGGATCAAGGTTCGGTTCCCAGCACTCACGTAGAAGCTAACAAGCATTAGTCATTCCAGTTCCAGGGGATCCAAGGCTCACTTCTGACCTCCGAGGGCATTGCATGGCATGGGTACATTTACATACATGCAGGCAAAACACTCATACACATAAAATAAAAATCAATTAAAAAAAAAAAAGCTTAGCAGGTAAAGGTGCTTGCTGCCAAGGCAGACGACCCAAGTTCAATTCCCAGAATCCACGCAGTAGAAGGAGGGAACCAACTTCTAGAAGTTGTCCCCTGACTTCCATACATGCAGCATGACTCATGCCCACACTATACACATATATAATAAATGAATAAATAAAATACAGTAAAGTTTTTCTTAATCCAGGGAACTAAGATATAAAAATTGGAAACCTAGCAACTGAGGACTCTGCAGTCCTAAAGGACAACTCAGCACTGACTTGCTGCGGTTTCAATTTGTTGCAGCCCTCTTGTCATACATGTTAAATGCTTCTTCCCAACTGCGTGGCTCAACTGTCAAGAGTACTGGCTGTTCTTGCAGAGGACCCGGGTTCAATTCCCAGTACCCACATGGTAGCTAACAACCATCTGTTACTCCAGTTCCAGGGGAATCTGACGCCCGCTTCTGATCTCCTTGGGCACTGCATGACACGGGTGCACTTAACATACATGCAGGTAATATACTCAGACACATGAAAGAAAAATAAAAAAGAGAAGACAACTGTGGAATTGATCTAGGAAGCAATGCCCAGAGCAACTGGGCAAGAGAGGAATTAATTCACTAGGAAGAGAAGTAGGAGCAAAAGTTAAGCCAGGTAGAATTAGAAGGTCCTGGGAGGGAGAGTGATGGGAACAGAGAAGCAATTATGTGCCCTTCACTTGTTTGTTTTTGTGGGTGGTTCAGGCTTGTTGAAAGAAGAGTTTTGCCTGTGTCTTACAATTTTGTGTGCTGTGATTTCTGAAGACTTTGTTTTTTAAGAAAGGTTTATGTCTTTTTATCTGTATATCTCTGAGATTTCCTTTGTTTTTAAAAAAATGGCAAGACAAAATAACATTTATTTTTGCAAGAGTTGTAGATCTGAAAATGGTTGTAAGCGTCAAAGGAGGGGTGTGCCCAGTGAAAACACTTCCAGCCTGCTAGCAATCTTCAGGCCAATCAGGCTGGGAGGGGCAGAGCTGGGTAGAGTCCTAGGAAAAGGTGTGGGGGTGGGGGAGACTGCAGTTAGGGCTTCGGTCCGCCTACCAGCCAGCACCCTGCCTGAGGCTGTAGTCCAGTATGCTGGCTGTTACTGCCTTCGGTTAAATGACCAGCAACGCCAAGCCATGGACAGACTGGACTCTCTTTGCCCTCCAGCAGGCTACCCTCGGCAATTTGTCCTCTTATGCTTCCTGGTGAGTGCCCCAGTTCATAACCCCATCCACCTCAGCCTGAAGGCCTAGTTGGGGACTGAAAGAGAAGGAATGAAGGGAACAAGAGGTAGTTCTTTTCACTGCTCTTGAGGTTTAGAGCTGTGGGTAGGCCTGGAGGCAGTGAACTCTTTAAGACCCTGGAAGCACTGCTCAGGAGGTTGTTGAGTAGTTCTGGGTTACCCAGCATCCCTTTATTTTTGCCTCGTGGGTACGGGCACCTGGGCTGTGTTTCATTCTTAGAGTGGGGTAGAAGAAGAGATGTTTGCTGATAGTCACCCAAGTGTCTTGTGATAACCTCCTTGTTATAGTACCATCACGTTATTTTCTACAGTTCTCTGGGAGCTTTGTTTTCCCATCTCTGACATGCCTTCAGAAGTTAATGTTGTGTGAGAACAGTGTGCAGTATGGAGACTGGAAATAACCGTAGGATGCCCAGCCCAGGACTGCTGCTAGCCAGCCCTGGTGTGAACTTCTGGAGTGATTATTCCCTTCTCTGGCCATTATTTCCACCTCTCTGAAAATTAGGGTAAATTTCTCTAGTTTTTTTAAAAAATATTTTATTATTTTTAGTATATGAGTGTATTGCCTGTATGTATGGAACCATGTCTTGCGATGCTCTCAGAGGTCAGAAGAGGGTGTTGGATTCCCCTGGAACTGGAGTTATGGACAGTTGTTAGCTGCCATTCAGGTGCTGGGAACCAAACCCAGGTCCTCTGCAAGAGCAGCCAGTGCTCTTAACCACTGAACCCCAGGGTTTTTTTTTTGTTTTTTTTCAAAGTTGTGGATTTGCACCCAGAAAAAGAGTAAACGCAATGCTGAGTTGATTTCAAGGTATTTATAGAGTCCTTAGAACTAGATTGGTTAAAAGTTTGTGACTGGGGTTGGAGAGATGGCTCAGCGGTTAAGAGCACTGACTGCTCTTGCAGAGGACCAGGGTTCAATTCCCAGTACCCACATGGCAGCTACAAACCGGATTCCAGGGGAATCCGAGGCAAAGGCAGTAGGATCCCTGTGAGTGTGAGACCTGCCTGGTCTACATAATAAATTCAGGCCATTGAAGACTACATAGCAAGAACTTTTGGAGGGTGGGGGACTACGTGAAATAGAAAATAACTGGACACATATAAAATATTTTATACACATTTAAAATTAGAAAAGGTATTATAATTAAGGTGTGAAAGATATATAAACACTATAAAGACATTTCTTTAAAACTTGTTAAGTTTGGAGTGCTGGAGAGATGACTCAGCAGTTAGGAGCACTGGCTGCTCTTGCAGAAGACCTGGGTTCAATTCCCAGAACCCACAGGGCAGCTAACAACCATCTGTAACTCCAGTTCCAGGGGATTCAACACCATCTTCTGACCTCCTCGGGCATTGATGACATGGGTGCACTTACACACATGCAGGCAATACACTCAAACACATAACATAAAAATAATAAATAAAATAATTTTTAAAAACTTAAAAAAAAAAAACCTTGTTAAGTTTGGGAAGTAGCTTAGTAAGGTGCTTGTCCTGGACCTGATCCCCAGCACCCATGGCAAGCCAGACACAGCATCAAGCATCTGTAACTTCAGAACTGGGAGTGGGGGGGAGGCGGACCCCTGGAACTCATTGACTAGCCAGTTTAGCTGAATCACTAAGCTTCAGGTTCAGTGAGAGCCCCTGCCTCAAAAAATAAGGTAGAGAACATTTGAGGAAGACACCCAACATTGAGCTCTGGTCTCCACATGCACATGTGCACAGGTACCTGCATATGTATGTATATACATAAATAACACTCACAAAAAATGATAGTTAAGCCTTTTCCCATTGTAGTGAATATGTGCTGTGGCATTGAGAGTGGTGAGTATAGCTGCTTTCTGTCACGGTGAATGTTTCTGTTAGAGAATATTGTACCTGCCATCAATTTTGCATTCATACAAGTCACTTTTTAAAATGTTGTCCATTGTTGAATCCGAAGTGACCTTTCATGCTCATGATGCTTTGTTTTTCTGTTTTGTTTTGGTCTTTTTTGAGACAGGGTCTCGCTGTAGCCCCAGCTGACCTAGAACTCACTATGTAGACCAGACTGGCCTCGAACTCACAGAGATCTGCTTGCCTCTGCCTCCCAAGTGCTGGGATTAAAGGTGTGTGCCACCACACTGGGCTTATTATACTTTGTTACTGTCCACACACATTTTCCAAGGCTGTACTTACTGTCTGCAGTGCTTAGGTAGTGGGAATACAGAAATGAATGAGATGGAAAACTTCCTATCCAGTGGGGGAGGCAGTAGAAACAGTAAGAAAAATGATATCTCAGGTGTCATCCCACATGGGCACTGCCACCATAGCTGAGGATCTCAAAGTCTTTTTCCTGAGTCACTGAAATGACTTTCTAATTAGGCTGCTTCCTGGTCAGTGCCCATTCATTCTACTTGATATTGTTACTGTCCTACTTAAAGCCTTCAAAAGCACCTGTAACCTAAAGCCAAACCTCAACCTCCCTGGCTTGACCCTCTTCTTTGGTTTTCTAGCTGCCTCCTTTCCTCCTGATCTTCTTCTCATCACCATCTTTTGTTTTAAATTTTTTGTATGTGTGGTCTTTTTTTGAGACAGGGGATCCCTGAAGCCACAGCTGGCCTGGAACACACTACGTAGACCAGTCTGGCCTTGATTTCACAGAGATCCACCTGCCTCTGCCTCCTGAGTGCTGGGACTAAAGGCGTCCACCACCATGTACGCAGTGTTTATGTGTGTATGCTTGTGTATATGTAGGTACATGAACACATGAGGAGGTCAGTGTCCAGTGTCGTCCTCTATTGTGCTCCATTTTATTTAATTAAAAAGTTTTTGGTTTATTTATTTTTATTCTATGTGTATGAGTCTTCTATCTGCATATATGTAAGTATACCCATGTCACACAATGACCAAAGAGACCAGAAGAAGGCATCAGATCTCCTGAAACTGGAGTTAAGGATAGTTGCTAGCCACCATGTGGGTGCTGGGAACCAAACCTGGGTCCTCTGCAAGAGCAGCCAGTACTCAACCACTGAGCCATCTCTCCAGCCTATTATTTATTTATTTATTTATTTAAAATTTGAGACAGAGTTTCTCATTGATCCTGGAGCTAACCAACTGGCTAGACTGCCTAGCCAGTGAGTTCGCATGATTCTTCTGTCTCTGTCTCCTAGCATTGAGACTGTAGGCAAATGCTGGCATGCCTGCCTTTAAAAAATATTTTATTTATTATTTTTATTTTATGTGTATGAGTGTATTGCCTGCATGTGTGTAAGTACACCCGTGTTGTGCAGTGTCTATGGAGGTCAGAAGAGGGCGTCGGATCCCCTGGAACTGGAGTTACTGATGATTGTTAGCTGCCATGTGGGTGCTGGGAATCGAACCCAGGTCCTCTGTGAGAACAGCCAGTGCTCTTAACCGCTGAGCCATCTCTCTAGCTCCATGCCTGCCTTTTTATGTGAGTGTTGAGGATCTGAACTCAGGTCCTCATGCTTACATAAGAAGCACTTTACCCACTGAGTCATATCTCTAGCCTGATGTTATTCCCTTAAATTAAAACAAAATAAATCCTTCCTCCCTTAAGTTGCTTCTTGTCAGGTATTGGTCAAAGAAGCATCAGAAGTAACTAATGTAGAAAACTGGTATGTAGAAGTAGAGCTGTTGCGATAAACCTGACCAATTGTTCACAGGTCTCTGGAACTAGTTTGTGGGAGGGATCTGAAAACATTTGGAGCTATAGGCTTGAGAAACACTACGCTGTAAGCAGAGCCTCATGGGTCATTCTGGTGGGAGATCAGAAGGCCAGAATGACTTTTGCTGACAGTAAAGACTATACTCATGAGGTTTCAGAGGAACAATGACTCTCTTTGGGAAGTGGGCTAGATGCCATTCTTATTACATTCTGGTAAAGAATATGACTGCTTTCTGCCCCTGTCTTGAACTTGGGAGTAATGGGCTGAGTTGTTTGGCAAAGGAAATTTCAAGACAGCATACCTTTTAAGTTGTACATAGTGATTGCTGCATTTACCTTCTGGGTAATGATAGGATAAGATAGAGCAGAAAAATCGGTGGTTTGGCAAGGTTGGGGCAGAGATCCTATTAAAATTGCTGATAGAAATATGCATTTTGATAAGGAAAGGCGCTTAACTGAACCTAAAGTGCAGGGAGTGTAGGTGTGGAAAAAGTGGCTGTAACTGTTAAATTGATTGGCACCTTAAGGGGAATCCTGCACTTTGCACTGGGACAATAGAAAATATCTTGAGGGCAAGACCCCACCTGTGGAAAGCTCTGTGTAACAACGCTGATTCATTTGAAAAAGTTCTATATGAAAAGAGAGTGCTTCTAGGGCTAAGGTGCCAGAACAGGCTTCCTAGGGAAGTGTTTTCCCAGGTTTGAACTCAAAGGCACACAGAGACTACTATGGCTCTGGCCTAAGGGGTCAGGCCACCTTCTGAGCTGGTAGCCGAACTTGACTTTGTTCACACCATACTGGTTTTACAGACATGTGTGCAAGAGGTACAAGTCCATGGAGGCTTACACCAAGGTTGTACAGAGCTGGTGAGCCAGAACATGTAGCAGGCTCAGATTGTGTGTATGGAGCCCTGAGTTGGCAGTGCTTGAAGCTGCAGGTGAAGCCTCAGGTGTGGTAGAGCCCCTAGGATATTGGGAATGCCAGACATATGGGACATTTACTGAGGAAAGCTGGTGGGAATGAGTAGAGCCAATCCAAGGAGGCTATATGCCACACATGTGACAGTGCTGGAGGGGTGGAGCTACCCAAGCCCGTTGAGGCACAGGTTATAAACATGGAGCTTCAGGACTTTGTGTGTGTACTGCTGGTTTTTGTTCATGCTTTGGCTCAGTTTTCTATGCTGTATCCCAAATCGTCTTCCCTTTAAGAATGAGAGTGTTTATACTAGGGCATTGTACGTTGAGATATATGTGAGGTTTTTTTTTTCTTTTTTAATTTTATAGAAACTCACAAATTAGAGATTGCCTTGAGTTTCCTGACTTTGGATATTTGAGTAGTGTTGAAACTATAAAAGACTATGGGGACTTTTCAAGTTGGAGGTCAGGGATAGAATGCTTTGGTTTGAATATAAAATGTCCTCTGTAGGCTCCTATGTTTGAACACTTGGTTCCCACCCAATGGCACTGCATTGGAGGTTGTGGAATCTTTAGGAGGTGACTGCTTGCTGGAGGTAGTAGGTAACTGGGGATGAGCCTTGAGTTTAAAGCCTGGCCCCTTCCTGTCTGGTGTCTGATAAAATGTGAGTAAATGGCTACTCCATTGTAATGGAACTGTCTCTTGCCATGCCTTCCCAGCCATGATGAACTGTACCCTCTCAAACTGTAAGCCATAAGAAATCCTCCCTTAAGCTGCCGGTTGTCATGGCAATGAGAAAAGTAACTAATGCAGACAGCATCTTCTCTGCAAAGCTGCTTCTTGCTTCCTCCAGTAGAGTCTTCCTCTCGGTTCTTCCAATCATTGGTTCCCATGGCATGTGCTACGTTACTTTAAAATTGATCTGTTTGCATTAAACTATGCACAACACCTGGTATAGATAAATGAATGTGAGTGAAATTATTCACTAAAATATCAGGAGATAAGTGCTTATTATTAAAAATAATCTCCACAGGATGATAGCTGTTCAGTGGGTGCTAGCTAGAATTACCTACAATAGCCATTTTTTTTTTTGTGCAGCAAAAATGGATTTGAAGTCATCCAAACTTGAGGCCAATTCTGGCTTTACCATTTGAACTATGATTTGAGCAAGTCTTTTAATGAACATCCATTATTTTTCTTCTCTACAAAATGCAGAGGAATATCTAAGTGCGAAAACCTTTTGTGTATGTGTGGGTTCACGTGCATGTACAGGTGCACATGCACATATGTGTGCTAGAGGTCAACCTTGGGCTGTTGTTCTTCAGGAGTCATTCATCTTGTTTTTAAGACAGGGTCTCCCATTGGTCTGTGGCTTGTCAGGTAAGCTAGACTTGCTGTCTAGTGAGCCCCAGGAATCTGCCTGTTTCTGCCTCCCCAGTGCTCAGATTACAAGCATGGGCCACCACACTCAGCTTTTTTACGAGGGTTCTGGGGGATCTAATTTAGCTTCTCAAGCTTACTTGGCAAGCACATTATCAACTGAGCTATCTTCCCAGTCCTTAGGCATGGACACTTTAAGCACTCAAGCTCAATACAGATCTCAGGAATTCATTTTTGGATGGGGATGAAAATGATCTCAGCCTTGGTTCTAGTCTGGTTGAGCTGGGAGTCATTGACCTGTGCTTTTCTTTTCTATCATATAGATCCTGACAGCTACTTTTCTGATGTATCCTGTGCTCAAGCCCCTTAGCCTACAGCTCCAAGCATCCGTCACCGGCAGCTACGTCTCTGGCACTCACTCCGTCGTCTTTGTCAACTGTCCCAACGAGCAAATTGCCAGAGACATTGCCAGGTATAGTTCCGGGGCTAGGTGATGTCCCTCAGTGCCTGAGAAGCTGCCAGGATGCTCTACAGGGGCCACTTTGCAGCCCTTCCCTTGATTCTGACAACTCTTTTGTCCAGTGATGAACTCTGAAGCTCTCTGCTTGGGATGGTATGAGGAGACCGCTGAATGAACCCATGACTGATCCTGCTGCCAGACCTGAGAATGTTAAATAGTGAATGGGAGTCGAAAAGGATATGAGATCCATATGTGGGTGGCTTGTTCAGGGTGTTAAGAGAACTGTGAAGTGGAATGTAGTGGGGTATGCCTTTAATCCCAGTCCTTGGAAGAAGCAGATGGATCTTTGAGTTCAAGGCCAGCTTGGTCGAAATATCGAGATCTAGCCCAACCAGGGCCACATAGTGAAACCCTGTCTCAAAAAAAAAAAATCAAAAAGGGAGGGCTATGAAAGGGTGCCAGTGGGCAAAGGCGTACAAAGATAATTAAGATGTTCTGTATGGAATACACATAAATTCAGAGAGAGAGAGAGAGAGAGAGAGAGAGAGAGAAAGAGAGAGAGAGAATCAGAAACTGCAAAACCCTGCAGGTGGACAGAGGTGGTCATGATAAGTAGAAAGAGGCCAGACTAAGTATTAGTTTTCTAGAAGCAACCGTGATTGCCTAGAAAGACCACTAAACTTGTAATTAGACCAGAGTTGGACTGTTGAATGGTTTGGTTGGTCAGAAACCAAACCCCTTTTATGCCTGTGACTTTGGACAAGTAGCTTCCAGTTTGGGGGCCTAGGAGCAGGAATAGCATGATGCTGGGGATCAAACCAGGGCCTTGAGCATGCTACGTAAATACTTAACTACTGAATTACAAAATGGCTTTATGCCACCTACTTCACAGAGTTCTTCTGAAGACTAAATTATATGAAAAATATATTGTACTCACCCTGTGCTGGTTAGTGTTTGCCAACTTGATACGAACTAGTGATATCTGGAAAGAAGGAACCTCAGTTAAGGAATTTCCTCCATCAGATAGGCCTGTGGGCATGTCTGTGGGTTATTTTCTCGATTTCTAATTGATGCAGGAGGGCCCAGCCCAGCCCAGCCCACTGTGGGTGGTGTCTTCCCTAGGCAGGTAGATCTGGGCCATATAAGAAAGGTAGGTGAGCAAGCCAGGGGAAGCAAGCCAGCAAAAGCAGTGCTCCTCCATGGTTTCTGCTTTAGTTTCTGCTTCCAGTTTCCTGCCTTGGCTTCCTGTTTTGACATCCCTCATGATGGACTATCACCTGTAAAATGAAACAAACCCTTTCCTCCCCAAGTTGGTTTTGGTAGGAAACCAAACTAGAACACATCCATAAATGGAAAGAAGCAGATATCAATAAATGTTGTATCTGAATCACCTGCTTCTCTCCCTATAAATATGTCTTTGGGGAGGACTAGTATGACTTGCTTCTTTCCTTATTGTGTGACAGTATTCTTTGAGATCAGTCTAGGGTCACAAGCAGAAATGCTTAAAGGCATTTATGCTTGATAAATTCCTTAGGGTGTAGCAAGGATGAAGGTAAATGGTAACCTTCATCCTCCATGGGTGTTGAGGGAAAAGTAATGGAAACCGTGCTCACCCAAGGGGCATATTTCCCACCTAGAGAAGGAGGAGCTGGTGCTCAGCTCTAGTTTGGCTGGATGGGACATTGTAATTTGTAAGGCTCATTCTGTTATGAGGAGCAAGATAATATATACTCTTTTGAGTGTGGAATATCCTAATATTAAATACAGATAACAAAGTCAAGATTTTTTTCTTAATGCAGAGGGTCCAAACCATGTGTCTTGTCTGTGACCTTGTTGTGTCTAGGGGTCCTGGCAGCTCTCTGACTTCCTTATGTATCCTAGGGCCCGAGTTCCATGGGTGTGACTCAGGACTGATCTAGATGCCTGCTTTAAAATGGAGTTTGGCCAGCCTGTCTTTTTAAGACCACAGTGGCTTTTTGCATGATAAATCTACATGGTTGTGTAATCTGTTACCCAAGTACAAATTGCTGTGATCAGTGGTGGAGAAGTTCACATTCCAAAGAGATTGGAAAGGACAAGCTAGGCAACAGAATTCTTTTTTTTTTTTTCTCTTGCAGATGTCTCTTTCCTGTGTTTGTATGCCACAGTTGGAAACGATAAAATGAAAAATTTCAATGGGTGATTGACTAAGCAAGACTTGAAGCATTTGCTTGAGCATGTCTGTCCCATGTGTCTCTTTTTATGTTGGAAAATTTCCAAAGCAGCAACATGGTGGACAGTGATACTATGGAGCCTTAAGTGCTCTTTAGCCTGGGACTCAAGGGATGAGAAAGGAGGTCAGTTCTGTTTTGGAACAGCTGAGGGAAGGAAAGGATCAGTGATCAGGGTTCAGATGAGGTTTTTGTCTGGGTCCAAGTGCTTCGGAGAACAGGAGCAGGCTCCTTTGGCTTTCTGGAGGTTTGCTGGGGCTATATGGCCTTGAAGGCTTAGGAGGATGGTTTATATACTTCTTCCTTGCACTGATGGTGGTGGTGGCACTAGTTCTGTGGTGCCTGTACTAGTCCAGGCACTGTGTTTACTGGTACTATTTGAAGGAATCAGAAACTGAGACTGAAAGCTGATTGGAACTTTTTTCTTTTTAATTTTATGTGTACGGGTGTATTGCCTGCAGGTATGTGAGTGCACCCGTGTCATGCAATGCTGTGGAGATCAGAAGAGAGCTTTGGATTCCCCTGGAACTGGAGTTAAGGACGGTTCATAGCCACCATGTGGGTGCTGGGAATCAAACCCGGGTCCTCTGCAGAGCAGTCAGTGCTCTTAATGGCTGAGCCATCTCTCCAGCCCCAGCTGATTAGAACTTTAAAGACCATGTGACCAGGGATTTCAACCTGAAGTATACAAACAGCAACAACAACAACCCCCCAAACAAACAAAAAAACTAAAAAATCTAAGAAAAACTGAGAGGCCTACAAAGGAGTATAATTAGTATACTTGAGGTTGTAGTAGAAATCTTTTTTTTTTGGTCTTTTTGGTCTCCCTGTAGCCCCTGCTGGCTTGGAACTCACTATGTAGACCAGGCTGGCCAGAGGCCTGCCTCTGCCTCCCAAATGCTGGGATTAAAGACCTGGGCCACCATGCCCAGCTTGTGGTTGAGATCTTTGAAAAAGCAAAAGAAAGTTGAAATGATCTTACACTTGCCACAATAAACACTGGAGATGATATTTTCACTTCTCTTGCTCAGAGTTGTATGAGCTCTTGGAGGTCACATGTGCATCTACAGATCGACCAGATGCATTGCGGGGGTGACATAATAAAAATTCTTTGTAGTGAGAAAAGTCAGAAACCACTGACTAAACAGGTCAGGAGAGTCAGGTGGAGAGGGGGAGGTGCCGATCTTAGAATAGGTGCTCAGATACTCATTTCAGGAAGGAAAGAACTTGGCTAAAGTCACATCACCATCCTACTGCAGGGCTGGGAATGGAGCCTGGGTCTTAAGGCCCATTGTTAGTTACCTCCCATACCCTAAGCAGAATGATCCTGTCCTGAAAACTGCCTTCCTTCCCATGGCTGCTTCTATACTTCTTTCTCCCTTAGAAAAGGACTCGGAAAGAACTCTGTACTCAGATGTTCTGTGTGTAGTGGTTCTAGAATGTGCTGGTTCAAGGGGGTGTGTGACAAGGTGATACCTGTCCTTTTTGTTGCTATAACTGAATGCCATAGTTTGTTAATTATAAATAAAAGTTTATTTAGTTATGCTTCTAGATCTTTGAAGTCTAATAATGCTGCTGGGTATCTGTAAAGGCCTTCTTCCTACAGTATAGTGTGGCACAGACATCACATGGCAGTAGCGAATAAGCTCTTTTCCTTTCCTTCTGAAGCCACTAGTGCCATCACAGGGACCCCACCTTATATACTTTTAATCACCCTCCTAAAGTTCTACTTCCAAATTTATCACCATGATTTACGGGATTTGATTTTCAGTGCATGAATTCTGGGGATATATTCAAAATTCTGCCTCTGGCCCCCAACCAACATTTATGACCTCATTATATGTAAAGTACAATCCATCCTTCCTAATAGCCCCAGAGCTTAACTAGGTCCCATGCCAGCTCTACAGTCCAAAGTCCGGTGATTCCTCTGAGCCAGGTTTGGGTGAGACTCAAAGCAAACCTGCAGCAAACTTTCTTTAGCTATGAGATTGTGAAATCAGACAGGTTACCTACATACAATGTACTTCACCAAAGTTCAATGATGAAGCAGACATAGGACTGACATTCCCATTCCAAAAGAGAGAAATAGGCAGGAAGTAAGGAGTAACTGGCCCCATATCAGCCCCAAACCCAATAGCACTTTCATTCTGAAGGCTCTAGGATAATATTCCTTGATCCCCCTTCCTGGATACGCTGGAGTAGTGGTTAGGTCCCCAGGCCTTATATAGCCCAACCTCCATGGCTTTGCTGGGTTCAGCTTAGGCTTACTGTGCTTGGTAGTGCATGCTGGTAACACTACAGTTTTGGGTCTTGGTATCATTATATTCCCTGCGGCTCTCCTAAGCATTGCCCTAGTGAAGCCTGCAGTAGCTCCAACCTCACATTTCTATTCCATTAATTACTTCTCAAGGTCCCTGCCTTCAGTTACCATTAACATAAGACTTTCAGGATTAAGTTTCCAACACCAGAGTCCTCAAGTTTAAAGCACAGCAGGGGAGGAACACCCTAAATGATTACCTTCTTAGACCCAAGTTACCACAGTCTAATTCTTATCCCTTCTCTAAATCTTGCTTCCCTATCCCTTCTCTTAAGATTTTGAGACTTGTCCCAGTGACTGTCATTACGTCTTTGCTCTAGGGCCATACTGGATAAGAAGCTGGCGGCCTCTGTGAACATCTTGCCCAAGGCTTCTTCACTGTGAGTTTTGACAAGGCTGGTGGAGGGAAGTTGGGAATGTTAGGGGTAGGTCCTGACTGATGGAAAGAGTATTGAACAAATGGTAAACTGTCAGAGACTGTCACAAAGGTATTTAATCAACAGTTCATGGTTGGTTTGTATTCCGAGATTAGTCAGTTTATGTCATCCAAGGAACGCAAAGATATGCTATGTAGAGAGAAAGAAGGAAAAAGTGATGCCATTCCAATTGTTCACATCATCTAGAGCAGTGGCTCCCAAATTTGGCTGTAACTTTGATCCCTGAACTCCAGCCTAGGTCTATTCAATTACTATTCCTGAGAGTAGTGCCCAACTTGTGTGTGTGTGTGTGTGTGTGTGTGTGTGTGTGTTTGAGACAGCGTGTCCCTGTAGACCAAGCTGGTCTGGAGCTCGCTATGTAGACCAGGCTGGCCTTGAACTCACAGAGATCCACCTGCCTCTGCCACCTGAGTGCTGGGATTAAAGGTGTGCGCCACCATGCCCTGCCCAGGTTTCTGAATCCTTAAAACCTTGTACAGGAGCTATGTGTATAGCTCAGTGGTAGAGTGCTTGCTAGCCCAGCGTGTACCAGGCCTTGGGTTTGCTCTCCAACATGACAAGAAAAGGAAGAGGGTGGAAGAAGAGGGAGGAAGGGAGGGAAGAAAAAAAGGAGAGGAGGCCCTCAAGGGATGATGGGCCTTCAGGAATGCTCTGGCAGATGTGAAGTGCATTTGCTGGAATGGTTGGACTAACTGGCCTGTGGGACTGTGGCCAACTCTAGACTTCTTTATATGGGCTTGGAAAAGATCTTAAAAGGTTTCCTCCTCAGGAATGTACTTACTTGGGCCAGGTATGACTATTCACCAGGCTCTTCTTGAAACCATTATAATTTGACTCTGTTTCCTTCTCCAGGTACTTTTGGCAGGGAGAAATAGAAGAAACCACTGAGATCTTGTTGGTAAGTGAGGATAGGGGCAGAAGAGGTTTTGAAAGGAGAATGCGTGAGACTGAAGCCTCTTCCCAGATTCTAATTAAAATTTAACAAAGAGGAGGGTAGATGGCATAGTTCCATGATAGAATTCCCACATGTAGGAAGTCTCAGGTTCAATTACCCACAAAAGAAAAAAAATAGCAAAGATCAACTGATTGAGGTTCTTCCCCTAGTAAGAGAGCCAAGACTCATTAGCAAGCTAGTGACCTGACCTGGTGTCCTGGGAGGAGTGCTGTCTTCTAAATGGCCAGATGGATGGATGGTCAGAACTGAGGTTCAGGTCCTAAATTGCTAATTGTTTTCCTTCTGTTACAGTTAATAAAGACAAAGACTTCTAAGATCCCTGGGCTATCCAGATATATCAGGTAAGGCTAGCACATCTAATCCCTCATTCATCACAAGGCCAAGCCAGGATATTCTGGTTACTAGGTGCGCGAACCAGGGAGATAGGAGCTTAGCCACTGCATTTGATAAGACTCCAAGCAAGTCCCTGTCCCTTCTGAGTCACAGGTTCTTTGTCTATAAAATGGAGAACTTGAATGAGATAGTTTAAACCAGTGCTTTCAAAGTATTCATCTAGGCTGGGCACGGTAGCACATGCCTTTAATCCCAGCACTTAGAAGGCAGAGGCAGGCAGATCTCTCTGAGATCGAGGCCAGCCTATTCTACATAGTGAGTTCTAGGCCAGCTGAGGCTACAGGGAGACCTTGTCTCAACAAACAGCCAAACAAAAACAAATCAAAATAATGGTCTCAGGAACTCTTCATACTTTAAAACAATTACTGAGAATTATAAAAGCAATTGTGGGCTAAATTCTAGCTAGCTCTGTGATTCCAATTCTAAAACTCAACACTTTGAATGGTAGCAGTTTAGACCAGTGGTTCTCAAAGTGAGGTTCACAGGCCTCTGGGGTGTTCAAGACTTTGAGTTCATGAAAATGAACTGTTGCAGACATAAATGCTAAGGAATGCCGGGCGTGATGGCGTATGCCTTTAATCCCAGCACTTGGGAGGCAGAGGCAGGCAGATCCCTGTGAGTTCAAGGCCAGCCTGGTCTACATATCGAGTTCCAGGACAGCAGGGGCTACAGGGAGACCCTGTCTCAAAAAAGACCAAAAAAAAAAAAAAACAAAAACAAAAACAAAAAAAAACAAAAAACAAATAAATGCTAAGGAATTAAAAAACTATTTTTAGTTCACTTAAAGTTATAACAATAATAAAATCACTACATAGTATTAACATAAATAATATGTTTTGGGGGAAAGTAGTTGTATTTTTCCAAAACCAAGAAATTGATGAAAAAAATGATGTCATTTACATTTTTACAAATTGTGGCTTAAGAAAATAGCTAGGTTTCCTAAGAGCATCTTAAAGTATTAGGTCAATTTTAAGTTTATGATGACAAATTCAGGGTTTCAAAATTCTAAATTTTGCTTACAAAATGAATTTTATCATTAGCAATAAGAAAGGGTTGTCTTAGCCGGGTGTGGGGTGTGGTGGCACACGCCTTTAATCCCAGCACTTGGGAAGCAGAGGCAGGTGGATCTGTGAGTTTGAGGCCAGCCTGGTCTACATAGTTCCAGGACAGCTGAGGCTACAGGGAGACCCTGTCTCAAAAAGACCAAAAAAAAGAGAAAGGGTTGTCAGGGTTGTCTCCTAGTGTTGGAGTTGGACTCTTATGCTCACTTCAGACGTAACAAATTGAACATTTTTACAAGATTCCCACCCATGTTAGCACTTGAAGTACTGGTCTAAGTGTTGAGTACTTCTCAACACTGTGTATTAGAACATTTTTCCATGACCAATATAGACTCTACCTCTCAGATTCTGACTTGGTCGGATATGGGGATCAAGTATGTGATTCCTAAGCAGCACCCCAGTTTGATGGTAGTGTACAGCCTGGACTACAAACCACTGCTCTGGATGACAACATTCTTCTCCTTCACATCTTAGAGAACCAGGATTTTGTGGTCATGTGACTGTAGCTGTCTCAAATCTTAACTACAGAAGGCCCTTTTGTTAGCACCTCAGCAGAGGTGAGAGAGCAAAGCACCTTTGGTTGAACTAAAAACTTAACTGGTGAGGGAACAGCTTCTTGGTTAGGAGAGAATGCCAGAGTTTAACTTCTTATGTTGAAATATGGTTTTTTGTTTGCTAATTGTACCACAGTGCTCATAAAATACCATTTGTACATCATTTATCCTCCCTATAAAATGGGTATCATACTATCAGGTTGTTACTACATATATTAGAATTAATATATGAAGTATAGCTATGAAGTATCAACAGTTTATCCTACTATTAAAATGTCAAAAGTCTAATTGTTTGAATTCTATATGTCTGTTTATGTATATAAAAAAACCCCGAAATATCTGGGCCTGCCTATACCAGGTGGTGCATGTCTTTAATCCCAGCACTCAGGAGACAGAGGTAGGTGGATCTCTGTGAGATCGAGGCCAGCTTCGTGTACATAGTGAGTTCCAGGACAGCTGGGGCTACAGGGAGACCCCGTCAAACAACAACAGCAGCAGCAGCAATACAAAAGGCCACACTGGCCTAGATGTCCATGAAATAAGCTAAACAGGTTGAGTACCTTCAGGTACTGAATAAGTGACAAATTTATGCTTGCACACTTAAATACATATTGTGAGTAAACATGCTATCTCATGAGACTTTTACAGTGGCTCATTCAGTAGAAAGTAAGGAGACAGTTATGTGACATGTGGGAAACTGAGACCCAGGTGCTCATGTCTCTTCAGCCTAGAGAACTTGTGCTGTGTACTGAGGGTCTGGTAAAGGCAACAGGAGAGAAGGCAGGGTCCTGTGAGTCAAGGGCATCAGTGAGGACCCCTTGGCAAAGGTCAGTGTCTGAGTTTGGCCTTGAGACTCAAGAGAGGGGATTTAGATGGATCAACGGGAACAGTGAGAACTTTCTACGTTGGTAGGAACATAGAGGCCTCAGAAGAGAGGAGAGAAGACGCAGCAATACAGATGGGACATCGAGAACAGTAGCGAAAAGGATGAGTGCAGTGCTGTTACTGTGCAAGCACTTTAGACACCCTTGTCTTACTTAGTCCTTAGAATTTGAATCCATATCTCTAAGACTCTAAAGGCACCTGGTCTAACTCAGCATCTGTGGACAAATAGGAAACACATTGTGCGGGTCACGTGACTGACCAGTGGTTGCAGGAGATTGCAGAGGGCCTCCAGTGAGCCTGTAAATTGGGATTTGTCACATAGATTGATTCTGTCGTAGTCACTCATTAGACGTCTGTTTTCTTTCCAAAGGTTGGTTCATCCTTTCGAAACCCCAGAGGTCTTCAGTCTTCCCATGGACCAAGGAGATGTGCACTATTTGAAGTGGCTTGAGGAGGGCATGAAGGAGAACTAAGGAGATAAAACTTCTTGTACAGGCTGCTGGCTGTCTCGTCTTCATCAACTGTGATCTGGGGGGGAAGCAGGACTCCTTCTGCCTCCTAGCACAGAGGTTCTAACTAGCCCATGCATGCTGAATGAAGGTCTGAGAATTTCAAGGCTGGAAGGGAAGGCCAGGCCAGTCAGGCCTGCAAGAACCCAGTGGACCTTGTCTCTGAGTGCTGCATGTTTAAAGGTTGTCAGAGGGTGGGAGGGTAAGGATTGTTGTATACAGGGACTGAGGGGAGGTGGCAGTCAGGTTGAAGTCTCTCATCTTTAGGCAATGTGCCTACTTCAAGCGTGTGGGGTGTAACTGGTCCCCTGCTTCTTATGGGGAGGAATGGAACCAATGGTCTTGTTTACTCAGATGTGTGTGAGATAGATACCTTCTTCTAGAAAAAACTGGCAAGTGCTCTATTTAATAGGATGAATTGTAGTGGCGGAATTTCAGGGTTCATTGGGATTATTTCTCCCAATTAATGAGGCTCTTTTTGCTCCTGAATCTTGAGGAGGTGGGGCTGGGAAAGGCTTCTGGAGCATGTGTGTGACTTGGGGGCATATTAGGGCTTCAACACAACCTCATGGGTTAGGAGTTAGTTTTGATTCTTTCCTAGCCTTAATATGACAGACATCCAAAGGTCCTGGTACCTTGCTCAGTAGAGACATAGGTTCTGAGTCCCAGGAACCTGCTAGGTTAGTATCTTTCAGATTTGCTGCACAGAGCAGCTGGTGTTGACAGAAGTACCCTTGAGTTGCCTTAGCTGCATAAGGACATGAGGCCTCCATCTACTCCTACAAGTGCAGCTATGCCTTTTTTTTAGATGTCAGAAGTTTATAACTCATTGCTGTGATTCTCTCCATTTTATGCATTATCAAGAAAAACTTAAACTGCCTGGAATTCCAGAAAGAGGGTGGCATGTTGAATTATGCACAGAATAGCCATGACTTCTTACACTGCATCTAGGGTTCTATACTCTCTGTTGAAGAGGGCAGAGAAGGCAGGAGATGCTGAGGCCCAGGCAGTGAAAAGGAGGGAGAGTTGATCCAAGACCCTTCCATGAGTCTCACAAGGTAACTATTTTGGGGAACCACAGGCACTTGGGGTCAAGATCCAGACAGTTGTGGTATCCTGGTTTCTTTAAGAGGGGAAGGTTTGTGAGTCAGATAATGCCAGGCCCTTGTTCTGATAGCTGCTGTGCTTTTCCCACCTTACTGCAGGGAGTGGAATACCGTGGTTTGAGTGAGAATGTCTCCCATAGGCTCCAAGTATTTGGACATTTTATCCCCAGTTGGTGGTGCTGTTTTGGGGGTGGTCATGCTGGAGGAAGCATGTCATTGGGAGTGGGCTTAGAGACTTCTTAACCTTGCCTGATCTCCAGTTGCTCTCTGCTTCCTGTGATGACTTGAAGATGTGAGAGTTTAGTTTCTGCTCCTATTCCAGCCACCTCTGCCACCATGCCTCCCCACCATGATGGACTCTGGCCCCTCTGGAACTGTAAGCTCAAACAAACTCTTCCTTTTATAAAGTCCCATGGTCACAGTTTTTATCACAGCAACAGAAAGGTGACTAATACACGGCCCATTGAATATCAAATGGTGAAGGGTCTCCAAAGGCCCATATGCGAAGACCTCATAGGGACTGCAAACAGGCCCTTTCAAAGGTCCAGAGGATCCCACTGCCAGGTTTGAGGACTGAGGATAGCAGCAGAAAAATGTTGATAGTGATGTTGATGGCTTTACAGTTTCTGTTGCATATGCAAACCTTCCACAGCCTACTTAAAAAGTATACAGGACCTGATGAACTATCTGTGTTGCTTTTAGAATAAAATCCAACTTCTAGTTTTTGGTTTTTGTTTTTTTTTTTGTCTTTTTGAGACAGGGTCTCCCTGTAGCCCCAGCTGTCCTGGAACTTACTATGTAGACCAGGTTGGCCTTGAACTCACAGAGATCTGCCTGCTTCTGCCTCCCAAGTGCTAGGATTAAAGGCATGTGCCACCACGCCCGGCCCAGCTTCTAGGTTTTTTAAGGCCCTTCAGAACCTTGTGTGTTCCATCATCCCCAGAAAATCCCTTCTCCCTCACAGTGGTAAATGAATGACCCCACTGTATTATTACTGTGTTCACACTGTCCCCTCTGCCTGGAGTGTCCTTCTGCCTCAGTGCTTGTGACACTTGGCTGCTCCTTTGTAAGGCCTTGTTCCTGAGCTGGATCGAGAAGTACCCGAGGTGAGAGGCATGTCAGAATCTTTTTGATCTGCTACACAATGTTTGGCAAATATTTCCCAAGTTACACTTCAAGAGTTTAAATTACCAAAGGTTTCTCTACAATATGCCGTTACTTTTAAGTTGTGAAATAGG
>NW_008338996.1:1745326-1774664 GCF_000622305.1 Nannospalax galili | reverse complement strand
TGTTTTCCCCCTTGAATTTCTTAAAGTGGTACTAACTTTAAAAAATATTTTTATTGACTCTGAGAATTTACAATGTATTTTGATCATATTCAGACCCCCTTCCCCATCTCCATCACTACCTTACTATCTTTGCCCCAACTTCATGTCTTCTGTTATTATTTTTCTTTTTTTCTTTTAAGGCCTATTGAGTCCAATTTGTGTTCCCCAAATGCTCTTGGATGTGGGTCCATCCCTTGGAGTCTGTTCAACCTAGCAGGTGTCATACCCTTAGAGAAAATTGACTCTTCTTCTCCTAGTGTCTGTCAATTGCCAACAGATCCTCAGCTGGAGCTGCACCTTGGGAGAAAAGGGTGTGATATATGTCCCTTTTAGGGATGAGCACTTTGCAGTCTCTTGTTGTCTGCACTTTGACCAGTTATGGGTCTCTATGTTAATTATAATCTGCTTCAAGAGGAAGCTTCTCCTGTGAGAGTTGGGAGATGTATCAATCTATGGCTATAGCAATAACAATTAGGAGTCACTTTAATACTATGTTTATTTAGCAAAATAATAGTATTAAGATCTCCCCTCTGGCCTGTGACTTTACTAGCCACAGCTTCTTGGTCCTGATAACAGTATCAGATATGAGCTCCATTTTGTGAAGTGGGCCTTAAATCCATTCAGAAGGTGGTTGGCTATTTCCCATATCATTCATGCCAACATGGGCAACAACACCAACGGGCATATCTTGCCAGGCCAGTCATTATTGTAGCTCACAGTGTTCACAGCTGGTTGAGGTGGATAGATGATTACTTTTCCATTCCTCTAACATGCATAGCACCTTCTAGCACTAAGAAAACTATCCGGTAGAGATGAAGCTTTGAGGTCAGTCTCAGCTTGATTTCTCCTTGTTTGTTCTATGACTCATGTATGTAGTATGTTCAGGAATAGGGTCTTACTGTCAAGTTCTGGCAGGTAACTTAGAGCAATGGCAATAGCCAATATTGTTTGATGGTGTATACTCCCCCCACCAACAACTCCAAAACACAGAGTTCATTCCTGGCTTTTTATTTACTAGTTTGTGGTGCTAGTAGGGCCACTGAATTCCTATTATAGAGTAACCGTATTTAAAAAATGTGTATGAGTATACCACCCACATGTATGTAATGCCCATACCCATGCCATGCAATGCCCACAGAAGTCAGAAGAGGGCATCGATTTCCCTGGAATTGGAGTTATAGATGATTGTTAGCAGTTATATTGGTACTGGGAATCTAACCCATGTCTTTTACAAGAGCAGCCAGTGCTCTTAACTGCTGAGCCATCTCTCCAGCTCCTACATTTAAACTTTTAAAAATATGGTATACATATATATATATAATTTTAAAGAAGATTCTATAGTAGTAGGTTTCCATATGACTTTTTCAAAAGGCCTTTAGTATTAGTTGTCCCTCCCCAAACCCCCTCTTCTCCCTTCCCATTCCCCAACCCATTTAACACTTCCTATTCCGTTATTTCCCTTTCCCCCTTTGTATCATTGCATTCTCTCTCCCTTCCCATGAAGCCCTTCCCCAGGGCCCTTTATTAGTTTCCTGGCCTTTATGGATTTTCTGATTGAAACATACTTAATCTAAAGTTCAAAGCTGGCATTCACTTATGAGAGAGAACATGTGATATTTGCCTTTCTGAGTCTGTGTTACCTTACTCAGGATGATTGTTTCCAGTTCTATCCATTTGCCTGCAAATTTTATAATTCAGTTTTTCTTAACTGAAGAACACTCCACTGTGTAAATGTACCACGCTTTCATTAGCCATTTATCAGTTGATGGACATCTAGGTTAGTTCAATTTCCTGGATATTGTGAATAGATCAGCAATGAACATAGATGAACAGGTATCTCTGTAGTAAGTTATAGAGTCCTTTGGGTATATGCCCAAGAGTGATATGGCTGGATCATGTGATAGATCTATTTTTGACTTTTTGAGGAAACTTTACATTGATTTCCATGGTTTCTGCACCAGTTTGCACTCCCACGGTCAGTGAATAAGTGTTCCCCTTTCCCCACATCCTTGTCAATGTTTGCCATCTTTTGTTTTTTGGATCTTAGCCATTCAGACCAGGGTAAGATGAAATCTCTAAATGGTTTTAATATGCATTTCCTGATGGTTAAAGATGCTGATCATTAAAAAAAATTCTTAGTCATTTGCATTTGATCTTTTGAGAACTCCCTGTTTAATTCCTTGCCATAATTTTGACTGAGCTGTTTGTTTTTGATGTTTAGTTTTTGAGTTCTTTGTGTATTCTAGATATTAACCTTCTGTCAGATGTATATCTGTAAAAGATTCTTTCCCTCCATTTTGTAGGCTGCCTTTTCACTAGAATGATGGTATTTTTTGCTGTACAGAAGATTTTTAGTTTTATGAGGTCTGTGGATGTTTGAATGAGAATGTCTCCCGTAGGCTCCCCAAGTATTTTGTTGGC
The DNA here is from genome assembly GCF_000622305.1 of Nannospalax galili. NCBI lineage: Eukaryota > Metazoa > Chordata > Mammalia > Rodentia > Spalacidae > Nannospalax > Nannospalax galili. The sequence goes on along the minus strand of NW_008338996.1, from coordinate 1,772,204 downwards.
ACTCTTGGGGGAAGGTCATGGGCTCTTTTAGGAGGTGTGGCCTTGCTGGAGGAAGTACATCACTGGGGATGGACTTTGAGAGTTCATAACCTTGCCCCACTTTGAGTTTGTTCTGTTTGTTTCCTGTGCATGGGTGAAGACGTGAACGCCGAGTTTTTTTGCTCTGGCTGCCTCCTGCCATGCCTCCCCTGGCTCAATGGACTCTTATTTGGACTCATAAGCCAAATAGCTCTTCCTTCTATAAGTTGCCTTGGGCATGGTGTTTTATCACAGTAACAGAAAAGTGACTGATACAAGGTCCCATTTGTCAATTATTGACCTTAATGCTTATGCTCTTGGGGTCCTTTTCAGACAGTCCTTTCCTGTGCCTGTAAGTTCCACTGTATCCCCTACTTTTTCCTTTACCAGATTCAGGGTATCAGGTCTTATGCTGAGGTCTTTGATTCATTTGGGAGCTGAGTTTTGTGCTGTTCTCATTTAGTACTGGAATTTTCTTTTTTTAGTTGAGATATTTCCAATTACTGCTTTTATTTTCCTTGATTGCTATGGGTCTATTTAAATTGTTTATCTCATTTTTCTTTAATTTTGATAGGTCATACCTATCTAAAATTTATCCTTTTCTTCTTTTATATCTTCAAGTTTAGTGGAATATAGTTTTGTTATTATTATTATTATTATTATTTTATGTGTTTGTGTTGCCTGCATGTAGGTAAGTGCACCTGTGTCATGCAATGCCCACGGAGGACAGAAGAGGCTGTCGGATCCCCTGGAACTGGAGTTACAGACAATTGTTAGCTGCCATGTGGGTGCTGGGATTCGAACCTGGGTCTTCTGCAAGAACAGTCAGTGTTCTTAACCACTGAGCCATCTCTCCAGCCCCAGAATATAGGTTTTTAAAGTATTTTCTTATGATTCTCTGAATTTCCTTAATATGTTTTCCTTTTCACCTCTGATTTTATTAAATTGGATTCTCTCAGATAGTTTGACTAAAAGCTTGTCAGTCTTGTTCATCTTTTCAAAGAACCAACTCTTTATTTCACTGAGTCTATGTATTGCTTTTCTTCACTTCTGTTTCACTAATTTCAGCCCTGACTTTGATGATCTCTTCCTGTCTACTCTTTTTGGGTACTGTTTATTCTTGTTTCTCCAAGGGCTTCAGGTACATCATTGTTATTAATATGATATCTAAAATGTGAATTAAAATATTTTATTGGTCTGAGAATTTCATACAATGTACTTTGATCATATTCAGACCCTCCTATCTTTTCAGCACCCCTCTCCAACTTCGTGTCTTTATTGTCTTTTTTTAAAAAAAGGACTATCAAGTCTTATCTGTGTTTCCAAAATGCTCATGGTTGTGGATCTCTGGGTTTCTATTTATTATTATTATTTATTTATTTATTTATTTTGTCTTTTTGAGACAGGGTCTCTCTGTAGCCCTAGCTGGCCTGGAACTCACTATGTAGACCAGGCTGGCCTTGAACTCACAGAGATCTGCCTGCCTCTGCCTCCCGAGCGCTGGGATTAAAGGTATAGGCCACCACACCCGGCTTTGGGTTTCTTTTTAAATGTAGGAACTTAGGGCTGTAAAGTTTCCTCTTAGGACTGCCTTCAGTGTCCCATAGATTTTGGTATGTTGTGTTTTCATTTTCATTCAATCCTAGGAATTTTGAAATTTCCTTGATTTCGCCATTAACCCAACTTTCATTCAGTCGTGTGTTTAGTTTCCATGAGTTTGTGTACTTTCCCCCCCAGTTCTGTTGTTTTGCTATGTAGCTTTATTCCTTTGTGGTGAGATACAATACAGGATGCTATTTCAATTTTTCTAAATTTGTTGAGACTTGCTTTGTGTACTAATATGTGATTGATTTTCAAGAAAGTTCTATGAACTGCTGAGAAGAAACTGTATTCTTTGGTGTTTGGGTAGAATCTTCTGTAAGTTGTCTGTTAGGTTCATTTGATTTTTGATGTCATTCAACTCCAGGGCTAACTCTATTTAGTTTTTGTCTGAATGACATGCCTATTGGTGACTGGGTTACTGATGTCATCTACTATCACTGTGTTGGAGCCAATATGTGATTTTATTTTATTATTTGTTTACTTTTACGTTATGAGTGTTTTGTCTATATGCATGTAGGTGTATGTGCAACTTCTGAGCCTGAGGTTCCAGAAGATTCCATGTGGTCTTGGAGCAGCAGAGTGGGTTGGGTGACTGCTGGGTGAGCAGGTGGGAGGACATGCCAATGATTTATGATTGAAGGGATAGAGGGGATTCCAATTTGATTGTAACCAAGTAACCCTATGAATGTAACTCCTGATTGGGTTTGTCTGGGCTGTTACATAACCCTACTTGTGTCTGAGAGTGTGGGGTGGCCACAAAGGCAGGTAAGGTTCTGCAGAACTGACAAGGTATGAAGGCTGTGCCACTCCAAGCTAGGCCCAGAGGAGTGGGGTGGTGGAGAAAGAATATTGGGGCTGGAGAACTCACAGCGTTGGTGGGTGAACCCAAGCAGGCCTGGGAACTAGGATGGCACACAGGGGATGGAGGTTGGGGAACTCACGGGTCTGGTGGAACTCGCAGGTCGGGGGGTGGGGGGGGCCCTTGGGATCTGGGAAGCAGATGGAATGCTGGGGCTGTGGAATTCACAGATCTCACATGGGGCTAACTTTAGAAGACTTTTCTATCTGTGGCATTTATTGTTTCGTTTTCAGTGCTATGTGTATCATAAACTTTCTTGGTGGTCTGTCTTTGCTTTGGTGTGCAAGAAATGGGGAGGGGCTGGATTTGTAAGTTTGCCTCATTCATTATCTCATATTGCTGGTGGAATATGCGATCAGAGAACATAAGACATGTCAGGAGAGATGGAGGATGTGAACTGGAGTTTATGATGCCAAACCTAACACTCTTACTGCTTTTTATTCAAAGAGGCTAGTTGGTCCCTTTGAAGGCCACAGACCCAGAGATTCTCTTCTAGTCAGCTACAAAGAAATTACCAGTCGTTAAAACGTCTATGTCAGTCAGCCAGGAATGTGCACAGATATAGCACTGTTTATTCCTTACCACAGATCTGGAGACTGGTGGTCCACTCCACGTATGAAGGGACAGAGTAGAGTTCAATGACCTTTAGGGTGTGGAAGGCTCTTGTCTGCAAAATATGGCCATCATCCTACCTTGCCCTCCCCAAAAATGCTGCTGTTGAAGCCAGGGCTGGGTCCCAGACTACTGTTTCCATGTGGGAATTCCCTTCAAGGATTTCTTTGAAAATGCGTGCTTTAGATCCAGAATTTCTTAGAAAGTCAGTTGTGGAAATGAGGGAATAAAAGCTTATTAGGCCACGGGTAGTGGTACATACCTTTGATCCCAGCACTCAGGAGGCAGAGGCAGGTGGATTTCTCTGAGTTCATGGCCAGCCTGGGTCTTTTGAGACCCCATCTCAAAAAGCAAAAACCAAGTATGAAACAAAAGCAGGCAATGTGGAGACAGGAGGAAGAAATGGTCAGCATCTAATCCATTGGACTTGCTTTAGCTTGGTGCCCTGTCAGCCAACTTGCTGCTACCACTAAATTTTTCTTACAAATTCTATATACATAGAAAATACTTTATACAGATTCAGAGTGGTGTTTCTAGAAACAAAGTTTGAGGGGCTGGCAAGATGGTTCAGCAGTTAAGAGTACTGGCTGCTCTCGCAGAGGATACGGGTTCAATTCCCAGCACCCACATGGCAGCTAACAACCATCTGTAGCTCCAGTTCCAGGGGATCAGACACCCTCTTCTGACCTCTGGGCATTGCACAACATGGGAGCACTTACATACATGCAGGCAATACACTCATACACAGAAAATAAAAATAAGTAAAACATTTTTAAAAAACCTTGGAAGCAAAAGTTGGCAATTAAGACACATGATCTTTTGTGCTGTTATTAAAATGCTGCATTAGAGAACTGTCTAAACGATGTTCTCTGGCACTTTCTAGTCTTTACATTTACTCTATAGTCCTTTATAAACATTGAATTTTTAAATATTTTTTTATGTGTATGCATGTATTGCTTGCATGTAGGTTAAGTGCACTCATGTCATGCAATGCCCGCGGAGGACAGAAGAGACTTATTGGATTTCCCCTGGAACTAGTTATAGACAGTTGTTAGCTGCCATGTGGGTGCTGGGATTCGAACCTGAGTCTTCTGCAAGAAGTGTTAACCACTTCGCTATCTCTCTAGCCCCTAAATATTGAGGTTTAATACATCCCTTTATAAATAATTTTGTCTTTTTTTTTGTAAAGAGGATCTCCTTAGCCCCAGCCTGCCTGTAACTCACTATGTAGACCAGACTGGCCTTGATCTTAGAGACTTACCTGCCTCTGCTGGCATTAAAGGCATGAGCTACCAGGCCCAGCATTATTAAATACTTTTTCAGGTATCCATAATAAAGGAACATAGAGAATGAAGTATTTTAGGTATAACTTACAATTTAGAGAATTTCTAAGAATTTTAACGTCTTGTTTCTAAATCCTAAAGGTAAATGTTTGGTGTTATTCAGTAGAGAAAAAAAAAAAAGTACCACGTTCTCACCAGCAGTATAGGTACAAACACTGCTGAAAATGTTAGGTGTTGACAGGGGTGGCAAAGTGGCCAGATGGCCCCCACATCCTCATGCTAACCCTCTACGAAGGCAGAACAAGATCATCCAGATGATTTTTTCCAAGGAAACTTTCATATTGTAAACCAGGCACATTAATTATAATTTTAATATAACAAACATTATTAAAAGCAGCAACTCAAAACCTATCTTTTCAAAGGTGCACAGGGTTATAAGATCAGTTGGCAGTAATGCAGCTATTATCCTGTAGGAATGAAATGCTGAAGTTGGGGGGGGGTTGGGTGACCCGGTTAGGCCTTGTACTGTCTTCCCAAGTGGGGCAAGCACCCCTCCTGCCTTCCTGCTCCCCTTGCCCAGAGCTTCTGGAGCACAGCAGGATAGAAGCAGATGGACAATAGCTAACCTTGCTCTCTGGCTTTTACAGAAGCTTGGAAAGCAGGCGTTGGAGGTTGCTGTGCTGATGGAAGCCAAAAGGAGTTAGAGATTAGACCCCAGGTCCCACACTCCTGCTGGGCTGAGTTGGCTTCTCAACTTCCCTTCTACCCAGCACCACTTGGGGGCCTCAGTGGCAGCAGCTGTTAGGCTGAGATCTGGGCCCAATGCCCATCTGTTCCTCCTACCCTGGGCCAGGACAGGGACTCAGAGGGAAATGGGCAACTGTGTACAGGGTGTGAGGTGAGGTCCCTTTGCAAGGCACTATAATTGCTGAGGTTTAAGGCAGGGGTTATATAACCTATTCCAGGGATCCCCTGAATACTCACAGATGGGAAGCATGTCAGGCCTAGTCACAGCAAACAGCTTCTCAGGTCTTCTGTCCCACTGCTGCCCCTCCACTCCACCTACCCTCCCTTTCCAGCTGGCAGCTTGCAAAACCGCCGAGGCCACAGCAGCAGTTGGTAAGGCCGGTTCCTATCTGGTACCCCTGTCCCCTTCCCCAAGGCACTTCTTTCCATTTTCCAACCAAGTGAGTCAGTTTCTAATAGTTCTGGAAGCAGCAAAAACAAGGGGTCCCCGCCCCCTCCTAAAATTTTGGTTTCCCTCCAAATGGAGCTGTTTGCCCCTTCTAACAATTCTATTCATACCCTCAATGACAAAGGCTTCCTTCTGAGAGGACTGAGTGACTCAGGCCCTTGAAAAACCCCAGCCTGTCCCCAAAGTGATTGTCAGTTCCAGTGAAAGGCAGGGGATGTGCAGAAGTCCTTTGTGGTTCCCTGTGGGCCAAGGCTGGTTCACAGGCTAGAGGAAGGGAGCAGGAGCTGGGCTTTCACATTTACTTGCAGCACGAGCCTTTGGAAGAGGCCAAGATGGAGGCAAGGGCAGGAGCCAGGCTTCCCTGGAAGGAGTGTATGCTGTGTATGTTTGTGCTCATGGTGGTGTCTGTGTGACGGGTCTGGAGTTTTGTCTGATCTGGTTTCCTTTCCCAACTCTTGTTTCCTAAGTCACCTCTGGTCCAGCAAGACCAGGCTCCACTCCATGACAAAAGTGAGGGGGCTGTTGCCAGAGACGCACAAACATCTGGGGGCCCTCACTGACTCTTGCAGCCTTCCCTCTCAGACTTGAAGGACACGGATGCCAGTTCCTTCAGCAGAGACCCCGTTCATCATTCCCCAGGCTCTGGGTCCCAGGCACATGTGAACTTTCTCAGGTACTTCCTGGGATAGGGGCATTGGCAGAAAAACAGAAGAGGTTCCACCTTACCCCTCCCTCAGGGGTTCCCCTCTTTCAACATGGTCCCAATGAGGACCTGTCCCTGTAAGTCTGGTGTGAAAGATATCCAGTGAGGGACTGATGTGCACATGGAAGATATGTGAATACATAAAACACCTAAAACGGGTGAAGAGGTGAAGGAACAGAGAACTGGGACTGGGGACAAAGGGAGAGATTCAGGCCCTAGGATCAAAGGTCACAGCCAGGGGGATATGAATTCAGAAGAACCAATAAACAGAATTTGAGGGGTATGGAGAGTGTAGATGATGGAGAAAGCCAGCGAGGCCTTAAGAGACAAAGGCAGTTGGCATAGCAGCACACAGACCTTGGGAGGCAGGCAGGGACCATTGCCAGGCACTTAAAGACTGTCCTGCTTCTCTCCCATACCCCAACCTGGAGGAAACGGGGAGTCTATGGTTTTTGCTGTCCCTCCTTTGGTTTCCAGGGCTCTTGGCTGCCCGAGGCACAGTAGTCAGTAAGGGGTGGTCCCTTCCCATTCTACTAGGTACTGAACCTTGCCCTCTGGCGTGACCCTCCGAGCCAACACTTGATACTTCTCCCCACAGGCCAACCGCCCCGCTGCACCAAAGTAGTTAGTGATAGATGATTTGAGATGGGACAAGGATGAATCGTCCTCACTGATGCTCTCAAATGTGTGACTGTCAATGCCTTCGTCTGGCCGCTCGGGGCCCAGACCCCCCTCTGCACTGCTGTCTGAGGGGCAGCGTCCATCCAGCTCAGCTTCCCGGCGCTTTGCCCGCAGGGGCATGTACGCTTTGGCTGCCAGCTTTCTCTTGCGGCTGCCCACTGTCCGCCTGTATCAGGAAAGGAAGAGATGATGGGAACAATATTAGCACCCCTCTCTCTCAGTCTGTGGCAGACCCAGGGCCTGGGCTATCTCATTGGCTCTTCATATAGCCCTGTATCAGGAGAACTGAGGGTCCATAGAAGAAACCAGAGGCCAGGATTCAAACCTGGGTATGTCCAGCTTTGAAGCATATGCTCTGTATTCAGAATCTAGGCGGCAGAACCTGGGTCACCCCTGTGTGCCTCCTGAAGTCTCACAGAGCAGAGGCCTTGCTTAGGCTGCCTGGTACTTGATATGGGCTCATTTGGAGCTAGATGAGTCAAAGAGGGACAGGAACTAAAGGATTTGTGCCTTTAACACAGGTAGAGACATTAGCAAAACAGACAAGAGTCTGAGACACAGAGGCCAGGACTCGAAATACTAGAGAGAATCAAAATACAGGACCAGGTAAGTAGAGTAGAGCTCAGTGGTAGAGCACTTTTCTAGTATGCATAAAGCCTTGGGTTCAATCCTAGAAGGACTGAACAGAGGTAACAGCAGAGAAAGACACCTAGTCAGAGATAGACTTCAAGACAACAGCACTATGAGCACTGTACTTTTAATTCTGCTTTCACAGGACCCCACATACCAAGAATGTAGTTAGAGGAGTTAGAGTGCAGAGGAAACTACCCTAGAGTACCACCCCTCTGTGCTGCTGATCAGTAAAACAGGGTATACCCCTAGCCAGACCCCAGACCCTGCCTTTCTACTAGACTTGAAATAAATGGATTTTCCCTTTAGAGACTCTGGAAGACACACAAATTGGATAGCCAGGAAACAGGGACAGGAGCCTTGCAGTCTGAAAGGCATGAACACAATCATGTCGCACAGAGGCCAAGAAGCCCCAAATGAAAAGGCCTCTGATCAAACAGCCCCAGAACTGGATCATTCAACCAGACTTATCACACAATTGCTGCAGGCAGAAAACATCCCAAAGGGAAGAACCACAGCAACCTGAACGCCTGTCCTTAGCCTCCACCTAAACCCCAGTGACTTGCAATAGAAGATGCCAGGGCAGATTCACAATGGCACAAGGCCAGTCATCCCCCCGGCTCTGATCCCCTAGCCTGAGACCTGGATGGGCAGAATGAGCCTGCATCCAGAATGGGAAGTTTGCAGGCCGCGGACTGGTGGGTGTCCTTGGCAAAGCTCAAGGAGCAGACCCCAGAAAGCTCACCTGGAGTCATAGGAGAGGCTGGTAGAGGCAGAGCCAGAGGTACTAGCAGCATCGGTGGAGTCCACATCCGAGAAGAAAGTCTGGCCTGAGCTGGCACTGAGAGGGAGAGAGGGTGAAGCCTGCTACTGGCTTGGCCCAGCAGAGCCCACCAACTTGGCCCTCAGGAGCCCCTGGGACCACTCCAGCTCTCTCTACCTCTCCATCATGCATCCTTCATCCTAGCAGAGGCCCACCTTCCCATCTCCAAGCTTCCCAACCCGGGACTGCTTGTCTGTTTTCTACCCATTCCGCCTATAAAGTTGGGAATCAAGAAAACTTTCCCTGACCACTCTCCCCTGGGGATGGACATGCTAGTGACATAGACTATGCATCATCAGGCCCTTGTACAACATTACAGGTGCTAAGTGTTTGAGGAAAACAAGGAGATTGAGAGGTTAAGGGTTTTAACTAAAGCTGCATAGCTAGAACTGGAAGACAGGGTCTGGAGCTCTCATCTGTCTGACTCTAAATCCCTTCCTCCCTGCTCCACAGTCAACTGACAGAACTGCAGGGTCCTCATTGACTTTGGGAATAACATGGTAAAAGATACAGTTCCTGCCCTTGGGTATACCCAAGTATAGGTGCTGTGAGCAGACACAGGTTTCCAATGCAGTCTGGGAGGGTCAGTGAGGGCTTCCTGGAGGAAGCAGCATCCTGGGTTTTTAGATGGGAGAGGGCACAGCACAGGGCCTTGCAGGCAGAGGGATCAGCATAAACACAGATGAGGCAGTGAGAGAGGGCTAGAGAGGTACGGGGTGCACAGCAAGGCAGCCTAGATCACTGCTCTGGAGAGCCGGGGCGGCAGGGGGCGTCTTTGCCCAAAGCACTAGCGTTGAACAGATCCTGGGAAAGTCCTGTGCAATATGAACCTTTTAAATAGGTTTCAGAAGGACCCTGAGGGAGCTTCCACACCCTCAGCATGCTTTCCTTCCTGTCCCCTTTCTATACTCTCAGCTCCAGAGAGAAGTCCTCTCTGCTGGGCCCCTGGCTGATACCTTTTTAAACTCTGAATTTCATCCAGTGTGAAGTCAAATATACTGGCCAAGTGGTGGTTGGTGCTCCAGGCTGAGGTGAAGTCGCTCTGTAGACAGAGGAAGGAGACAGGAAGGGTCAGTCAGGGGATGACAGACCCACCTCCCCACAAGCAGCCTTTTTCCCGGCTGAGGAGGACATGGGCTGCCTGCTGTTCAGCCAGGGCTGCCATTCCCTAAGATAACATCTCTTTACCCCAAGTCCTGACCAGAGAGCCAAGTTGCCCTGGATCTAATCCTAGCCTCATCTCCGGCCACCTGGTGACCTTCTTCATTCACCTCCACTGCTCGGGGAATAACCCCGAGCCTGCATTACTCTGAGAGGTGTCAGAAAGCCCAGACTCAATCATGGTTATGAAAGTGCCTTGTAAACTGTAAAGTACTGGGGAGCTGAGGCATTGGTAACGCTACTACCCACAAGGAGAGCGTCAGTGTTATCAAAGCAGAATGTGCTCTGAGTCCTGGTTCTAGGCTGGGGTCAGCCACTGCCCCCATACAGTCATTTCCCGACCTGGGAAGCAGGATTGGGATGCTATTTATCCATTCCTTGGCTCCTGGGTTCTCTGGAGAACTTGGGGAGATAAGGATGTGGTTCTAGGGCACCTGGCATTTCCTTGTTTCTCTGTAATTGGCAACAGGACACAGGAGAGTCCTCTGGGCCTGGGGACATTACACTGTTTTCTGTACAGGAACCCCTAATGTGTGCTGTCCCTGAATATTGAACTGGAGAATAAGAAAACCAGGAACTAACACTGGGAATAGCATCTTCCAGCAAAAACTTTGATCTTTTTCTTCTATAAACTCGCCTTTTCTGCTGCTGGAATTCGTGAGTCAACAAACTGTGGAGACAGAAAAGGGAGAGGGTGACCCAGTCAGAGCCTGAGGGCCAGAGGGTGGCTCAGTGGGAGGAGCCTCAGGAGTGCTGGGGCAGGGGCCAATGTGGGGGTGGGGGAGGGCTTGGCTAGGGCAGAAGGAGCCTGGGAGGGCATCCTCTGGGATAGTGAGTATGCAGAGTGGGAAAAGGACGGGTGCTTCCCAGGACATGTCCCTCCAGATGCCTTGCCATGAATGCTCCTAGAGAGGAGTCTTCACCCAGCCAGGGGCGTGAGGACACCTCATACACTTCTACTTCCCCTCTCTCTGCCCAGTCCTACCACAGCAGGGCTGGATCCCAGATCAGGCTTTTGCTGAGCTAGCAGTGAGGGGCCTGTGGTGGGAGGAGTCTAGGGGCTCCTGCCTCATGTGGATGCCACCACACTGCCTGGGCCTACTGCATCACCTTCTACCACTAACAGGAGTTGGGAGCTGGGGGTGCAGAAAACCCAAGCTGGCTGGAGCCACAGTCCTGGGACCAGCACTGACCCAGGCTTGCTCTTTCCTCTCTTACGCAGCAGCAGTTCTGAGGTTCCACTGTCACTTGGCACCAGCCCCTTGTCGGGTAGCAGCTTGCCGGGAGGGTTGGGTGGGACCCGGATGCGCAGGCGGAAGATGCACTTCTTCTTCTTGATCTCTTTGCCACACAGGAACCTGGGATGGGCAGGGGAAAGTCTCAGGCTGTCAGCTGGGTGGCAGCCGGCGACCACCAAGGCCATCTGCCTCCCTGGACCCAGAGCTAATTCAGAGAGGCCTCTGAATGATGAGGGGTTCACCCACTGAGAATGTGGCCAGGCTCCTCCCTGTCCTTCCTCCTGCAGGTGTGTGGTTCTTGTTGGCCCTGTCTTTGTCCTCTAGGCCTCAACCAGCTGCGAGGCCCCCTTGTGTAGCATACAGCAGAACTCTTGGGACCCAGACACTGTGCTACCTCATTGTGTTCTCTGGTCTGGAAGTACCTCCAGGCACTTCTGTCATTTCAATACTCGCTGAGTGGGTCCTGAGACCATGCAGGTGGTTTAAACCTAGGCCTGCTCTCAGAAATCTGAGTGCATGGGAGGGCAAAGGCCTCATCTTCAAAAGCGGACCTTGTCTGCACTTCAGAAAAGTGGAAGTAGGTCATTCTGCTGCAAGAGGTGTATGGCAAGCTTTCACTGAAGCAGGGACTTTGTCTTGTCCCCCCTGTAGCCTCAGAACCTAGGCAGAACCCATAACAGAGCAACAACCCAACACAAATACTTGCTGATGGAAAAAAATGAATGATGGAGAAAGAAGGACATACCAGACAGAGGGAAAGGTAGGAACCAAGCACTGGATGTGTGTGTGGTAGTGCACACCTGTAATCTCAGCACTCAGGAGGCTGAGGCAGGGGTTCAAGAGTTTGAGCCTGGGCTAGAGTGAGACTCTGTCTCAAAAACTAACTAATCCAACCAACCAACCAACCAACCAACCAACCAATCAACCAACCAACCAACCACTGAGTGGAGAGTTAAGAGCTGAGTGGAGCTGGCTGACACCCAGAATCCATAAAGCATCAGAAAATGTAGACAGGACTTGATTATAAAAGGCCTCGGACACCAGCTTGGACATTCCTCATAGTGGTGAGGAATGAGTGTTAAGAATTTAGAATGGGAAGATACAGGCTGGAGGACCAGTTAGGAGACTAAGGCCTACCCGAGAGATGTGTTTTTAACCTCCCTAGCTGGCTGGGGCAAGACAGACATCCCTTTATAGAACAGAGCCCAGGACGTAACTGAGTCAGAGTGCCTGGGTGTCTAGAGAGGCTTTGCAAAGGAAGAGCTCTGGGTGTCTTGACTCCCTAGGTGGTGGAGGGTGGGAAGGGGAGGAAGGAGACAGAAAAAGAGCACTGATTAAGCAAAGGCTATATGGCAGGAAGGGCCTTTAGAATGAAATTCCACCTGTCAGGGTCACATGTGCCACTTCTTGTACTCACCGGCTTTTATAACTGTTCAGAGCATTGAGGAGATGTGGTCCTCGATCCGTCACAGGGGTGCTGGTGAGCTAAGGGAAGCAGAGCAGCAGGATGGTTGGACTCATGCATAGGGAATCTGAGGAAGCTCCAGTATGACCCTTCCCCCTCCATCTCCTGATGCTTCACAGTCCTCCAGGTGAGGACCAATGACTGACAGCACAACCTCTGACAAAGCTTTTCACTTCTCTGAAGAGAGCTCATTTTCCCACCTGTAAATGCAGAATAAACTCCTTGCCTAAGTGTGACAGGAGCTTTCCAGGGCTGGGGATGTAGCCCAGTGCTAGAATGCTTGCCTGCCGTATATGAAGCCCTGGGTTAGTCCCCACTGGTGCTTTAAAAGCATCCACTGATGCCATTCCATGAGATCCATGCTACAGACAACATGGGACAGGAACAAAACTTCATGTACAAAATGTTCCCTGCGGCACTGCTTCCAGTGGTGGTCAGAAGAAAAACACACTGCATGTGAAACAAAACTAAGGGAAGCAGAGCAGCAGGATGGTTGGACTCATGCATAGGGAATCTGAGGAAGCTCCAGTATGACCCTTCCCCCTCCATCTCCTGATGCTTCACAGTCCTCCAGGTGAGGACCAATGACTGACAGCACAACCTCTGACAAAGCTTTTCACTTCTCTGAAGAGAGCTCATTTTCCCACCTGTAAATGCAGAATAAACTCCTTGCCTAAGTGTGACAGGAGCTTTCCAGGGCTGGGGATGTAGCCCAGTGCTAGAATGCTTGCCTGCCGTATATGAAGCCCTGGGTTAGTCCCCACTGGTGCTTTAAAAGCATCCACTGATGCCATTCCATGAGATCCATGCTATAGACAACATGGGACAGGAACAAAACTTCATGTACAAAATGTTCCCTGTCGCACTGCTTCCAGTGGTGGTCAGAAGAAAAACAAACTGCATGTGCAACAAAAGGCAATCAGTAAACTCAGGTAGAAGCCAGTATAGCCATTTAAAATGCTTATGAGAACTCTAATAACTCTGAGCTATATAATAGTAATTGAGAAAGAGATGATTTAAAATAGTATCTACTGTACCATCAAAACCAGAAAAAAGGGGGTGAAAATATACCCACACTTTATTTCTAGCTATTTCTGAGTATATGTGATATGGGACTGTGGATTAAAAAATATGCTTCTGTTTTTGGGAATTCAAAATATTCTTTCTACTAGGAACATGTATGCTATTTTGTAAGTCAGAAGTTTTTTTTTTTTAAACAACTCTTTTTTTTTTTGAGACAGAGTCTCCTTGTAGCCCCAGCTGGCCTGGAACTCGCTATGTTGACCAGGCTGGCCCTGAACTTATAGAGATCTGCCTGCCTCTACCTCCTGAGTGCTGGGATTAAAGGTGAGAGCCACCTTGCCTGACCAAAAACAAAACAAAAACCAAAAACCAAAACAAACCTCTATCTTTGAAGCTTTTAAAAATATATTATTTTTTTTTTATTTTATGTGTATGAGTATATTGCCTACATGTATGTAAGTGTGCCCATGTCATGCAATGCCTGCAAAGGCCAGAAGAGGGCATTGGAGCCCCTGAACTGGAGTTATGGACAGTTAGCTGCTGTGTGGGTGCTGGGAACTGAACCCAGGTCCTCTGCAAGAGCAGCCAGTATTCTTAAACTCTGAGTCATCTTTTCAGTCCCAAGCCTTTATGATATATTAAAAAATAAATATTTCATGATATAATGTCACAACAGATGGAGACATTACATAAAATATCTTGCAAAACAGAAGAGCTACCTATTTTTTGAGACAGAGTCTCCCTGTAGTCACAGCTCCCTATAGCTGTCTTGGACCACGCCAGCTCTGTTAGGTTTCAAAATTACATTTTATCTATTTTGTGCATGAGTGCCACCCCCCGGCCTCCGTGTGTGTGTGTGTGTGTGTGTGTGTGTGTGTGTGTGTGTGTATTGTACATGTCACAGCGTGTGTGTGTGTGTGTGTGTGTATTGTACATGTCACAGCACACATGTGGCTGTCAGAGGACAACCTGTAGGAAGCCAGTTCTCTTCTTCCATGATGTAGGTCCTAGGGATTGAACTCAGGTTGTCAGGCTTGGTCGCAGGCACTTTTACCTGCTGAGCCATCTAAATGGCCCTAGTTTTCTTTTTTCAAAATCTTGCCTCATCAAAGGAGTTGGGACAGTCAGTGGGGACGATGCTTCATTCTGCATGTAGGTAAGAGGACTCTGAGGGTGTCATTAGGGCAGAGGGACCTATCTCCCTAAGGAAGGGATTAGGAAGGCCCTTGGCTCCAGCTCTATGAAGTTGCTGTCCAACTCTGACATTCTCAGTCTGTTAAGGATCGGACACTCTTAGAGACTTGATATTCAGAACAGGATCAGTAGGGGGCAGACCAACTCCACTTTCCAACCTAGCCAGGAAAACTGGGGTGGGCCAAACATCCTAGCAGAGTTCTACTCTACCTCAGTTCCCTGGGGCTGAGTTGGTGAGGCCCCAACTGCCTACTCCTCAAATTAGAGATCAGAAAGCCCTTCCCCTGGCACAGGCTCGGAGGCCTGGACTCAGGGGGCCACAGCTCAAGGGTAAGAGCTCAGATATCTACCCTAATCCTGCACTGAATGCAGACATATCTATCACCCAGGGTCCTACATACCTTGCCAAGCTGCAGGAGTTCCCAGTGATGGTTGACAAAGGCCAGAATTTCCTCAAAGTCAAAGTATTTCTTCTTGCTCTGCACCCCCAGGTTGTAGAGGGCCAGGTGAACTATATCCACCCTGGGCAAGAAAGCAAGAACCAGGTGAGGGGCAGGGTTGGTTCAGAGGGAGGAGGGAAACCAAGAGCTGGTAGGGGCAGGCTCTATCCTCTCACCATCGAAGGGGCAGCCTCTCAATGTACTCTGGGCCCTGGTTACACACGGAGCAGAAAAACAGGTAGAACCTGTGGGTAGGGAGTAGGCTGTGGTGAGAAGGACTCTGATCCCCAGCCTAGGCTATCCCTCTCATCCCCACCACAACCTGCCTTCCCACAGTCAGCATTCACTCCTGGGGCTGTGATAGCATGTACCTTACTACAGAAGACAGCTGAGGATAAAGGGGACTCTGGCTACGCTAGGCCAGGAGGCAGTAAAGGAATATGCTGGGCTACATGCCTAGTTTCCACTGGTTTGTGGGGAACCTTAAGTGGATTCCTGCCTTCCTGTTCTCCAAGTATCTGGGGAAGGAGAGGTGAGTCTCTGCTTCAACCTTGCCAAGAATTACTCTAGAAGCCACTAGGGAAATGGATGGCTTCTAATCAGTGTGGCTAAGCATTATACATGTCAAATCAGGTACTATGTTTTTTTAACAACTGCCTCTCAGACTTCACTTCTGGGCCATTCCGGTTGGAGTATGAAAGCACTAATCTGCTCAGCTACACTTCATTACTGATTTTGGGATTAAATCGTAGTTTTTCAGACTTGGATTTTTTTTTTCTTGGCTGGTGGCTTGCAATTTGTGTGTGTGTGTGTGTGTGTGTTTGTGTGTGGACAGAGGTATCATTACAGCCCACCCTCTCTGTGAAATGAGCTGAACTTCAGGGCAGTGATATTTGGAGAGGGGTCAGGGTTTATAAAGGCATATTCTTTGGCAGGTAATCTGAGTGGGTGGCTGTTGTCCTCCAGCTCCTCTCACAGTCAAGACCCACCTGGAGCTAATCAGCACCTACCGGTCTCCAAACATCATGGGTTCATTAAGGCACTGTGTGCAGGCCTCGTGGAACCACTGCCTGCACCGATAGCACTGCAGCATCCGAAGGTACCACCTGAAGAGACAACAGAGCCAAATCAGTGATATCACAGCCAGACAAGGGGCTCAGCAACTTCTGCCAGCATAAGACTCATCCACCACCAGAAGAAAGAGAACTGTGAGGCACAGTTACCACACACCTGCGAGCCAGGTCTATGCCATCTCATTGGATCTTGCATCTAGTGAAAAAGCACCATTAGTCCCCAGCCCCAAAATATTATTCAAGGTCCCTCAGAAAGCATATACATGATGATGATTCAAACCCTGGTCTCTTCAACTTCAAGCCTGTGTTCGTCCTTCTGTGCCCCATTGTAGCTCCCACCTCTGTTCTATGCCCCACACACTGTTCCCCAGACATCACTGACAAGGAAAGGTTTGCCTGAGACACTTCATGAATAATAATGGCTTCTGTGACTTACGTTGGGGCAGGCCTACATCTGGTTTTCTCAGCTGGGACTGTATCTGCACTACCATTAGCAACTCCCCATTTACTATGAATAAGGAGCAAAAAGGTGTGTTCCAGTTTAATATGCAGATTCCCTGGTCTACTTCAGACCCATCTAGTATGGAGGGAAGCCTCTGGGAGGTGTGCTTTCTAAAAAAATTTTATTGAATTTTTGCACATTTCATGTAACAGATCTTAATCAATTTTAGACCCCCCCAATGGGATTTTATGCATTATGTCACCTGTGTTAAGTCCTTTCTGGTCAAGCATTTGTACCCAGCTGTCCTTCAGTGCAAGTTTATCCACTGGAGTCTATCTACATCAGCCTATTTAGAGTCTCTCCCTGAAAGAAGATCTACTCTGCCTCACCATATAATCAGTTGCCAACAGTTCCTTGGCTAGGGTTGGAGCCTGCTGCCCATTTCCCTCATTCTATGGGAGGTGCATCTTTAATAGCTGACCACTGATCATTGAGAAGCACTGCCTTACTAGTATTTCTCCATCTGTCATCCATTAGTCTTCCCTGTATACTGGGACATTCACATGCAATTAAGGTAACTAAGTCTACTTGAGGATGAAGTAGTTGAAATAAATTAGTTCATATAAATAAATAACTTGAAATATTAGTTCAAGTTTCCCAGCTGGTCTCTTAAGCACAGCCTCCAGACAATCAGAGCAGGTTCTGAGGTTTAGGACCTACTGGACCTCAACTGCTACTTGCTGAGGGGAGAGACCCTGCCTCTTATGTCTGTGATTCTTCTCACAGTGCCTCATGCAGTCAGCCCAAAGGAGCAGGGCTCAGTTGTCCATAGCTCCATGGAGGCCCAGGCCAGCGGGGATCAAATTCTGGCTCCAGAGCAGGGCAAGCATCTCCTCCACAGCATCCCCAACATAGAGCCCTGGCCCTTCACATCCATCTGTTTCACTGGTTGACAGCGAGAAGGTAATCTTAACTTCCAGCAGCAGTAGCACCACCACCAGCAGCTTATCAAGTGCCAGGCACAGTGTGAGCCTTTATGCACACTCTGCTCACAACCTACAACCACTAGTAAGAGAACTAAGGCCCGAGTGGCACAGCTAACAAGGCCCAGCACCTGGATATAGACATCCTGGGAGGATGACTGTCCAGCCTAGGCTCTTAGCAACAGTTCAGTACTTCCTTCTCAAGTGGCTCAAAGAAAAAAGCACTTCTGCCTTCTACTGTCCACTGCCGCCTGGGGAGGATCTCACTTTAGGGCCCTGCCCCTTGAAGTCTCTAGGCGGCTCCCCCAACATCCCCCGCCTCCCAAGCCTCCACGGCAGCGTGACAGCCCAACAGCAGACCAGGCTCCGAAGATGACACTCCGGATCCGCCTCTCCAGATCCCACCTCCAGGGCCTGCCACTCAGGCCCCGCCCCTGCGGCTGTCGCTACGGCTGCGACCCCACCCTCCAAGTCCCGCCTCCAGTCTCACACTCAGGCCCTGGCCCCGCGGCTGTCATTTTGATCCCGCCCCTCCAGGCTCTGCCTCCAACCTGACAATCAGGCCCTGCCCCCGCGGCTGTCATTCTGATCCCTCCCCTCTAGCCTGACAACTAGGCCCCATCCCCGCGGCTGTCATTCTGCGCCGGTCCCTGAGGCCCGGCTCGCAACGCTGTCACTGGGATCTCGAGACCGTGCCCCGCCCCCTGAGGCCCCGCTCCCGAGGCTGTCATTCTGGGCGGGACCCTGAGGCCCGGATCGCGAGACTGTCAATCGGATCTCCAGACCGTGCCCCGCCCCCCTAGGCCACGCCCCCGCGGCTGTCACTCGGATCGCCAGACCGTGCCCAGCCCCTCGAGGCCCCGCCCCCGCGGATGTCATTCTGGGCCCCGCCCCGCCTCCTTACTCTCCGGGTCCGCCGCAGTAGCAATAGCATTGCTGCTGGTTGGTGCGGTGGGGCGAGTCCCATTCCAGCTCCTCGGGTTGGTAGGACAGCACCATCTTCACAGCCTGCAGCGTCCTGGCGATGGCGCCTTTCTTCAGCGCGCCGCCTTTCTGGGGGGTGGGGAAAGAAGGGCCCACGTCACCAACCACATGTATCTGCACAGGGCTATCAGGCCAACCGCTGCCGGGTTTGGGGAGATCCAGACGTTTCACGGCACAGAAAAGCAAGTAGATTTTTCTTAGGAATCCACATAATCCTCCTTATCCCTCTAGGATTTCCATTAATAGCAAAATACAGGTAATAACTACCCACATGTAATGAGTGTACACACATGAAGTTTCTCTTTTAATAGTAAATCAGCCTTTATCGGGGGGCCTTCTACTGATACCAAACCTGTGTCCATTTTACCACTGAGGAAACTGAGGTTCAGAGAGACTTTGGAATCTGGCCCAGGACAGACAGCTAATAGTTGGCAGAAGCACCATCCGTCTCCAGAGCCATGTACAGCCCTTCTGATTAAGGCATGGTATCTGTATGGGGGCTCAGGTCTGACTCCAGGGGGCTTCTGGGCTGCCCAGTTGGGAGGTGCGAAGTCAGGGGCTGGGGAAAAGGGAGGGCTCACCCTCACAGCCAGTGCGAAGATGCAGCGTCGGCAGAACCAAGGAGTGAGGAGGGGCCGGTTGGCACTGCCTGCCATGGGGATGTGGCACTGCTGGTGGTAACCTAGGGCAGAGGAGGGGGTGATGAATGCCCACGAGGAAGCAGTGGCTCAAGGGCAGTTGTTCCAAGGCTAGGAGAACTGTGGCAGCCCCAGGAGCTCTGCCTACCAGCTGCCAGGGCACTGACTGGTGATGCCCACCCAGGAGCCAAGCTAATATGGGGGAGGGGGGGCGACTAAATGACAACATTGGTTACTCCAAGATGCATCTAGGGCTGGGTTGATTCAGCACCTGCACCCCTTCCTTCCCACCCACTCACTCTGCCTAGGAGGGCCCCAAACTACATATTCCATTGTATTTCCTCAGCTTTCTCCAAGCCCATCTCCCTGGGACCCCACTCAGAGAACAAAAGAACTAGGAAGCCTCAGCATGTGTCTGTCAGAGGCCAGTGCAACAGGGGACCCATAGCTCAGGGCCTTTTCAATGCCCTGCTCACCCACTCACCCAGGCCACACTTTCCACAGATGAGGATCTCATTCATCGGCCCTGATGTCTTCCCCAGGCAGATGTCACACTTGGGCTCTTCTCCTGGAACGCCAGCTTAAAGAAAAAAAAAAAAAAGTCTTCTCAGTTCAGATCTAACTCACATGAACAAGAAGAGTCAAAATCACAGGAGGGATTCCAGACCTAGTACTGTAAATCCACCCAAAAGCCCATGGCAGGGAAGGTCATAGGCCCTGTTGAGGAACTTAATTTTGTTGTTTAGATAAACTGACACAGGGTCGAACCACCTTATAAATATATATGTTATACCCATAGACAGTCACCACTCTTAGCCTTAACGAGAGAAGCCTCTCCTGTGAACTGCAGTAAATGTGCGGATTTATGTCTGTACAAAGTGCTGAGAATTGAGATTAAGCAACAGCTGAACAATACAGTTACACTACAAGGCTCAGAGAACATTGTGAGCAATAGGCAAAAAGAATGTAAGAGCAGGAAGACAGAAAGAAGGGGTGAGAAATGTTATATTCTGAGCATGACACAGCCTTTGCAATCACAAACTTGGAACCATTGTGTCTGACTGCAGGGGGTCTACACAAGAATGGGCTAGGTATGGATGGAAGAGGAGGGGCTCAGAGGGCCTGACCCCTCACTGCTGAACTATTTCTTACTGATAGCTTCAAGGAAAGGGGGGTTTCATTGCCTTCAGCTGTGTACCCAACTGGTGACTCCACTAGGCTCCAATGGGTATGCCTAATCCAATGGTCACACAGATGGCCCTGATGAAACCAAATGGGTCTCACAACAAACCCCAAAATCATTAGTCTGGAAAAGGGTCAGGTAGGGAAAGGGAGGGTTTATAGGAGTGGGAGAAAGAGAAAAGAGGGGATGGGGAGGGAGGAAAAACGTGGGGGAGTATAACCAGAGTATATTACATACACGTATGAAATTTATTTAATTAATAAAACAGTAATTTAAAAATCAAATAGTGACTGACCTGCTGCACACTGGACCCTGAACAAGGTCCCATAGATCACTTCACTGAATTTACCCAACCCTTCAGAGATGCCTGCTAAGATCCTTGCTTAGCCAGTAAGTAGGAGAGGTGAGATTCAAACCCACAGCCATTGGACATCAAATTCTTTGCTCTTTTGACAACTATTGATTACGTCAAATTCCCTCTCCTGCCTATTCTAACTTGTTTTTATTAAACATTTTTTTTTCTGTCTTTTTGAAGCAGGGTCTCCCTGTAGCCCCAGGTGTCCTGGAACTCACTATGTAGAACAGGCTGGCCTTGAACTCACAGAGATCTGCCTACCTCTGCCTCCCAAGTACTGGGACTATAGGCGTGCGCCACCACGCCCGGCTTTATTAAACATTTTTGATGCCAAATGACTTTATTATGGGATAATAAAGCATGTTTATAGTGAAACTCCATGTTCCATCCACAAATGTAACTTCACAGCAATCTTGTTTAGACTATATTCTCACCCACTTCTCCCTTCTGTCATTATTTCAAGTCAAGATACAGATGCCCATGACTATTTCAGTTGTTTATCTGAAAGATCAGACCTTTCTTTTAAAAACATACCACATAAGGCCAGGAGTGGTGGCCAGAGGCAGAGGCAGGTGAATCTCTGGGAGTTCCAGGCCAGCCTAGTCTATAAAGCAAGTTCCAAGTCAGCCAGGTCTACATAGTGAGACCCTGCCTTGAAACATACACACACACACACACACGCACGCACGCATAAAGCACACATACAACAAAGCTTTTATTGTACTTAATTTATTGACATCAACAAATTTGGTTGCTCTTTATATTTCCAACTGCCTCTCAAATTAAAATCTAGTCACAATTTTGTTTTGAGTCAAGATGCAAACAAAGTTCACACATAGTGACCAGTTAATGTTTATTTTATTTTGGAGCTGGGGTTTCAACTCAGGTCCTTCTGCTTGCTGGGCAAGTGCTCTACCATTGGACTAAGCTTCCAGCCCCTGAAGTGTTTGTAGAATGGCTTCTCATTTACTGGTTCCCACTCTACCTCTCTTCATTTTTCTTTGCTATCTTTTGTTGAATAAAGACAAAGATAAATATTTTATATCTGGAATATTTGTGTGGCTATATTAAATATATTTCTGTCCTTTTGGAGGGCTGTGTATCAAACCTAGAGCTTTGCACATTCAAGGCAAACTTCTGAGCTATACCCCAGCTCTTAAATCCTTTTCTTTTGGTGTTTGTGGACACATGCATGTGTGTTTGTGTGTGTTTGGGTATACATGTGTGTTGGTCATACTCCTCAGAAGCCATTTACCTTGTGTTTTGAGAAAACATCTCTCACTGGGATCTTGGGCTTGCTGATTAGGTGAGGCTGGCTGACCAGTGAGCCTCATGGATCTGCCTGTTTTCACCTCCCCAGAGCTGGGATTAGAAGCATGCACCACCCTGTCTAGCTTTCTAGGGATCAAACTCAAGTCTTCATGCTTGTACTGAATGAGTCATCTCCCCAACCCCCTTAAAATACATTTTGATGTATTGCTTCTTTCTTGTTTTCCAGTAGGTTGCAAGGTTTTTTGTTTTGTTTTGCTTTCAAAGGTTTTGAGACAGGGTCTTCCCTATCTATGTCTGACGTGGCCCAGGTTGACTTTGAACTAGTGATCCTCCTGCCTGTCTCCTGAGAGTGAAGGTTTTATGAAGGCAGAAATGGTATTCTTTCACCTCTGTACCCACAAGACCACACACGGTAAATGGCAGATAACAAGAGTTCAAGACATATTTGCTGAATAAGGGGCCAGGCAAGGGCCTCATGTCATTTTATTCCTAAGGAAGGTGGTGCCCACATTGGGTCTTAGTCTTCCTTGGCTTAGTAAAGTTATGGGCCCTAACTACATTATTATGCCCAGCCTTAAGTGATGCCAGTCTTAGGTGATGCCAAGGACCACCTAACCGTCAGGAACAGTCACCTGCCTGGGAGACAAACTGTTCCTGGCCACATACTGCTATGCTCCGAGAATGGCACCTGACACTGTGGGCTACTCAAGCCCTGAGAAGTTAAACCATCTTTCTCTTGCAGCTGGATCCTTTTGATAGAGTTATAACCAGCAGGGGATGCTTGTGGCTTTGGATTTCATATAATAAATTTAGGGTGCAAGAGACTGGGAGAAATATGAGTCTCCCCAGGCTACAGCTTCTTGGAGAAAGGGGTTGTTTTAAAAAATCTATGAACTGATTCAGTTCTATGCCCTCTACTTGGGCAACTTCTTGGGATCATCTTTCACAGAAAAAAAGGTTTTTAGAAACTACTTCCTATAACTTAGTAGCACTGGGCTAAGCATTTTAATGGATTCTCTCATCTGATCTTCCCAACCATCCTAGGAAGCCTCACTTCCTCTTCCTTTCAGATTAAAAAAAACCAAGGATTCAGAGAAGTAATATCACTTGCTCAAGGCTACTTGACTAGCAATAGAGAGCACTGGAACATGGTCCAAGATCTATCTGACCTTAGAACCTGCCTCAGTGGGCCACATCTGTTCTGCCAAGGATAAATGATGCTTAACAGATTTCTCCTCTTATGCCCACAGTGGCTGTTTGGTGTACCACAATAATATGGGTACTGCGACTAGTATCTCCTAAAATTTGTCACATGAAGCCCGAATGAACTCCACTGGCCATTTCTGTAGGACAATGTCAGCTGTGTGCAGGCAGGGATGGTACCCAGCCCAGCTCTCTTTCCATCCTGAAAGCTGAACAAGGTCCATTTTCATGCCTTCTTGGTCATTCCCCACCCTCACCTTCTGGCCCCAGGGGTAGAGCTGCCCTGCCACCGGCTTTCTTCCCTCGTTGACAGGGAACATTGTTCACATCTGTAACTGACCATTCTGCTCCTCAGACCTCCTCCTTCCTAGCCTCCAGGGGGATCCCGAGTAGTAGGAAAAGGTGGAACACAAAATGAAGGCCTGAGAACCAGTCCTAGTACTTCTAGTTCCTATCTGAGTCCCCCTTCCACCTGCTCTGCTTCTCTCCTGAAGTACAAACCTCTGGGGAGAGGACCAACGTCACACAATGTCACCATTTCAGGTGGGCCTAAGATACTCAAGGTCTGGGTTCCTGGAGCAGCACAGACATCAGGAATGAGATGAAAGAAGGAAAACTGAAGGCACAGAAGAGTGGACATGAGGGAGAGGGCTCCAGAAACTTGACGACTCACCATGCTGTATGTCCTTCCACAGGACCCAGTATTTGGAATTATCTTCAAAAGTCACAAGGCAACTTTGCTTAGAACTGCTGACCTGAGGCAGGGAAAGGAGCATCATGAGAAAGTGGGAGGGGGCAAACTGGGGTGTGTCTTCCTCTCATCTCTGATGCCTTATGATTCAGAAGAAGCCAGGCCAGGAGATGGAAGCACTGTGCTCTCTACTCTGGAGTTGGCCCATCAGGGACAGGGAAACAACTTGGTGGGAGTATCTTTAAGGGAGGAACAGGCCAGATAGTTATCTGTATGCTGTCCAGCCTGGTGGTTTGCTATAAGCTTCCTAAAGAACTTACTGGGTGATGCTGAACCCCCAACCCCAAAGGTGGTGCCTGCAAAGCCAGGCTCCGGCTCCCTCCACTTTCAGCTTCTGGACTTGAGGGACAAGAAGGAATGACGTTGGGCTGAGGGGATGCTGGGCCCAGGGAAGAAAGGCTCACCCTCTTGATTTTCCCAAGGTAATACAGTCCATCTGTCCACCGGCACAGCACATACTGGCCCTCTGTCAGCTTGGACATCAGGTCTTTGAAGTTCTTCTTGGTCTTAGCCAGTGCCCCCTTGTTGGGAAGGTGGCTGGTGGCACCATAAGTGTCTCGAGTCCTTGGTTCCAGGGCTCGAGTCTCCATCAGCTTCTGCTGACACAGAGAAAATGAACTAAGTTTTTATTTCTCGCTTCTCTGTGCCTGAAAAGCCCGTAAGGGAGAAAAAGCATGTGCTCTCTGACCTGTTAATGTCTCACTGAGTCCTCATGACAACTCTGGGAGGGAGACATTATTCTACTTTGAGGACAGGGAAACTGAGGCATGACAAGAAGTGGCTGATTGGCTAGAGACAGAGCTGTGGCTCCTTATGAGGTGAGCTGGCTCTATAATATACCGTACTACTTCTAAGACTAAATCTCTCCAACCCACAGCAAAGGCCCCTACCCACAGCTCTGAATCCCACTCCCCATCCCAGGAGGCTGAGGCTTTGTCCCTTATGCAAATATAATCTGTGATCTCAGGTCAAGGATCTTCTCCTAAGGAAATAGGTAGGAAGATCCCAAGGGTCCCCTGGGATCCCATCTCGCAAAAGTTCCTGGGGAAGGCTTGGGAGCTGGTATAGACTTGGACTCTATGTGTGTGTGTGTGTCTTTTTGAGACAGGGTCTCCTGATAGCCCCAGCTGACTTGGAACTCACTATGTAGACCAGGCTGGCCTTAATTTCACAGTGATCCACCTGCCTCTAACTCTTGAGTGCTAGGGCTAAAGCCACACCTGGCTCTCCTTTCCGTTCTTAATTATGGGATGATTTCATGGAAACAGATTCAGGGGCATTTGAGCCAGCTCATGCGTTTGCCCACAGCACATAGGCTAAGTCCCTGACACACCACCCTCTTCACACCTGGCTCTCCCCATTCCATGAAATGTGCTGTTTCTCTTTGCTTCTGTCTCCCTGGCAATGAAGGGTAATACCATGATGGTCAGAACACTTGGACACTTCAGACTCTGGCCAACAAGATGCCACAGTGGCCAGCTTCTGACATGACTCCAGCATCCCTGCCCTCTTTTCCATCCTGTCCTGGTCCTAGATCAGTTCTCATTTTGCCATTCATTCATTCATTCATTCATTCATTCATTCATTCATTCATTCACCTCTTCCATGCCTGTTTCCTGGGTTTGCTGCTCACCACAACCTGGCATTTAGGTTGGGGAGTGCCTAGGTCAACCTCTGCTTCCCTGCCTCTCCAGCCAAATCTTCTAGAAATCTTGTGGTTCCCTCCCCACACCTTCCCTGGTGTTCAACACTGCCTCCTCCTCTCCTCTGTGGACTCACCTGGCACCATGCCCCTCTGCACATACTCTCCTAGGGCCAAACACAGCTTCCTTCTGTTCACGGGGCCCCTCGGGCTCTGGTTCCCTCCCCTTGCCTCAGGGCCGGGCACCTGGTGCCCTATCTGCCCACAGAAAGACAGTCCTGGGTTTTTTCGAATGTGTCTGTGTACTCATTGGAGACCCTAGAACACTATTAGCAGTGTGTCAGTCAATATGTGAAACTCCACGTGTGCCTGTGAGGGACCCTGGAGCACACTCTGGGTCTTGGCTCTCCAGGTGGTGGATGGCCACGTCCTCCTGCCCTCCCCTTCCTCTCATTGACTCCAGGCCAGGGGGGGTACAATCGCCGGGAAGGGGTTGCACTCTTGCCCTCTCCTTGCTACCTGGCTCCCCGGGCGCCGCGAGGTCCCTGCAGGCCCTTGCCTGGAGCCAGGCCGGCCTCAGCAGGTTCATAAACTGGCACTTCCTCCCCGGCTGAGCCTTTGGGAGCAGGCCTGGTCGCCTCGCCCCCGTGGCCGCGCGGGGGCCCCCGGGTGGCGGCCCCCCCACCCCGCCTTCATCCTCCCGGAGCCGGGGCCCCCGAGGACTGTGATTGGCTGATTCAAACCCATCCGCACAGAAATGCCTGTTTGCGGGTTCCCGTCGGCGTCCAGTTCAAATCCGCGGCACCGGGCGCGCGGGGCCGGGCGGGGGCAGGAAGCGCGGATGATTCATGCGCCGGGGCCTCTCCCAGGGCGGCCGTTGGCGTTTTCAGTTTTCAAAGGGTGTTCAGGAGGGAGGAAAGCTTGCACCCGTATGCCCGGAGCGGGATGGCGGGGGGGCGGGGGTTAGTGCTCCTTCCTCAGTTGCTCTGATTGCAAACTTTCCCCACTCCCAGCCGGTCCCAGCCTGACTTGAGACGTGAGCAAAATCCCAAATGCCCTGGCTGCTCGCCCCTCGGAAACTCTCAAATGGGAAAGAAAAGGTGTGGGGAACGTAAAGAGACCTGTCACGCACGCCCTGCCAAAGGCACCGCTCGGGCTCCATTCATCCTTCCCCCAGGCGCGCAGCTCTGTAGAATTCCAACCCCCCAGGGATGTTCGGCCCGCCACAGTTCCGAGAAGTTTCCAAAAGGGAGGGGTCGTGTGCAGGGACAGAAGCGTGCGGAGCTGGGTTCCCCAGAGCCGCCCGCGGCGCGGGACTTACCGCGAAGCTGCGCGTCCGCCGGTCCCTCTTGGAGTCTGGCCACCAGGCGCATCGGCGGCGGCGGTGCGCTCGGCCCGCGGGTGCCCGGCCGAAGTGTCCGCCGG
>NW_008338996.1:1743007-1745269 GCF_000622305.1 Nannospalax galili | reverse complement strand
GGGGAGGAGGGGACGCGGGGAGGGAGGGGCCGGGGCGCTCAGGAAGGGGCCCCCCGGGCGCGGGGCGCCATCTTTTTCGCGTTTTCCCGCGAATTATTGACGTCCCAGCTTATGTAATTAGCAGGGGCCGCACCAGCTTCGCCATTGGAGCCGGAGGTTCGCGGGGCCCCGCAGCGCCGCCCGGGGCCGCCCCCGCGCAGCGAGCAAGAGGCACGGACACAGCGGGCGCACGCGGAAACGCAGCTGTATAGGCACAGCGGGGCAGGGCGTGAGCGCACAGCCTGGACCTGGACGCAGGACGGCCGTATGGGTCGCCCAGCACCTGGATCTCACAGCACCGACATCCCACCCCCGGGATGCGCAGCAGAATCAGACACAAGACACACACAAGCCACTACACACAGCGGAGGGAATCACTGTGCACGTGGCTCATAGGCAGACTGGGAGATACAGTGTCTGCAGTGTAGACCCGGCAGAACCACGTGCAAGGCACACAAGACAGCAGGCATAGAGCTGAGAGACAGTAACAACGCGACCCACGGGAGTGTGCCACCCACGCACTACAGAGATACAAAGCCCAAGAGACAATCGCACTCAGCACGTGCACAAACAGGACCTATAAGTAAAGGGCACCGGCGGTCTTAGAATAGTAGATCATTAGGGCAAGACTCTAAACAGATAAGATCGTCCTCGGGAGATGGGGTAGGGGAGGCAGACGTGTCCTCACCCAGACTCTTGGCTCCTGGACTGGAGGGACCACTGGCCAATACTCCTTACCCCTTCTCTGCCCTCATTTCCAAGGGCCCATGGCACCTCCTAGAGTGCCCTCTGCAAACACACCAGGAGGCTGGGGGAGTGTGTGCATTCATGGATGTGGCTGTGGGCAACACCTTTCCCCCAGAGCCTTCCCTGTTCACTCCGGAGTGGCCCACCTTGCGCCTCTGCTCCTTGGGGTATGAACTCTTCAGCCTGCAGCTTCTGTCTACCCTCTACCTCCTTTCTCCAGCCTGGAGATACAGGGGTCCTGTCCCCTCATCCCCTACACCCCTGGGTCTTGCCACCCATCCTTACTTAACGCCCCATTCTGGGTCTTTGACCCACACCAGAACCTAGTTGCTCCCAGCGTCTGCCACCCTTTGGCTGAGCCTGGAAAGGAAGATGGTGGCAGCCCCTCCAAGACAGTGTCTCCTAGCCTGGGAAAACAAAGGACACAGCTAGATCAAAGGCACCTGCAGGAACCTGCCATTTAGCTATCATCCGCAGAGAGAACACTGGTCCAGCAAGGGCAGGACATTCCCAGGGGCTTCTAGGCTGGCCAGGTGCACCTTTAGGATTTGAGGGGCAGAGATGGTGACTCCACCGATTCCTGGCTGTAAGACTGAGCCTGTTTCTTTGTGGTCCTCATAGAGCTGCTGGGAAGATCGGGGGTGCTGTATGCAAAGCCCCTGTCACCAGTGGGTATGGGGAAGATAGTGTGTTCTGTCAAGAAATTTGTTCCCTTGTGTGGGGCTACAACTGGGGGCTGATAGCACACAGGTGAGGAGGAGAAATGGGCCTGTTGAGGGAGTGAGTTAGTGTCTGGGCAACATCTTTCTAAATAAAAGAATAGTGATCTGGGCATGGAATTGGGGAATTCTTGCTCCAAGTCCAGCTCTGCCTCTGAGCAGAGGGATCTTGAGCGAGCTAGTCCCCAAGGTTCATATATACCACGTGTCCTTATTTGTTCAATGGGGACAGTAATACTACCTCATCTCACAGAGCCATTGCTTAGATAAAGGTTGGCACAGGATTAGGAAAGAGCAGGTGCTTTGGTAAACTACAAAGTGGCATGTGAAATGACAAGGTGTTAAAACGCAAGACAGGAAATTGTAACGGCCACAAGAAAGGTTGAGCGTCATTCATGGTGGTTTAGAGGCTGTTTCATGGAGAAGTTGGCATTCGGATAGGATGCAGAAATAGGGAGGGAGGGATTTCAGGAGGAGGGAATCGAATGAGCTGGCAAAAAACAAAACAAAAATGAGGTTAAAAAAATGGGCAATCTTTGCTTTCAGCACAAGTACTAAAATTGGAATGATACAGAGATTAGCATGACTCCACAAATATTCACAAAGCATTCCATAATTTCCTGTAAGAATGCTGTTTGCTGGAGTTCTGTGTCCCCCCCCCCCTTTTTTTTTTGTCTTTTTAAGTTGGTTTCCCTTTAACCCCAGCGGCCCTGCACTTCATTATGCAGTTCACCCCCTCTCCTTCACATCACCCAAA
>NW_008338996.1:1735864-1742523 GCF_000622305.1 Nannospalax galili | reverse complement strand
GGAGTCTGGGAACTAAACCAGCGTCTTCTACATGAGCAGCCAGTGCCCTTAAACACTGAGTCAGCCTCCAGCCTCATTCATTCAGATTTTCTAGTTTAGTGGACTACAGGTTTTTTTGGGGGGGAGGGGGTGTTCCCCCCCCCCTTTTTTTTTTTGTCTTTTTAAGATGGTCTCCCTGTAACCGCAGCTGTCCTGGAACTCATTATGCAGATCACCCGCTGACCTTGAACTCACAGAGATCTGCCTGCCTCTGCCTCCTGATTGTTGGGACTAAAGGCATATGCCACTTTTTAAAAAAATACATTTAAATAAAAATTGTCAGTGTTGGAAAGTCTTAAGTGAAACTGATTTAAACGTTTTTTAAATGGGCAAAAGACATCAGTAGATCATTCACAAAGAGGAAACCCAAATGGCCAGGTTGGCCAAAAATATGAAAATATGTTCACCCTTACTGGCCCTGTGAGAGATGCAAATGAGAAGAACCGAGTCACACGCACCATTTCACATCCAGCAGTGTGGCAAAGAGCAAAAGTGTGTCAGTTTTAGGGAGTGGAGGCAGTTATTGTGTGGAACTGGGGCCCCTCAAAATCTGTTGATGGAGAAGTCAATTGCCACAACTTTGGAGAGCAGTTGAGCAATATCTAGTGAGACTGAAGATGCTTATGCCTGGGGCTAGAGAGATGACTCAGCAGTTAAGAGCACAGGCTACTCTTGTAGAGGACCTGGGTCCGGTTCCCAGCACCCACATGACAGCTAACAGCTGTCTGTAACTTCAGTTCCAGGGGATCTGATGCCCTTTACTGATGTCTGTGGGCATTGCATGACATGGGTATGCTTACATACAAGTAGGCAATGCACTCATATACAGAACATGAAAATAATAATTAAAAAGATGCTTATGGCTCCAGTTTAATGTCACTCAGCATGGAACAGTAAAAGATTAGAAATGGATTGACTATCCATCATCAGCATCCTAGTTAGATAATTGTGATGTATTTGTACAATGGAATAATATCCTGGCAGTAAAAATACACTAAGGCAATGCCCCTTAACATTCATACACGTTAGGGAAAAATGAGCATGGAGTGGCAGCCTAGAAAGAGTGAGATACACGACGTTTGTTTTAAACATTCGAAACTATGCTGTGTACATGTTTTTTTTTGATGGTAGGTATTAAACCATGCCTAGGCAAAGAAAGATACTAAATTTATCCGGGAAGTAAAGGGACTGGGTCAGAAAAGAAGCACACAGGATTTAATTACCACTGTAATGTTTTCTTTCTTAGAAGCAATAACAGGTTCTAAAGCAAATATGGTAAAGTATCAAGATTTGGTGAAGCTGGGCAGCTGGTCCACTAGGTTCTCTCTGATCCTTGTCCTTCCCAGCCTGTAACTTTTCTTCTATTTTTATGTTGCTGTGTAGCTGTTTTCCTCAGAATTAAAACATTGGGGTAGAGAAGAGGCTCTTAAGACTCAGGAAGCTAGTGAAACTTACAAGGCTCAGGAAACTCATGAAAGGTAGAAGATTCACAAGGGCCCCTACTCAAGGTTATAAAAGCTGTGAGCAAGGGGGCTGAGGTAAACTGCTTGCTGCCAAGCATGAGGATCTGAGTTCACATCCCCAAAGCACACATAAAAGGGCACAGTGGCACGTCTGTAACCGCAGTACTTGGAGTGACTGAAGACAGACAGATCTGGGGAACTCACTGGCCAGCCTGTCTGGCTGAAAGGGTGGAGGTGGTCTGTGAGAGATTCTGTCTCAAAACATAAGGTGACAGAGATAGAGGAAGATACCTGACATCAACCTTTGGCCTCCACACGTGCATGCTTTGTCAAGCACACCTGCATGCACACGTGTACACCACACAGGCACACACAATGTAGTAAACAGTTTCTGGAGAGAGAAGACTTTGGTGGAGCTGCCTGCAAGTTGGGAGCACCCAGGGTATGGCTTCTGTGAGCTGTGCCCCATGATGAACTGGGCTTTTTGGTCATTTCAGCTGCTTTTGAGTTACCCATGCTCCTGGGAGAAACCCTGATAAACTCATTCGTTCACAAAGTAGGCTCTGGAATTGCTTCTTCGGTCTGTTGTGGATGTCCTATCTGGAGTACAGAGATGCTTGTTCACGTTTTTTGGGAAGAGTCACATAACACATGTGTTTGGAGCATCTGGTCTTTGTGAAGATGGAAGACCCTGGAGACTGAGAGGCTTGTAGCTGATCACAGTTCCTTTCATGCCTGGGGGGCTGGTCACCCTCCTCTTTTAAGACATTACAATTTGCTGAGCAAAACTTCGCAGGCATCGGGCAGGATGGAGGTTCAGAGTGGTAATTTCTCCACTGCTCCCCTGCCCCGCCCCCCACATTGGGACACTTCCTTTCCCCTCAACTGTGCCTCAACACTGGGAGAAAATCTGACACCTCACACCAGCCCACTCTCCACCCTTGGCACTGTTCTCTTTTTCCTTACAGTTAAAGAAGACGTAGAAATATGCAAAGAAGAAAACAAAAGCATGTGTGATGGTTGCTGTCTTACCTTTAAAATCACCTTTATTGAAATGAAATTCACATACAATAAATTTGCCTATTTCAAGTATACAGTTATTAACTTATTTTGAGAGGACATCATTTTAGGAATATTTGTTCAAGTACTAAGCAACTTAGCATCCATGAAAGTGCTATATAAAGTGAGCTCACTTTTTACAGATATTTGAATATTACCGTCATGCAGTCTTTGGAAGTAATTGTCATGCAGGTGACCTGTTAGATGGGTCTTTGTTTCATCGCCTGACTTTGGGTGTCAGTTTAGAATGTCCTCAGCATGGAGGTGGTGAGTTTTTAAATTATAGTAATAAATACAGACATTAACACTGCTTGAAAACAAATGGGTTGACAGGGTCAGGCTGACCTCTTGACCTTGGTTAGCTGCCAAGCCATAAACACCTCTACCTGTGGCTTTTGTGGGCAAATATGAGAAGCGCCTGCCCTCAGTGAGATGGTAGAAAGAGAGCTTTCACCAGCTCTCAAGACTGTTCCACCCGACCTCTGTGTCACTGTGGAATCAGGTGGGCCCCTTCCTTTCTCTGAATTTTAGGCTCTCTACCTGTTAAAAATTAAGTGAACCTTTATTCTGGCTTTCAATATTCAGCAGTCAATTAGGGAACCATGGTATGGATAAGTTCTCTGCTGGGACCTTGGATGTGCTGTGAAGATGAAGATAGTCCAGCCTGCGACCCCAAAGATGTTCCTAGCCCAGAGCTGGTGGGGAAGAGGAGGACACACACATCAGCAGGTAACTAGATGGGATCAGACAAGGAAGTCCTCTCAGAGCAGACACTAATGACTTCCAAGATCCCTATGATGATAAATCATTGATTCTCTGTCCTTGGTCTTTGTGTCTCCCTCATGGGGTAACCTGGAATACAGATTCACCTAATCAGAGCTTTAGAGTTGCTCCCTGGTTAAACTCTAAAGTTTAGAACAAATGTGTGGTTTTCTACCATCCTTCATAAATCATTTTATATAAAGATTTGAACTGTCCCAAGCTGCATTTTTATATCTGAGAGACGTTTTGTCTCATTTTTATGAATTAGGCCTACATATCATATTCAACCAAATAGTGTGACGATAAAAAGGAAATCAATTTCTAGATTAGCATACTGGATAATTTTGTTCATGTATACATTTTAGAATAGATACTTCCAGAGAGGATTAAAGATATCTTCCAGACATTCCCATTAGAATACAGAAAGAACTACAATATTTACAGGATATCTTTTTTTTGGGATCAGGTGATCCATGAGTCAGTTGTGGTGAGGTGTGTGAGTTCTTAGTCCCAAGCTGGACTTTATATAAAGAAGGAAAAGGAAATGTGTGGGACCTGGTCCCTGGGAGCCAGGCCTCTGCCTGGGCATTTATGCTGGTGACAGGGAATACATGTAACTGGAGCTTGAGATCTGGGGTTCAGTTCCCAGCACTCATGTCAGGCAGCCCACAGCTGCCTGTAACTCCAGTTCCAGGGGATCTGACACCCTCTTCTGACCTCCATGGGCATCCACACAAAGTATACACTCACATAGATACTCACACATACACATAAATAAATTAAAAAAATCTTTAAAAAAGAAATGCATGTAATC
Source organism: Nannospalax galili (assembly GCF_000622305.1). Taxonomy (NCBI): domain Eukaryota; kingdom Metazoa; phylum Chordata; class Mammalia; order Rodentia; family Spalacidae; genus Nannospalax; species Nannospalax galili. The sequence continues at coordinate 1,738,386 of NW_008338996.1, read as the reverse complement.
GCTCAACAGATAATCAAAGAGCAAGCAAGGAGACAGTGGGTGCCACACCACATTCATAGGCTTTGTCGAGTAATGGTGGAACTGAGATTTGAACCCAGGTCTGGTGTGTTCAAAAGCTAAAGCTTATCCTGCCACCTGACTCTGCCTCCCTTGTATCATCATCACTGGAAGGCAATCATGGTGGTTTCCAGCATAGACAAAGGACACACCTGCTGGGTACTACCCTGGGTCTCACATGTGCTATTATCCCATTTTGGCCATGAGGAAATAGGTAAAAGTGGCAGAACTACGCCACAAACCCAAACGCCTGGCTCCCCAACCTTTACCTATCATGCCTCTCTGCCCCTATGAACATTAGTTGGTCTTGCATGGCACAGTCTCAGGATATTATATAATGATATTCTACCCTACAATTGATACCTCAGTGGTACCTAGCTCATCTCACCGGCACAGCAGTTCTGCAAGTCAAAGAAGGCATGGGGTGGGAAGGACTCCCTTACAGTTGATGTAACTGTGATTCAAGGAGATTAAGTGACATGTCCAAGGTCACACAGCTGGATGTTAGACACCGAACTTGGGGTCAGGCAGTTGGCTGGAGAGGACCTCCCAAGTCATTGCCCAATTCCTCATTTTCAGATGGAAGTTAGTGTTGTCTAGAGAACATAAAAGGCTTATTCAAGGACATGCAGGAAAGACTTACTCAAGGTCAAGTGGAAAATCAGCAGATGAGCCATAATGTGATCAAAGTGTCTCCCGGCCTAGAGATGTACATCATGTTGCTTTGTCAGATCTTAGGCAGTTCTCTGAGGTGTTTCTTCCTTTTATTTTTTATTCTTTTTTTAAAAAAATATTTTATTTAGTATTTTTATTTTATGTGTATGTGTGTATTGCCTGCATGTAGGTAAGTGCACATGTGTTGTGCAATGCCTGCAGAGGACAGAAGAGGCTGTCGGATCCCCTAGAACTGGAGTTACGGACAGTTGTTAGCTGCCATGTGGGTGCTGGGATTCAAACCCAGGTCTTCTTCAAGAACAGTGTTCTTAACTGCTGAGCCATCTCATTTTTTTATTCTTATTTTATGTGTATGAGTGTTTTGTCAGCACGTCAATGTTCCACATGCATGCAATGCCTGTGGAGGCCGGAGAAGGGCATCAGAGCCCCTGGAACTAGAGTTATAGACAGTTATGAGTTACTGTGTGGGTGCTGGGAAATGAACCCAGAGCAGTAAATGCTGGGCTTGGGGATTTAGCTCCATGGTAGAGCGCTTGCCTAGCATATGCAAGGCCCTGGGCTCCATCCTTAGCTCTGGGAAAAAAAAGACAAAATAGCAGCAACAGAAAGAGCAGAAAATGTTCTTAAACCACTGAGCCATCTCTTCAGCCCCCTCTGGAGTGTTTGTGTTGCCAAAATATGTTTAAAAATTCTGTAGTTGCGTGTTCTGTGACATGAGACATGGTCTCAAATTTCAAAGGGAATCCTTGCCTGGGTGGGAATGTCTAGGTGACCCTTCAGGACCTGTTTCTTCTTGGAGGCTGTGAATCTGTCACCGAATTCCTGGCTCTTTAGAGAGAACCTTCATTCTTGCAGCTCTTTGAAGAAATGCTCAGGTCTTGCCCCTCTCTTTTGTCTGTTCTGTTCAACATGTTTGGGCTTAAGTTGGGGCAGAAGCGCCAAGAAGCTTAGCTGGGACCTTTAGATCGATGTTCTAGAGTGTCGTCTTCCAAAATCATGATTCAGGACCCTCCAGCCAGCTGGGCCTCTCTGTGCCAGTCTTCCTCAGGCATTGGCCAGAGAGGCTGTGCCAATATTTTCACAGATCCTCCTACTGCAGAGGAGAAGAAAGGTCTGGGCCAGAGCCTTGCTGGGAGAGCTCAGCTTGTGGGACCTGTCCTGAGTGAGGAGCCTGTGAGCCTGGCGTGCATTTCCTTACAGTATGCTTCAGACAATGGATGCTTCCCCTGAGAGACTTCAAGGGGCCCAGGGCAGGGTGTGGCATCTGGAGTAGAGGCTGGTTAGGGGATAGGCCAGCAGGGAATCCAGAGCAGCTGACCTGCAGGAAGGAGGTTCTGAGGAGTTTTGGAGCTGAGAATGGTGTTTTGAATGGACATGAAACCAAAATAGGGAGATTCCCAAGGCAGGGAGACAGGGGTACCATAGGGAGTAAGACTCTGCAGGGACAGCCTTAGCCTATGAAGGTCACAAGAAAGCAAGAAAGAGCATGGGAGACTGAAACCACATTATGTGTTCACCTGTCCTTCTGGGCCAACCCCAGAACTTGGCAACTCATCCCTGTAGTGACCATGGCCTCTACATGACTTGACATCAGCTCTAGCATTTCCAACTTCCATAATTAGTCTATCTGGCCAGCAGCCACCGGCTCCAACCATCACAGGAGACATCATGTGGACCGGTTTCTTAGGTTGGCTGTTTGTGTATACACTTGCCTAGGTTGTGGGGGTGCAGCTATGTAATCAAACACCTATCTGGGTGTTCTGTGAAGGTATCTCATAAGATGATTCATA
>NW_008338996.1:1683070-1735725 GCF_000622305.1 Nannospalax galili | reverse complement strand
ATATATATATAAAGCATCAGTTGATTTGAAGGAAATGACCCTCCCTAGTGTGCATGGGACCAAGTCACTCAGATGAAAGCCTTCAGAGTAAAAATGAGGCTTCCAGAGAAAAATCCTCCCTCAAGACTGTAGCATTTACTCCTGCTCGAGTTCAAGGCTACTGGCCTGCTCTAAGGATTCCAAGCTTGTTGGCCCCCACAGCCATGTAAGCTAATTCCACAAATCCATCCCTTATATGTATTACATATGGGTATTGGCTCTGTTTCTTCTGAAATGACTAAAGCACACTCTTTAAGAGTCTGTAAGAGTGGAGCTTGGTCATGCCACTCAAGGCTCATCTCCCACACCCAACAGGTGTGGGTCTCCCTGTCCTCCTCTCCCTATATGTTCCCTTTTCAGCCTGCCACACCCTTGGCTTTTCCTGCTGCCTCCTTCTCCATACATTCAAAGGCTACAGGGCCCAGAAGGGAATGGAGTATAAGAAGCAGCTCAGGAAGCCTAGAACCCAGCTGTGAGCACAGACAGATTCTTACCTGGCATTTTAGGACACAGGCAGCCTCTGACCAACATGGCCTATCTGTTATGGTATTCCTCAAGGCTTGGCAAGAAAGGCTATGCCAGTATTTTCACAGCATCCAGAGGGGCCCACAGCACCCTGGGAGGTGGTTGTTTCTGGTCAGCTCTGTAAACAGGATGAAGAGCTATGAGCAGATTTCTACCTGTGGAGTCTTGCTTACAAACAACCAGGCCAAACTCTCTCCATCTTAGGCAAAGTGGGGTCTCACTGGAGGATAGTAAGGGCCTGTAGAACCAGCAAGAGGCTGGAGAACAGTCCTGGACAAAGGGCAGAGCCCAGGGTGCTGCAGGAACTCCACCAAAGGGAAGGATGCAGGGTCAGTCTGATCCAGGGTCTTCTGGGGTTCCCTTACTGCTTAGTGAAGAGTCAGCCCTAGGCAGGGCACAGTGGTGCATACTTTTAATCCCAGCTGTCAGGAAGCAGAAACAGGTGAATTTCTGTGAGGTGGAAGCCAACATGGTCTACATAGTGAATTCCAGGCTAGCTGGGGTTACAGGGAGACCCTGTCTCAAAAAACGAAACCAAAACCAAACCACCAAAAGAGAGTCAGCTTCAAGGAAGTGTACTCAATTGTTCTAAGTTACATTTTACACATGCCTGTCTGTCTGTTCTCCAGGCAGGGGGACATGCTGGTCCGAGTAGGCTTTTATAGTGATGGTGGCCAGGGGAGGTAGGTGTTAGTTTTCCCTTCTTCAAACTATTTTGAAGAATTTTCCCCAAAGGGAAACTAGTTCTAAGGTGGAGCTAGCTGCTGGGCAGATTGCAAGTGATAGTTAAACCACTCGGAGGTTAAACCTCTTGGTTAAGTTGTGGCCCAACTTAAGCCAGTAACACAGAACCTAGAATTAGGATGATCCAAGATCAAAGTCTACCACTTACAGGATCACAACTTGGGCCAAGGTATCTGATCCCTAAGGGCCTTGATTTCTTCCTCCGAGAAAGGAGGGAATAACAGAACACATTGACAGCATCGCATCTGAAAACACTGTAAAGGATGAAGCACTAGGGTCGTTAGGTCGAGCAGAGATGCTCAAGGTATCTGTGTGCGCTGAGCCTGACTCTATAAACAATGATCATCATTCCTCTAATCTGATCACCCACTTTTGTAAAAGCAAACAAATAACAAGAAAAAAACCAAAACAAGAGGCTGGATATGTAGCTCAGCTGGTAGAGTGCTTACCTAACATATATGAGGCGCCAGGTCTGAGCCCTGGCACTGCACATACCTGTAATTTCAACTTTCAGGAGGTAGAATAGGAGAATCAGAAGTTCAAAGTCATCTTCAGCTATAAAGCAAATTTGAGGCCAGCTTGGGTTACACGAGACCCTGCTGTAAAAAAGAAAAGAAAGCCAAGCAAACAAACTCTCATTACTAACCTACCACAATAGGCAGATGCCACTCTCCTAGCTTTTGTGAGCTATTGACCTCAAAAATGAGCCCAGGATTTTTTTTTTAACTTTTCTTTTTAGCAACCCATTTGACATTTTCATTTTTATATGTGAAGCCTGGCTACTTGTCTAGAGAGTTTATGGAAAAAGAGTTTCCAGCTGGCTTCGGGGCAGCCCATAAAAATGTCCTGAAAACTTCGCCCAGCTAGAAATCAGAAACTGTTGGAGGGAGAGTCAATGACGCCACAGGCCCCGGCGAGGCCGGCTGCACTGCACTGGACTCATTAGCAAGAGGATCCTCCTTCATTCCTCCCTGGTTCCTACTCAAAGGATGGGGCCCAGGACCTGTTAAAAAGAAACCGCAGCTTTCAAACAGCAGATAAACACATCTTTTACACAGGCAGTCTGTGATTCAGACTGTTTCAAACTGTGTGAATAGAGGAGGGAAGAGTTTCAGTACCTTTAACTGAAGAGGCTGGTGAGAATTCTAGTTTTGTGATTGCATCTCTCCCTGTCTCCAGCTTGACCCCTTTCTGGACACCCTCTTTGGTACCCTGGTCCATCAGAGGTCTGTTTATCCATATGACTCCTTGGCTTAAAGCTCTCCAGCTAGGATCCTCCTAGCTTCAAGGTCGAGTTCAATGTTAGCTTGGCATACAAGGCTGGCCTCAAATTCCCCTTCCTGCCTTTACCTCCCCAGTGCTGGGGCTATAGGCTTGTGCCATCATATCCAGACACAAAGTTCTGTATATCCCTTTCCTGTCTCTGTGGCTTCTCATATTCTCTACCCCATCCTTTGACCTATCTGGATCAAGCAATCTCCATGTCCCCCTCTCCCACTCAGAGTCTTAGACTGTATCCCACTTCAGTGGGAATGTGCTGCCCTCTTCTTTGTGGCTAGATGGTATTATTCCCCAGATACCTCTAACCTCTTTTGTTGGGGAATGGTTAGGGTCCCTTATATTGAGTTAGATGTCCCCGCTCATTTCCTTAGAGTACCCCATCTCTCTGCTCATCGTGTTTATCATAAGGAACCCTTTGCATGGGGGATGTTTGCAACAATGAATAGCCCCACAGCACATTCTGTAGAACTGGCCAAGGTGTGGCCTAGGCTTGGGGCTGGAGAGTGTGAGTTGAAAGGCTTCTTCTAGGTGGTTCTCCTGTGTAGCTGACATGGAAAGCCTTAACTGACATCATGTGACTCAAGGCCAACCCAGCCACTTACAGGAGCTACACTCTGGGCATCTGTTTGCCAGGGAGTATTGCTTTGAGCTTTCAATGTTGAAAGTCCGAGGTTATACTGGAAGCTGTATTCATCCATTTGCCTAGATGGGCAGTGCTAGGTGGCTGAACCATAACCTTCCAGTCCCTCCCAGCCCTCTGTGTCCTGTCACAGCTATCTGTGAGAAGAATGTATCTTTCCCACATCTGGTCCCTAGTCCAAGGAGACTGACCTGGGACTCGAAGTTACAGATGACTCAGAGTTACAGGTGATTCTGATACACACAGTACCCAAAACATGGCTGCAGACTCCTAGTGACTTGCAGAGCTAAGGAGGGCATCAAAGGCTAGCAAAGCATTCATGCAACCATTGAGGAATAGAAAAATTAGGCAGTGACCAATTCTTGTCCTTTGAAAATATTGACAACTTGTTGTCAAAGCCTTTATTATTTATTATTTTATGTGTATGAGTGGGTTTTTTTTTTTTTTGTCTTTTTTGAGATAGTGTCTCCCTGTAGGCCCAGCTGGTCTGGAACTCACTATGTAGACCAGGCTTACCTTGAACTCACAGAGCTCTGCCTGCCTCTGCCTCTGAAGTGCTGGGATTAAAGGAGTGTGCCACCATGTCCAGCTGTGTATGAGTGTTTTGCCTGCATGTATGTAAGTGTACTCATGTGCAATGGCTGCAGAAGTCAGAAGAGGGTGTTAGATCCCCTGAATTGGAGTTACACAGTTGTTAGCCACCATGTGGGTGCTGAGAACTGAACCCTGGTCTTCTGCAAGAGCAGGGTATTAGTTTTGTTTCTGTGATAAAACACATGACCAAGGCAACTTATAGAAGAAAGAATTTATTTGGCTTACAGCTCCAGAGATGATTCCATCATGCTGCCCTGAGGTGGGGAGGCATGGCAGAGGCAGCTTACCTCTTCAAGCAGGTACAGGAAGCAGAGAGGGAAACAGGAAATATGATTTCTCCAGCAAGGCCATACCTCCTGGTGGTTCCATGGCCCTCCCCAAAACAGTGTCACCAACTGACCAAGTGGTCAGTACTTGAGCCTGTGAGGGAACACCTCATTCAAACCACCACATGTTGCCAGTGCTTTTAATTGTTGAGCCATCTGTCTATGCTTGCCTTTTTTTTAAAAACGAGACTGACAAAAATCTGTATTTGTAAATTGTGTGAGTGTGAAAACTCCTAACTACTTAAAGTTGACAATCAGTTTAAGCAATTTAAAAACAAAGCTCTGTGGGGCTTAAGAGCACTGACTGCTCTTCCAGAGGACCCAGCACCCACATGGCGACTAACAGCCATATGTAACTCCAGTTCCGGGGGATTTGATACCATCTTCTGGCCTCTGCAGGCTTTGCATGGCATGGGTGCACTTACATACATGCAGGCAAAATATTCATACACATAAAAAAAATTAAAAATAACTAAACTCAGGCTAAATAATGTTCCTCTGAAGACTGAACTTAGCATTTGCTACAAGTGTGTACTCTAATCTCCAGTGGATTAAGCAAGAAAGAGACATGCCCGTTTTCTGTGGCTCTAGTCTCTGTCCTCAGAGCTGCTTTTCTTCCTCAGGTGTAAAGCAAGGCTCAGGAAACAGCCCCTGAGACATGGGCAGTACGTGCCATTAGAAGGCTGTTTGGGACATGACTGTGTAGATTCAACAGCGTTGTCTTCATACCAGGTCCCTAGAGAAAAAAGAGTTCTTGGTGTCAGGGCCTTTGAAAGGTTCATTTATCCTTAATAATAGTGTATTGGAGTCTTAGGGACACCAAGAACTTCAATGTGTGGGATCAAGTTATGTCTGCTAGAAAGCTCAGAGCAACATGTGACCTGTCCCCGGAGCATGTAGGGCCTTGGGTTTACATGTGAGTCCTTGCCTCATGCCTGGCTTCTTCTGGTCTTTCCACTTTCTGTTCTCCATGTGGCAGCTGTCAAATACTGCTCCTGTAAAATTCTATTCTCTTGCATAACAACTAAAGAAGTGCAGTGCTTTCTGGAATAAAGTGTGATAAATAGAAAGTGCGTGCTGGGCGTGGTGGTGCACGCCTTTAATCTCAGCACTCGGAAGGCAGAGGCAGGCGGATCTCTGTGAGTTCAAGGCCAGCCTGGTCTACATAATGAGTTCCAGGACAGCTGGGGCTACAGGGAGACCCTGTCTCAAAGAGACCAAAAAAAAAAAAGTGCTAAAAAAAGAAAAGATGATTAAATAAATGACTACTTGAATGAATCAGTACTTGAACAAGCTACCCAGGACTTTGCACATAGCAGGTGTTCAGGAAATGAGGGGCAGGATGGTAGAGTAGAAAGCGGAGGTTTATAGATGGGAGATAATAGTCCTCCATTTCCTAGTGGCTAAAGCTGTTAGCTGCCTTGTATTATAGCTTAACCTCAGTTTCCTCTTCATAGGACCCTCACCTGAACATCCAGCCATACCTCCCAACCCAAGGTGGGCAATTTGGCACTAACTGGGGGAAGAGCTAGAGTATATAGACAGGGGAACACTGAGGGAGAGAGGATCCTGTTTATGTGTGAAGGAAACTAGAACAACATAGGCCCTGACCACAGAATGTCTAGTCCCCCAACCATCCAATTCTATATTGGGGACTTCCTCTTTCCCCCTGCTTGGGTGTCCAGAGGGGCCACATGGACAAGTCCCAAGAGAAATCATAAGAATGGCCAAAAATAAATCTCCCCTGCAGCCCCTGTCTCCTCTGTAGCAGCTGTCCCCCCACAATCCCCTTGTAGCTGCTGCCCTTATATAAGACTCTGACCAGCCCGTATGCCCCTTGCAGTAGCCTCCATCTCTTGTGAAGTTGCTGCTTTTTGCTGTGCTAATAAACACAGTCTAGTCTGTTGAGGTCAGATGTGGTCACTTTCTTTCTCTCTTATCGATCCTGTATTCTGTGCTCCTCAACTTAACAATGTGGCTGCTGGGAAGCCATCATCCAGGCTAGGTGAAGACTTTCCATTGTGGCTTTTAGGGTGGAGCTCCCCACTCCTACAAGTAAGTAACCTCTCACCCATTGCTCTGTAAGTAAGCCCAATAAACACATTGGTTCTCTGGAGTGCACTTTGGTGGGATTTACCTTGGATTGTTGTTGGGATCTTGGGAGAGGTGGACCTTGTTTATACCCCGCCCCCCCCACAACATCAGTGGCTTCAGTTTGTGAACGGGGACCATCTAAGTAGAAGTGGGCTTCTGTTTGTGAGGCTAGTGTGAGACTCCTGCCTACAGATGGTGGGTGCTAAGCAGTTGCCCCCTGTAGTTTCTCAGACCAGCTATGGAGGATTAGTTTATAATGATGCTTGGGAACAATCTCAACGAGATGACAAGACCTCATCAGGGGGAGGAGAGGTACAGAAAGCCTGATCTGAAAGTTACCTTGGGGTCCTGAATGTTAAATTGGACTTCCCTTTCCCCAATGTCTAGGTAACTATTCAAGATTTTGACAAAAATCATCTCCCAAATAATATGAATTTAGACACCTAAAGCCTGGGTATGGAATTTCAAACAATGACCAACTAAAAACAAAACAAGAGTTCGGGTTGAAGTCAATAATAGCCCTTAACCCAAAAGTCGAAACAAACATACACATTTTTTTTTTTTTTGAGACAGGGTCTTCCTGAAGCCCCAGCTGGCCTGTACTCACTATGTAGACCAGGCTGACTTTGATCTCACAGAGATTCCCCTGCCTCTGGGACTAAAGGTGTGTGCCATCATGGCTGGCTTTCCCTTTTTTTAAAAAAAAAATTCTGCAAATCATAATACTATTTTCCCAAGTTCATTATATTTCCTGAGACAGGCTACCAACTTCATTTTCTATTCCTTGACATTGTCACTGGGAATCACTTTAACGTGATCTACATGTTTAAATTCTAAGTTTATACTTATCTTGGATATCTTAAAATATAAATCCAGAAGCCACAACTCTTCCTTATAGAATTTCAATTATTAAATGTAGAGAAGTTGAAATAGAAAATCAACGTTAGAATATAAAGACTTTCTTTATATTCTGCCTTTAGTGGAGGCTCAGCTTCAACAAAGCCACAGGATGCTGGGGATTTATTGTCACTGGGGCCACCTGGCCATTTGTCTCCGGGTCATCTCTGAGGTACTGGGCCCTGGCCCAATGGGGTGGAAGGACCTATGGGTAGCCACAGGCTGTTATCTGGCCCTGGGGCCAGGGGCTAGTCCGCAGTAGGGCATAGAGGGAGGAGATGCTCTGGGAGAGCGGAAGAGTCTATTTGGAATGCAAGTGGTGCCCAGTGCCATTTTTATGGCTGGGTGTGTCCAGGCAAGGCCTGGCTTGGGCTGGATGGCACTCACAACCAGCCTTCCCACTCCACTTAACCCCTGGCTGTGGAAGGCACACTTTTTCACCTTTACTGTCACCTCTTTCTCCATCCTGTGCACTCAGATGTTGGCAGCTGTTGGGAAGACTAGCAGAGTGCAGGGCTCCCAGAAGGCGTCAGGAGGATGCAATAGACGAATACCAAATAAATGAGATTTCAGAAGCCTCAGGGCTTTTCCCTCTTCCATAAATCTAGTACCCTTCATATACAGGGGCATCTAAATCCCAGAGCACCCCCCACCACAGCATGGGTCAGGGACTTCAGCTAATGTATGGGGGCCTCTAAATCCCAGGGCATTCCCCACCTCAGTGTGGATCAAGGGCTTTGTTTTCCAACTTTGTTCAAGACCAGGGTGGGGCTCAGAGCTGGCAATGTGGCTTTTCCAAAGTCACACAGCTAGCAAGGAGCATGGCAGATCATGAATCCAGCGAAGACTCCTGATCCAGTGCTCTTTCTACAAAAGCACCAGAAGGAGGGAGCTCTTCTGTCCTCATCTAATCTGGCTTCCTGAATGATTTTCCTACTTGGAATTCTGTAGTTACTAGGATGCAAAAGGTTAGGAACTGTCCCCTTAAAGAAACAAAGGGTACAAGCAGCACTAAGCCCCTACTCTATCCTCCCCACCCCCCAGTGTTTTAAGGAACTTGATCACTGCCTTAAATAGGAGTCTGTGATTTTCATGTTGTGTTTATGTAATAACTGAGTTATTTGAATGGCTTTGTTGAGGCCCAATTTACTTACCATAAATGTACCCTGGCTTGACCTTATTTTGAATGATCATATATTTTGTACATTTAAGAATAAATCCTGGGGCTGGAGAGATAGCTCAACAGTTAAGAGCACTGACTGACTGCTCTTTCAGAGGACCCGGGTTCAATTCCTAGCACCCACATGGTGTCTACCAACCGTCCTTAACTCCAGTTCTAGGGGAATCCGAAGCTCTCTTCTGACGTCCCCAGCATTGTATGACACAGGTGCACTCACATACATGCAGGCAATACACTCATACACACATAAAAAAAAAAAAAAGAAATCCACATTTAGAAATAGTGTTTTGTGAGCTTGAAAATAGGTCAAGATGGAATCTGTTGGGTTGATTTATTGAAAAGAATTAGCTAGTTGTGGGGTGTTCTGAGGTCAGTCTGACACCCCCTAGGGTAGGTGTAGGCAACACTGGCTGCCACTTCTGTCATAGCTGGACTTCCTTCTTCCAGGAAACCTCAGTTTAGCTCTTAGCACTATTAACAGATCAACTAGGATAATCCCTCCAATTAAAATCAATCAATTATAAACAGTAATTACATCCACCAAATCCCTTCCCAGCCACATCTGGATGATTATTGAAAAATTGGAGACTACAGCATAGCCAGGTTGATCCATCAAATTAACCCTGACATGGATGAAACTGCAACTTGCAAAATTCACTGTGGTGTACAAGAGAGGAAGGGAGGGTCTTGAAGGCTAGGGCTTAACCGAGGGGTGGGCAGTACCATGCTGAAGGAAGAGATTAGAAGGGGCTGGCCTGGGCAGGGCAAGGCACAGCAGCCTGAGTTTGTTTGACATAATAGTACTCTTGATATAATAGTAACTTACTTTTGTGCATGTACCCAAGCAATCTGGGTTTCAGTTTGCAGTCTATAAAAACAGGGCTATAGGTACCATTGTTTTATCAGTCACTAAATGTTTACTGAGTGGCTGGGGTATAGCTCAAATAGAACAGGTCCTTAGCATATGTGAGACCCTGGGTTCAAGCTCAGGCACCAAAACAAACATATATTTCCCGAATGCCTACTGTTCACACAGTGATGCTTTGGAAGGTCCAATGAGGTAAGAATGACTACCACTACTGTGTTGTTTCCTGAACCAGGCCTGGTGTTAAGGGCTTTGTGTGGTCTAGTTTACTGAATCCTCTCACACCAAGCCTGTAATGAAGCACAACTGTGATCCCATTTTACAGACAATGAATACTTGGAAAGTACCTGACCTTGCGCTGGTGAGATGGCTCAGCAGGTAAAAGTTCTCTAACTGCAAGCCTGAAGACCTGAGTTTAATCCCTGGAACACTTGGTAGAAGGAGAGAACCAACTCCTGAAAGTTTTCCTCTAACCACATATACACTGTGGCATGCACATAGGCACCCACACTCACACACACATACACAATGAATATAAAAGTTTTAAAGAAGAGAGCAGTTGGCTTTAAGAGACACAGAGTGCCATGATGCATCTCTCTCCTTTCAAGGGAACAAGGAGCAGGAGACACATCAGCATTTCTTTGCATTTATCTCGCAGCTTCTTCTCAGAAAGGAGAGGTTACACCCTGTTGGAGGCATTGACTTTCAAACCCAAGCTGTTGTTGGCAATGTTCAACAAGGAAGCAGTCTGGCAGCTCCTCATAGACTTACCAGGTGACCAGAAGTTCCGTTCCTAGGAATATACCTGAGAAAACTGAACAAAGACATCATATACCAATATTATTATAGTACATACACTAATAATATTCATAGCAATATTATTCAGACTACATAAGAGGTGGAAACAACCCAAAAGCTCATGAATGGGTAGGTACAACGAGCAAATAGTATATAAATGAATAATAGCATAAATACACATGATCTGTCCATTTAATGGAACATAATTTGGCAATAAAAAGGAAATGTGCTAATACATGCTGCAGCATGGGCAAACCTTTGAAAACTTCATGTGAGTGAAGGAATGCTCAGGATAGAAAATAAAATAGAGCCAAAAAGCAGACTGGTGGCTGCCCAGGACTGGGGCTAGAGGGGTTGGGGGAGGCGTCTGATGCAGGTATAGAGTTCCTTTGGGTGATGGAACTATTTTCTAATTGATTCAGTGATGGCCACACAACTCTGTGAATACATCTGATGCCACTGAATTGTACACTATAAGCGAGTTCTATTATTATTATCTTTTCTGAGCCAGGGTCTGTGTGTAGCCTGGAACTTGCTATGCAGACCAAGCTGACCTCAGACTCATGGAGATTTGCCTCCTCTGCCTTTGAAAGATGTGCACCACCACACCCCATGTGAATGATATAGGTGCACCTTCACTAGCTTTGTGACCTTGAAGAGTGACCCCACCTTTTCCAGTCTCAGTTCCCTTATCTATGAAACATTGTTGGTAAGAGGTTGGCACCATTAAAGTAGACTTTGTGATTTTTTTCTTTTTTATGTAAAAATGTTTTATTATTTTTATTTTATGTGTATGAATGTTTAGCCTGCATATATGTAAATGCACCTGTGTTGGGCAGTGCTCGAAGAGGTCAGATGAGGGCATCAGATCCTGTAGAACTGCCATGCAGGTGCTGGGATTTGAACACATGTCCTCTGGAAGAACAGCAAGTGTTCTTAAGTGCTGGGTCATCTCTCTAGTCCCTTTTCTTTCTCTTGGTGATGCTGTTTGGAACCTTGATTCTACTATATAAAATAATGGGTTAAATGATGATGTATCATACATATATTTAATGTACTTTGATCATATTCATTGTTAGGTTTTTTTTCTTCTGTGCTGGGGATCGAACCCAAGGCCTGCACATTCTAGGCAAGCATCACACCCCTGAGCTCCACCCCAGACCACAATGACCAGTATTTACTGGAACTCTGAAAGATGCATCAGGATTGGAACCTAGATTTTCCTGAGGCCAGAACTTGGGTTCTGAAATAGGGGGCAGTCTGTTTTTTGTGTAGCCTTGCATTTATGCTTGTATGGATCTTCTGTTTTGTTTGAGACGGGGTCTTTCTAAGTAGTCCTGGCTGGCCTGAACCTTGTGGTGATCCTCCTGCCACAGTCTCCTGAGTGATGGGATTATAGGCATGCATTACCATACCTAATGTGGATCTCTGTAAGATAATTTTGACTCATTTCATTTGGGGAAGTTGGGCTGCATGCCTTGAAACTAACCCCCTAGACCCCACCCCACCCCTGCCACCTTCTGATTACTTGCTTGCTCTGTCTTAGAATATTTCCTAGGGTTGATGGTACAGCTCAGTGGTAGGGCAAGTGCTTAGTACGCTAGAGGCCCTGGGTCCCAGCCCCAACATGGGGGAAAAAATATCAAAACATACTTTTGCTGCCCGCCCCTGGAGAAAGCCTCTGTGAGGCCTGGCAGCAGCTGGCATTGAGTGGGCAGACCCCATAGGTTCAGCCCTGCCTAGCGTTAGGCTGCTGGGGAAAGGCTCTGGCTGGATCAGAGACTTACTTCTAAGACCTGGCTTGGCCACCACCAAGCTTATCTCAGACATCTTTTTGCCCTAGTTCATCATTTGAATGTGGACTATGGTCTCTTCCTTGCCAAAGAGGTTTGGAACTTGCTCACAGGCCCCAAAAGGCCCGAGAGCCATTGACTTGGCCTCTCCTGAGACCCCGTTGGCAGGGAGATGGCAGTCAGGACTGGGTTACACCCAGCAAAGCTTCGGAGCCAGCTGTGCAGAGGCAGCGAGTGCTAAAAATAAGCATCACGTCTTGCAGGGACATGGGCTGGCTCAGAGGCATTGGGGAAAATGGCAGTGGGACACTCACCAGGACTCCTCACCTGCAGGGGTTGTGTGTATAGGGGGGCAGGGAACCTTATTCTCAGTTCCACAAAGCTGGCCTCAGGCCACATGGAGAGGTTGGGGCCTGTCCCTTCTGGCCAAAGCAATGGAAAAAACCTTCTGGTGCTGTCTGGTGTTACACTCACATGAGCTACAGATGCAGTTGGAAACTTCCTAGAAATCTAATCTATCCAAATTTAAAAAAATCATTTTAACCTATCACCCACAGAAACATGTTAATGAGATAAGTTAAACTCCCTCTTCTGTATGAAGTCAGTTCCCAGTACATCTTAGCTTGGTGGAGCCATAATTCAAGTAATGCATTAGTTTCCTGACTGCTGGAACACATTACCACAAACCTAGTGGCTCAAAGCCATAGTCTCTTTCAGTTCTGGAGGTCAGAAGTCTGAAGTGAGATTTACAGGGCCAGATCAAGTTGTCCGCTGGGCTGTGTCCTTCTGGCGGCTCTGTGGGGAGTGTGTCCCTTGTCCTGCACTTGGGCTTATGGTCATTTTCTCCATTTTCAAAGTATGTCTTCCTAAATGAAGTTTCTATTGTCATTTCTGTTTCTTTCATTATTTTGTTTTCTCTGCCTTGGGGCCTTATTTTTTTTAAAAAAATTATTATTTTAATTTTATGTGTCTGAGTGTTTTGCCCACATGTGTGTAAGTACACCCATGTCATGCAATGCCTGTGGTGAAGGTCAGAAGAGGGTGTTGAATCCCCTGGAACTGGAGTTATGGGTGGTTTTTAGCTGCTATGTGGGTGCTGAGAACTGAACCTGGGTCCCTACTGCTGAGCCATTTCTCTAGCCCCTCTGCCTCAAGGTCTTCTGACTCCCCTTATGATCACCCTTCTGATGACATTGGGCTCCCTGAGTAACCCAGGGTACTCTCCCAAATAAAGATATTTAACTTAATAGTATCTACAAAGTCTGTTTTGCCATGTAAGGTAACACATTCCCAAGTCCTAGGTCTTGGGATGTGGACACTCAGTCTGCCTTACTGTTTTATACCTACATGCAGAGATGATGGAGTAGGGTAGCTCTAGGCAGCCAAGATGGGAGTCTAATCAGACTGCTGCTGCCTTGCCCCAGCTCAGACACAGACAACCGTGGGACCATGGACAAGTCACTTCAGACCGAGGTTCATTTCACTTGCCTTGCCTGTAGATTATTTAAGACACAATAAACAGTAAGGTGAAATATTTATGATCTGCAAAGAGAGCTTTCCTGGCAGGTAGGGGAGTTGTTGCCATGCGGTAGGAGACCTGAGTTCTAGGGTGGTCAGTAGATACCATAGGATTCAGCTCCCTCATTTAACAGATGGGAAAACTGAGGCAACAAGTGGGGAAGAGGTTTCTGGCAGGATTGGTGCTGGAGACCTGTGTCTGTCACCACTCACCTGCCCACTGTGCAGAGCTCAGAGATGGCAGGCAACTCTCTTAGGACCCACAGCAGAGGAGAGAGAGTCTCTGGCAGGTTGAATGCCAGATGCTCTCATGGCCTTAGGGTTTGGGGTGCCTTCATCACCCCCACATTATGAGATGTGAATGGGGCACAGATTTTCTCAGGAGGACAGTGGCAGCAGAGGGGAGCTCTTCCCACCAAGTCTCAGATGCCGTGTCTCAAGTGGCTCCCAACCCATGCCAGCCTGGGGAACCTCTCCAGATATGGAGCTATGCTTTGGGGTGGAAGTGTGAAAAGATTCTTCAACACAGATCAATACTGCCAGGCTCTGGTGTATGCTAGGAAGGCTGTGAACTGTGGTTAGAAGACCCAGGTCCATGGTGGCTCTGCCCTTTGGTAGTAGGGTCCCTCCTTGTTCTCAAGCTTCTCTAAAAATCTCTGCAAAGGAGGGTTAGAGAGATGGCTTGGTTGGTGAAGTGCTTGCTGCAGAAGCATGAATACCTGAGCCCAATCCCAGTACCCACATAAAAAGCCAGGAGTGGTGGTGCTCATTTGAAACCCTAAGGCTGGGGAGGAAGTGACTGGTGGATCCCTGGGGCTTGCTGGCTAGCTAGCCTAGCCTAATTGGTGAGCTCTAGGTCCCAGTGAGAGACCTTGTCTCAAAAAACAAGGCCATAGCACCTGAGAACAATACCTAAGGCTGACCTCTGGCCTCTACTGCCCCACATGTACCTGTGCTCACACATACACACACACACACACACACACACACACACACACACACACACACACACACACACACAGAGACTCTCACACACACACACACACACACACACACACACACACACACACATGCACAGAGCCTTTGCATGACTTTCTCCCCTCCCATCAGAGAGAGTAGGAAAAGCCACCAGCCTGATAGGTAGTCTGTCCCAGTGTCTGGCCCCTTTTGGATCTTGATATTGTTCTTTCATGGGCATCTGGGAGTTATGTTAGCACTGCACATCCTGGACTTCCCCAGAAGAATACTTTGCAATAAGTGGGACTTGAGGAAAGGACCCAACAAAAAAGGCCATCATAAAGGCTGGGTGTGGTGGCACATGCCTTTAATCCCAGCACTGGGAAGGCAGAGGCAGGCAGATCTTTGTAAGTTCAAGGCCAGCCTGGTCTACACAGTGAGTTCCAGGCCAGCTGGAGCTACAGGTAGACCCTGTCTCAAAAAACAAAGAAGGCCATCAGTCCCAGGGACTACAAGATCCAGCTCCCTCTGTCATGATCCCCAAGTCTTGCCTCTGCCACATGCATGCACTGTTTAAACACACGTGTGCACATTCATGCTCCGGATGCTGCAGCAAATGAGACAGCTCCTGGTACAGCAGTGGATCCCCTGCCCTGAGGCCACTATCAATCTCACCCAAGGCAGAGCAAGCAGGACCTTGTCTCCTGACCCCTGAATCACCTGTTAAGAAATGTGCTGCCTGGCCTTTGACGTACTGAACACGGGGCTTTTTTGGAAGAGAAATGATCCACCTGTCTAGCTCACTGTTTCATCCCGCTGTTAACAGGCCAAGGGCCCCAGAGGTGGACAGCAGCCCTGCATTTGATGCTTTCTGTGTTCTGGCCAGTTGTCCTTTTTGTGTTCTGGCTAATCTGGCCTTTCTTCCCTCCCCTATGGCCTTTGGCCACCCAGCCTCTGCCTGTAGCCAAGACATCCCCCTATCTCTCTGAGGCTGCTCTTTACACCCGTGTCTTCTGCATTTTACCATATTTTAGGCTGAGTTTAAAGCCCAGCTCTTCCATGAAGCCCCTGCTGCTTTATCCAGTGGATTCTAAGCTTTTTTTCCTACTTATTCTATTTTCAGCGATAATAGTCTACCACTGTACCAGTTTCTCCCAATGAACTAGAAGATTCTAGAGGGCAGGGTACACATCTCACTCTCAGAGTGTCCAGGCATAAATGGCTCATACAACAGTCAGTAAAGCTTTCCTGAAAGTGTAAGACAGCATGCACCTCTTCCCATCAAATATGCTCAACTAAAAACGTGGATGGTAGCTCAGCAGGATGCCAGCCTAGCATGCAGGAACCTCTGTGGATGGTAGCTCAGCAGGATGCCAGCCTAGCATGCAGGAACCTCTGTGGATGGTAGCTCAGCAGGATGCCAGCCTAGCATGCAGGAACCTCTGTGTTTGATCCCTAGCACCGCCTAAACCAGGCGTGGTGGTGCATGCCTGTAATCCCAGTACTGGGGAGGGAGGGAGGTGGAGGCAGGAGAATCAAAAGTTCAAGGTCATCCTTAGCTTAACTACAATAGTGATTTTTGAGGCCTAAGGGAGGGGATCCATTTCCATGACTGACAAGCTGTGAGGAGTGGATATTGTGTAGCAATTTTCTCCTAGATAAAAACTCCCATTTAGAGGAAAGCTGGGTAAACAACAGAATGTTCTCAGAGGTGGTAAAACATTCCATCCTCTAGGGAAGCTCTTAAACTGAGGAAGTAAACAACTCAATAGCATCAAGCAGTCTCTGAAATTGACCAGGTTCCCTAGGCTCCTTCCTTCCAAGCATATGTAAGCCTAATGACTTCTCAAAGATGGTCTCAGACCAACTGAGCCATCTGGAGGAACATCTGCAGAGCTGTTCAGGAGTAGAGACCTGCCTGGTAACTGGGCTGCCTGGAAAGGAATTCTAACGTGTTGGGCTGCCTGCATATTATGCAGTCCGCTTCCTACTTTCATGAGCTGTCATCTGTGCTGGGGTAGGTTTTGGTGATGCATCTGTCTTTGAGTCAATTTAGCTCCTCTAAGTAACCCCTCACCTATACTCTTTAAATAACCCCAATAAACTAATTGCTTCATCAAGTTGGATTTTGGTGGTATGGTTTCTTTGGTCTGTCCTTGGTTCCCTACCTGGAGTGAGTACACATTTGTTAATATGTCCCCAGGAATAGTGTCACACAACAGTGAAAACAAGAAAGAAATCCTGGCCAGTTTGCAGTGTACATACATGGAGGTGCAATCGCACAGCCAGGTACTAATGCTCTGCCATTGCAGTTGGGCATCCTACACGTCCTGTGAGTCGGGAAAACAGGGAGTGAGCGGTCTTCCTATTTCCAAATGATGAGGCTGAAGCACGATGGAATCTTGAGCCTGGGTTTCTGATCTCTTGGGCCCGGTGCTATACTGCTTGCTCATTGATCCTCTCAGAGCCTGGCCAGGCTAGGGAGAGCAGTGGGCAAGTAACCCATTAACAAATGAAAACCTGAAGGCTTGAGGGTAAACCACAGTCTCAGCAACTGAAGAGTGAGCAGCCGAGAAGGCTGGAGGGTGAGAGTACCCTGATCCTGAGCAGCAACAGCAAGTTTCAGGGTCTCAGGGAAGCTGGTGACAGTCCCCAAAGGGCTGGGTGAGAACCCAGGCTTGGGCCACTGAGCAGCCCTGCCAGGCTCCTGGGGCTGGGGATTCCTTCTGTCTCTCCTGGGTGGCCTGTCCCTTGAGGATGGCAGTGTGGGAGGCAGGCTGGGTGGGTCTCCATTACAAGGGGAGGAGGCTTAGGCCAAGGGGGGACATTCTTGTCAGCATAGTGGTCTCCGAAGCCACCAGCAAAACCACCTTGACCCCAGCAATGGCTTTTTCAGGCACCACACACCCAGTGAAAACTTGGAGAATCTTTTTTTAAAGCTCTGTTTTCATACAAATTTAAAAGGACAACCTCTGTCGGTGGCTCAGAGCCGCATCCGTTCTGGGGCTCTAGGCAGAGAAGCAGAAAATTGATGCCTGCTCCCTCCTCCCCACATCCCTCCTGCAGCTCCTAGGAGCTCACAATGACCTGGTTTCTCCTGAGGAGTTGGAGGGGATGAGGCTCCTGAAAGTTCCCCGATTCCTCCGTGGGTGTAAGGCCTCACCTGGCCCAGCAAGCTTGGCAGTCAGTTTTTTATTGTCTGTAAAGGACATTAAACATCTTCAAATGTAGCCCTCACGCCTTCCCGAATACAGCTTCTGAATTTACCTGTTAACATCTAGTAATGAGGAACTCAATCCAGGCCTGGACAGGCTGAATTCATACTGGATCCCACCCCTTCTGCCCCGTGGTCCTGGTTCTGAGCCTGATCAGGGAGAGGAAACATATATTTCCAGTTCTCTTGACCTACACAGAGCTTTCTAGCCTGAGGGCTCCTCTACTCAAGCCCTATAGCCTTGGCTATGTTTCTACCTCAGGCCAGTCTCCCCATCTTAACCAAAGCTGGTCCCAATATTCCGGCCCTCCTGGTGTGCTGGCCTCCTGGTGGTGTGTGGTCTGTGTGTAGGGAGCAATTCTTCCTCCTTCTGGATGCTCTGCCTCTGAAGGCATTACCCAAGTCCCTCCAGCCGAACACAACAGCCAACTTGCAAGTTCCTTTCATCAAGCCAGCCTCAGTTCATCCTTTTCTTGGACTGTGGGCTCCAAGGACATGCCATTCACTATCTAGCTAAGTGCCCCTCAGTCTGAACTGGTGTCCTCCAGGGCCCGCCGTCCCTAAACACTGGTGTCCACGATGCACTTGAGAAACATTGTGTCGTCTTTCACATAGGCATGCTTAGGTGACTGTAGCCTGCTGAGGGGGAAGAAGAGCGGGCAGCCGCTGGCCACGTTGGTCTCACTCTGAGGCCGCTGGAAGGAGGCTGAGTTCAGGTCAGGCCGGAAGGCGTCAATGGCATGCTCACGGTTGTTTTGGTCAAGTAGCATGAAGGTGACCTGCAGGGCAGGGGCAGGTGGGAGGTGAGCTCCCAGGGCACAGCACAGAGGCATGGAGGCCCAGTGTTCAGGCTCAGAGGGCTCCACGCCTACTGCTTATGCTGTGCCTCTGACTTTTAGCTCACACTGAGAAGAAGCAGACAATAGTGCAAAGACTTTGCACCTGGGCTTGGGCAGGACTTGGAACAGAAG
The DNA here is from genome assembly GCF_000622305.1 of Nannospalax galili. NCBI lineage: Eukaryota > Metazoa > Chordata > Mammalia > Rodentia > Spalacidae > Nannospalax > Nannospalax galili. Next base: position 1,717,289 of record NW_008338996.1, on the reverse strand, counting down.
CAGCACCCAGCACCATGACAGCTTCAGGGCTTGTTCTTTTCCAACTGAGCCATTTCCCCAGCCCTTGGTAGCAGGAAGTCATGCCATAGTTCAGTTGGCTGCTGGGGCTAAAGATGGGACTGGAGCACTGACAAAGAGCACAGACCCAGACACCTACACTTGTCCTTTGGCTCAGACGCTTTGGGTGCATCAACCTCAGCTGGGACCGCATGTGGCCAGGCAGAGGGGTGAGAGCAGTCTAAGGACTTTATTGGGTGCCTGATACACCTAGAGCAGAATTATGTACCCCTAAGAAGTGGATTATCTAAGCAGTCATAAACTGTCCTGGAACATGCCCTTGAACACCCCCCAGGAAATGACACAGCTTCCCATCACTTACTGAAGTCATTCATAAACTTGGTGGCACAAGAATCCCCAAGGAGGCCTTACCCCTTACTGCACTAAGCCCCACGCACAGCCCCTTTCCTCCTTCCCTCCTTTCTTTCTTAAAAAAATATTTGTTTTTATTTTATATGTGTATGAGTATTTTGCATGAATGTATGTAAGTGCACCCATGCATGCAAGGCCCACAGAGGCCAGGAGGTGGCTTTAGATTCCCCAGAACTAGAGTTACTGATAGTTATTAGCTGCCATATTGGTGCTGGGAACCGAACCTGGGTTCTCTGCAAGCACACGGCCCTTCCACATCTTTTGTGGCTAGAGCATTTCTTTCTGTGCTGAATAATATTTCATTGTCTGACTTTAGTATGCTTAATCCTTTCACCTCCTGAAGGAAATCTTAGCTGCTTCCCAGTTTTGATAACTAACAGTTAAAGGTGCTATACCTATCCTGTGCAGGTTTTATGCAGACATGAGTTCTTAACTCCTTTGAGTAAATACCAAGGGTAATTGCTGGGTCACATGGCAAGGGCACACTTAGTCTTGTAAGATACTTTTACACTGTCTCCCAAAGAAGTGCAGGGCTTTGCATGCCCTATCAGTCCAGGAGGGTTCTTCATGCTCTGCACCCCTCCGCCCGGTCATGGGTCCAGGGAAAGCCTCCCAACTGCCCCCCATAAGAAGGCTTCTTTGTGTACACTGTGTGCCCCATTTCTACACATCTTTCCAGAGTGCTCTGTTCCAGATACTGCAGCTGCTGGCTCAGGAAGATGGGGGGTTTTGCCTACTGGCTCTAAACTCTGCTTCATTTTATGAAAGGAAACTGATAATGGTAGGTATTAGGTTACATGGTCAGTTCATGGCTAAGCCAGTACTAGGATCCAGGTTGAGTCCTCCTTAAAGCTACCCTTCCCCAGGCTTATCTTATACCTTGTTCCGGAAAGGCCAGGGCAGCAGGGCATCGTACTCCCCTCTCATGATCACGATGAACAGGGACAGGTGGGTCTTCTTGCCTGAGCCATCCCCATTCAGGTACAGTCTCAGGCACAGCTTGTAGCCATACTTGGAGGTGTAGAAAGCTGGAAGATGGAGTCAGTGTCAGCACAGGGCAGCTGGCTAGAGCTAGGCTTTGCAGATGAGGGGATGAAGTGCAGTGGGCTTCGAGCTGAGAACATCTGGGGTTGGAGCCCAGCCCGCTTTTCCATGACAGCTCTGAGGAGAGGCATGCTCTTGGAGGTCACCTAGGCCAGGGGTTGTCACCTGGCCTTCTGATTACAGATAAGGCCCTGTACTCGGTGACTCTGGCTCAGCAGTGCTGACTTAGCAGTGCTGGTGAGTGCTTGGCATCTACAGTTCTAACATTCCCCAGGGGTGTCCATGCTGCTGGCTCCCAGCTGCACTGTGAGAACCACCATTCTAACCAATTTAACAAGTGAAAATCTAGAGACTGAGCCCAGGAAGGGGACGTGACTGGCACTGTCTCATATTCTGGGGCAGAATTAGGGTTGTGGCCCATGTCTCCCAGCTCTTGGCACTGTTCTTTTTGTTGCCCAATGGTTGGGTACCCCTGGAGTCTAGTCAGAGAGAAGAACCTCAAAGTTCTGCTATCCACTCTAGGAAAAAGCCCCAAGGGCAAGTTATCCCTTGTAACCAAACATGGGGGCCCATGGGAGTCTCTTCCTTGGCAATCCTATGGAACATGGGCTCTGGTGGCAGTCTTTGAGTAGAGGCAGGGCAGGCGGGAAGGGACAGGAGGTGAGGGACAGGCCACATCCTGGCTCATCTCTGCCCACTGTTTGTTAGGTAGGACAGGAAGCCACTACCTTGGTTGGTTTCCTCTTTGGAAAGGACCCAGAAGGAAAGGACTACTATAGTAAGCCAGGCCAATCTTGCTGACCCCACTAGAGGATGACTCTGCTCTGCAGGGTGGACAGATCCTGCTGCCTTTCCAGGACCCCAGCTCAGTTTGTTGGAAGAGCTGGTGAGCGTGAGCGTTGAAGCTCAGGCAGAGCAGAAGGACCTGGGCATGACAGCTGGGCTCATTCTTTCCTCCAGCCCTGCTGAGGCATGTCAGTGACAGAGGGAGCACATAAGCCTGTATCTCAGCTCTACACCTGGTTCTGAGCAGCCCTAGTGGGGACTTAGCCTCCTTGGCTTCTGTTTATTCATCTATAAAATGAAGCTGTGAGGATAGGCACTTGGCAAAGCTCTGAGACGTTACAGTTCCAGCAGATGGTGTGGTTTAAACAGAACCAGGGGCATATATAAGCACACATATTTAAAACATTTATTATTTTTATTTTATGTGCATGAGTGTATTGCCTGCATGTATGTAAGTGCACCCATGTTGTGCAATACCCATGGAGGTCAGAAGAGGGCATTGGATCCCCTGGAACTGGAGTTGTAGATGGTTGTTAGCCGTCATGTGGGTGCTGGGAATTGAACCCAGATCCTCTGCAAAAGGAGTTAGTGCTCTTAACCGCTGAGCCATCTTTCCAGCCCCATAAGCACACACATTATGTTTGCTATTTATATGTGTATATGCACATGAGCACTTTATACTTAGATATTTGCATTACTATATCACCAATTAGTAAAGAAAAAAATGTTTGCCAAGTAATTTCTCTATCAAATCAGTGTGCCAGGCCTGGGGACCCAGACACAAAGATGTACCACCTACACACTGATGCTTTTCACAAGCTTTCCGGTGCCTGATTCTGTCCCCTCTCTGTCCCTCCTACTGCTGATCGCTGGCAGGCGGATCCCACCACCCACAACCCTTTCATCCTTACAAGCTTCAGCTCCCAGGCCTCTTTCTCCATATGTAGCCTCACTAAGTGGCTAGCTTTTATTCCTCTTTGCAGATACAGTTGGAATTCAGAGATGAGTCAGTGTGGTGCTGGCAGTACTGTGGGTCAGAACACAGTCTGTGCCCTGCTCAAACCACTGGCAGGGCCCTTGGGGGACTGTGGCTGACCCAGAATGGTGGCTCTTCTCTCTTTGTGTCTCCCAGCCCCCTGGGTCCTGTCTCCCCCTGCCCAGTCTCTGTGCCATGAGGAATTACCTGGAGAGAAGAGGCTGACAGTCCTGCCACACACTGACTCATGGCATCGCCTGGTGACATTGGTGATCTTCCACAGGAAGGTACCATCGAAGGAAGCCTCCTCCATGAGTCGCAGGCTCTGCTCCAGCTTGCCCAGGGCCTGATCTTTTTGGGCCAGGGTCTGCTGCAACTCCACTACCTGTAGGGAAGACTGGTTAGCCAGGGATACCAGAACCCAGCTTGGGGAAGAATGGGGATAGTGGGGAATAGATTCACCTGAAAGGGGCTTTCCTGACCAAGCCTCACCAGTGCTTGTACCTGAATTCGTACATGCTGCTTTCTGCCCAGAGTGCCCTTTTCTTCTTGCTCCCCTGGCCAGCTCCTAGGCATCCAACATGAGCCCAGCTCACAGGGCTCTTCCTGGAAAGCCTCCAGCCATGGCCCTAGTGGGCTGGTCTCCCTCACCTTGCAACCACACCTTGTATAGATTCCAGATCCAAGAGTGGAGCCAGAAGCTTGACAGTGAGTTGGAGACCCACCCAGCCCTCAGGGAATTTACCTTCCAACTGGAGTTAGTGTGTAAAACGGTATAAACAAAGCCTCCACCATTTGAGCCCAGTGTCTGGCACTTCTAATAGGTTTCCTCAGTGAAATTTGAAAGAATAATCTTTAGTCTTGAGTGTGCTCAGGTAAGGGGAGCCAAAAATGATAATGGCCTCAAAGAAAATTTAATCCCTGATTCTGCTGCTGGGGAAGCTGAGGTCCCAAGAGAAAAAGTGACTGGCTCAGACCTACTTGGTAAATTATGGTGGGGCTCGAACTAAAACCAGCACCAGCTCAGCGGGAGACAGTGAGGCAATGTTACTGTAAAAAAAAAAAAAAGTGGAACATTAGCCCGGTGACTGGTGTGACTGGCTATGTTAAGAAAATTATAATCTCTGGAATAAAGGAGGTGGACAGAGAACATGGGATCTCAAGTCAGTCTGGGCTGCACTCTTATTTTGTGGAATCTCTTAGAGACTGAGGCAGAGCATTCAAGAGCAGCATCGTCTGAAGAGCACGTGACGGTGCTGGGCACTTGCCTTAAACAAGGAACTAGTCTGTTAGGACACAGTCACTGACTATCCCCCTTCTAAGGGCTGCTGTAGGACTGAGAAGGCATGTTGTTTCATGTTGTTTTGTGGGCCTTGAAGAACACAGCTAGGAACAATACAGAGAAGACCCAGCTTAGTAGAAGAAAGAACTTTCTAGCAGTGAAAACTGTCCAACAATGGAATGAGCTGCCCAGGGACAGAAAGGTCTGGGTGAAGTCCAAGCAGAGGAGCTGAAGCACTGAGTGGTGTGGGATTGACCTTGACCCTAGCTTCTGGTTCAGGCTTTTCCTAGAGGGTCCTGGGACACAGGGGAGATGGGTATGGATGGAGGTGACTGTTCTGAGCAGGATGAAGTTCTGAGAAGGCTGGACAGGCACAAGGGCTCATGAGCTGACCCCGAGGGCCTGTGTTTGTCACTCTCACCCTCTGCTCCAAGCTCAGGATGTGCTCACGGTCCAGCTGGCTCTGGTGGATGGAGGCAGCCAGTGCCAGGTGGGAGGCCTCCACCTCCTTATTGAGGACGGCGACAATGTTCTCGAACACTTGCAGCTTCTCCTCCAGCTGGGCCAGCAGCTTCTCCTTCAGGAGCTGCTGCAGGGCCTGTTCCTCTTGGCTCTCACAGCAGGGCGCCCGGTAGCAGTCTACCTCCAGGTCTCCTGCCACCTCTACGGCAGCCTGAAGTTGCAGATCTGACAGGTTCTGCTCCAGGCCCTTGGATGTGAAGCCCAGGTTGGAGCCTGGCGAGGACTTCCACTGCTTCAGGAATCCCAGCAGCAGGTGTAGGTGAGAGGTCTGAGAGGTGGCTTCATGCTCCTTCATGGACTGTGGATTCCCCTGCCAAGAGAGTGGGGGTCTTTAACGAGCAGCAAGATGGAGGGAGACTTCAGGGATCAGCAGTGAGACCTGGTATCCACCAACCAAAGCTATCTGTATAGGGCGTGGGGTGGAGTGATGTTCAGGAGGACAGGCCTCAGATACCCTCACAGGGAGCCACATCCATCCTAGTCTCTAGTGTGACCATCCTGCCCTGCCCTAGAGGGCAATGACGGTTCAGGACCATGGAGAGAGGCACTAGGGGCATCTTAGTGATGTTACACTAAGGCTAAGGTGAGACATTAAGAAGGACTTCCCAGAGTACTACAGTGACTTAATACTAGGATTTGTTGCCTGGCAATTCATTAGCATAAGGAACATCTAAAGCTTGATGTTCTGGGTGGTTTGGAGAGAGATACAGAGGTCTGGAATCATGGACAGATTTCACATGCAGATGCTTACCTTGAAGGAGCAGCCAACACTTGCAAAGAGACATGCAACTCCAGCCTCGGTCACTTCAGGGTGAACCTGGAGAAGAGAACCATATCACAGCATGCTTTGGGGATTCCTGGGGATGCCTCCAGGGCTCGTTGCAAAGCACTGGGATGCACCAGAAGCTAATGGACATATGACTTGGCCTATGCTCCGGCTAGCCTGCTTTCTGCTCTGCTCTTGGAGTCTTGGCCCTTTTATGAGCATCCTTCACCACAGGACCAGGGCCCTGCAGCACTGAGCAGCACTGCCATTTGTCCTATCCAGACACATTCCTCACAGCTCTGGGGCCATCCCTTACTCTTCAGTTCCCTCACTGGGAAGAATGCTGAACAAATACTTCACAAAGGGGTTACATGAATGAGGAATATGCCCATGAGGGTCATGATAGGTATCAGGCATCATCAGAGAAATGGAAATTGTAACCACAACAAAACAGCATTCTCCTTTTGCCAGGACAGCTGAAATTAAGAGTGACACAGCACGTCCTGGAGAGGCTGTGGAACACTGAAAGCAAAACAGCATAGACCCTGGAAAAACACAATGGGAGCATTTAATTTATTTATTTAAAATTTCAGGACATGGAGAAGTTAACAGCTCTCCCAGGGCCACACTGCTAAGAAGTAATATGAAAGAACCATCAGCCCTTACATGTTGACTCTGGAATCCACACCCCACCCCTTACATGGTAAGGAGTGTATTTGTTACTTTTCTGTGGTTGTGATAAAACACTATGACCAAGGCAGCTTATAGAAGGAAGAATTTATTTGGCTTACAGTTCCAGAGGGATAAGAGTCCATTATAGTGGGGCAAGCATGGCAGGAGACAGCCAGAACAGAAACTGAGGGCTCACACCTTCAGGCAGGCACAGGAAGCAAAGAGAGGAACTGGAAGTGGAACGTGGCTTTGAACTATCAAAGCCCTACCCCAGTGCTGTGCTTCTTCCTCCAGCATGGCCACACCTCCTAAAGTTTCCACGACCCTCCCCAAACAATACCATGAACTAGGACAGAGTGTCCAAATACTTGGAGCCTATGGGGGACATGGCTTGTTTAAATCATCATAGATGACCCATAAGGCCTCAGAAGACCTCTTGAGTCACCCCTACCTCTCCATAAGCACTTGAGACTAGTCCCAGCACATGTCTGTGCATGCCTCATCATAAGGATGAGCCAGGCATCCAGGCAGCCTACAGCAGGCTGTCTTGTTTACATAATCCCAGAAAGCCCCTGCTACCCACAAGCACGCCTCTCAGAATGGGCGATGCCTGAATTCCAGTGTCAACTGGCCCACTTTCCCTCCTTATCCCTCTGAGAACTATCACTTCAAGTTTCAACCCTTGAGCCACAAGGGATGGGAATCATGAACATGTAGGGGGATTTGGGCCCTAGCAGGTTCCAGGTCCATCAACCCAGGCCTCAGGGCCATACCTGGCATTGGGTGCCCCTTGAACACGGGTCATCAAGAGTGACATGTTGGAAAGGCTGTGTTGAGGCAGACTTCCCAAAACAAGTGTGTGTTTCTGCCAGGGCCGCCTTCAGCCTGCCCCCCTCTGACCCCCATTAAACATCTGTTTCCTATTCTGTGTTGGGAACAGCTTGTCCCTGAAGCCCAGGGCAGTGGGGCTGGTGGGTGGGTCTTTGCTAGGTTGGGCTCTGTGTCCCAAATCAACTGTACACATCAGGCCACAGCCTCTGCTTATTTTATTTACAGAGGAATGAATCCTGTGGCTTTGTATCTACTCATCCCTGAAGCCTTCCATCCTCCCCTCCCTTCATACAAATCCCCTTTGATTATTTTATCAAAACAAGCTCTTATAAAATCAAGCTATTATTTACATGTAGTAAAACTCACTCATTTTAAGTGCATAGCTTGATAAAATCCTGATTAATGTACAAAAGCAGGTGACCCACCACTGTCAAGACCACAAAAGTTTCTGTCCCAGAAAGGATAGTTTGCATCCCTGCACAGCCAGCTCCCTCCAGCCCAGTACCAGGCAGCCACAGATCTGTACCTGTCAGGGTAATTTTGCCTCTTTCAGAATCTCCTCAGGAGGGTGTCATGGAGTAAGTGGTCTTTAGAATCTGACTTCTTTCAGCCTAATGGTTTCAAGGTCCATTTGTGTCATAGAGTATGTTTGTATTAATTCCATTTGATTGTGTAAGGCTGTATAGGGAAGAGATACAATCTGTGATCTATTTACTGCCACTGGCCACCCCCCTGGATGGTTTCCAGGTGAGGGCTGTTGTGAATAAAGCTGCTTAAAGCTGCTGGGAGCATTCATACATGTCTCTGTGTAGAAATGGACTTTCATTACTCTTGGGTAAATTCCTAGCAGTAGAATGTGTGGATTGTAGGGTTATTATAAGTGGTGGGTAAGTGTCCTAGTTTGCTTCTTGGCTACTGTGATAAACCACTCTGGCTAAAAGCAACTTGGGGGAAGAAAGGGTTTATTTCCTCTTACAGCTCACAGCCCATCATGGAGGGAAGCCAAGGCAGGAACCTAGAGGAACTGAAGCAAAGACCAAGGAGGGACAATGCTTAATGGCTTGCTCAGCTAGCTTTCTGATACAACCTAAGCCCACCTGCCTAAGGATGGCACTGCCCACAGTGGGCTGGGCCCTCCCACACCATTCAATGATTCAGGAAAATGGCACACATACACACCCATTGGCAAATTCCTCAAGCGAGGTTCCCTCTTCCTAGGTGTGTCAAGTTGACAATAAAAATTAGTTATCACAGTAAGTGATTTTAGAGTGGTGTTTGAGTTTTTGTAAAGTAATTTCATTGAGCTGAGAATGTTGTTGAGTTGCATGCCTGGCTTGCATGAAGCCTTGGGTTCAATCCCCAGCATGGGGCAAACCTGGATTTGTGGTGTACAACTGTAATCCCAGCACTCAGAAGCTGGAGGCAGGAGGATCAGGAGTTCAAGGCCATCCTTACCTACATCATGAGTTCAAGCCTGGGATACTGTTTCCCCATCTACAAATTGGGGTAACAACACACATTTTAAGTTATTTCAAGCAAATGAAGTAATACGTGTAAGTGTTAACATTAGTTACCTCTTGTTTCTGTGACAAAATACCACATAATTCACAGTTTAACACAATTCAGACTTCTAATCGCATATTTCTGGGGCCAGTAGTTCTAACATGTGGGTGCTGGCAGTACCACGGCTACTTGGAGGCTGCTTGTAGGCCCTGGCTTGCAGGTCCTTTCTCCATCTTCAAAGCCAGCAGCCCCTTCCTGTCTCCTGGTGACTCTTGTCTCTCTCTCATGAGGAGCCTGTGATTATATGTGTTACCCAGGTAGTCCAGGGGACTCCCCCAACTTCAAGAGCTTTCATTCATGCCTTCAGAGTCCTTTAGCCATTGTTCTGGGCTGAATGCTCTCCCCAGGATCATATTCACGGTTTGAACTTCTTGTATCACAGAATGCCCAGAAACATAACAAATCCAGGTGTGATAGTGCATGTGTATAAGCCCAGCACTGGGGAGGTGGAGACAGAAAGATTCCTGGGTCTTGCTGGTCAGCCAGCCTAGTCGAATCAGCAAATCCCAGACCAGGAAGAGACCCTGTCTCAAAACAAAACAACCCCTAAAAAACAAAAACAAGGTGGATGACACCTGAGTAGGGACACCTGAGGTTGACCTCTGGGTTCCATGTGCACCCGCACACACATGAACATACACACAAAGACCGCTAAGAAACCAACCTTAGCTATGCTTCATGTTAGACTTAGAGCCTCCATGATTGTGAAGAAACAGCCCAGTCTGTGCCTTGGTTAGGGCAGCCCTTGCAAATGGGTCAAAATTCATAGGTTCTAGGGGTGAAGATGTGGACCTGTTTGGGGAGCATTTTCTGGTCAATGTTCACCAGAATGAGTGCTATCACCATTAGTATATTATTCCCCTGGATACAGAACTCCCCTACTCCTCGCTAGTGTGCTCACTCAAAGTGCCGGGAACCTGAGGACCACCCCAGTACAGGCCTGTGCAAAGCCAGGAGGATCTGAGATGCTGGGGTCCATCTGCTGAGCTGGATGCGAAGAGCATGGGAAGTCCTGGGGACTGTTTTTGCCAGAGCCTCATCTGATGCTAAGAGGAGGTACTTTATCATCCTGGGGGAGCTTACTCTCCCACTTCCTTGCCAGTTTTTACTCTCCTCTGTAACTGGGCCAGGTTCTTTGCCAACCTCTGCTTGGTCCAAGTATAGCCTCCTCCAGGAAGCCCTGCGTGATTCTCCTGGTTGAAATGAGGTGAATTTTAAAGAAGCCTGCTCTTTCCATAGCACTTGGTGGGTTCTGGCTTTTAGGTGGACTGTGTCATTGAACCATGCATAAAGCATATGGGGACTGAGTCCCCATTTGGTGGCAGCATGGAGAAAATGCCTCCAGACCAGGAAGCAGGGATTAGAGCCTGACTTCACTGTGTAATTTTTGTCCAAGGCCCTGGGTCTTGGTATATTACCTATTGCTGAAACAGGGTCATCATCCAGGATACCACTGGATGTCAAGTTCAGGGGTAAAAGGGTTTTGGGTTCACTCTGGCAATGTCACTTCAAGTAACAGAGGTACAGAGATTGGGGACAGATTCAAGAAGGACATGGTTAATTAGTGTTTTTCCACACATCAGGATTGAGCTTGGGACAGGAGACTGGCCCCTGGTGGCTCTCAAAGGAGGCAGACTTCAGCTCTGTACAAATAATGAAGAAATCACCGGAAGCATCAGAACACCTTGGATGTGCAAGGGGATCACTGTATCATGTCATAAGCTTCCTACTTTGGAATGACATAACTTCATGTGGCAGAAGCCCCTACTCCATGTGGCTGGAAATTAGACTAGTCCATGTAAATACCTGTCATCTTTCTGGGTTCTAAAAAGAGCTGTGGCATCACTGTGAGCAAATGGGTTCAGTTGCTTTTGAACTTCTTAATTGGGACTCAAAAGGAGGAGGGTGAGAGAAACAGTCCCCTTTTTGGAGTTTCAGCAAACAGAATCAAATATTTTCTAGCTCCTGGTTTATTTTGTGTATGTGTGTGTGCATGGTGTATGCACACATTTGTGTGCAGATGTATAGGCCCATGTGCTTATGGAGGCTGGAAGAGGACATCAAGGGTCCTGCTCTGTCCATTTACTCACAATAGAACCAGAAACTCTCCACCTTATTCCCTTGAGGCAGGGTCTCTCACTGAACCTGGAACTAGGCTGGTTGCCAGTAAGCCCCAGTGATCCTCCTGTCTCTGCCCCACACTGCACTGAGGTTATAGGTATGCATGGCCAAGCCTACTTTTTTTTTCCATATGGGTGTTAGGTATTCGTACTCAGGTCCTCAGGCTTGTACAGGAGGTGCTCTTATCCACCAAGCCATTTCTCCAGTCCGTCCCTCATCTATTCACTGTCACTTGTTCAGAAAGATCATTTCAAGTAAGAACCACATCTCTAAGTGGGTCAGCATTAATCCTCTAATATTTGCTTGTTACCTTGGTAGCTAGCTGATGACTCTGGGCCCTTCTTAGGAGATAGTGATCTGCGGAATCAGAGGATGCTGACAGACTGATAAGCAGATGGCATGGGGAGCGTTTGTAAGATGGGTGCCTTGGGCTGCTTTCCAGCCTGGCCTCACTGCCCAACCTCCACTTTCCAGGTACTGCAGACAAACCTGGGAATTATTCCACACAAAAGACTGACTTATCAGCCATTTTCCTTGGGTCAGAACTCCTCCAAAGTTCATGGGACTGGAGAGATGGCTCAGCAGTTAAGAGCACTGGCTACTTTTCAGAGGACCTGGGTTCGATTCCCAGCACCCACATGGTAGCTAACAACAGTCCATAACTCCAATTCCAGGGGATCCAACACCCTCTCCTGACCTCTGCAGATGTTACATGACATGGTCGCACCTTACATACATGTCATACACATAAAATGAAAATAATAAATACAATATTTTTTAAAAGTCCCCCAAAGTTCCCATTAGGGGAAGGATCAGGTGAGCCCTCAGTGTTTCCTCTCTGTGATCAGGCCACTGACTCAGTCCAGCACTCTTTTTACTGCAGGAGTGCTGAGGCCTGCATTGGGTGGGGAAGCCTGCAGGGAGGGAGGATCCACCTACATCAAAGAGGCCTTTGTGAGTACATCCCCCTCCTACCCCATAAGCTGTTATGGCCCCTATAATTCTACCATGAAATTGCCTTCATTTGGCTTAAGGCAGCACATTTTACATTTTAAACTGTGCCCTCACAGGGCTTTAGAAGCGCCCCGCCCCCGTGCAAAACAACAACAACATCAACAACAAAAAAACCAAAACAAAAAAACCCCCACAACGCTCAGAGACTAGGATAAGAGAAAGAGATGGAATGGGTTAACTAAGAGAACAGGCTTCAGGAGCTCCTTTTTCAGAACACTTCTTACATTGGATTTTGCCTTGATGAAGATGAATTAAAGCTGCTGGATTAAGCGATATTAAAACATATCTGATCTATGTTGCCTAACATTCATATAAGTGGTGGGTATTAATTTTGCTAAGAGGAAAAAATAAAACGACTTAAAAACAATAACCCTGGAGCTGGCAAGCAGCAGAGCCTTAGAAAACATACAGCCTAGTCCCCATGCGCTGCCCCCCGGTGGGGGGGGCAGTGTCCCACCCCTAGGAGCCTGCTTCAGAATGGTGGCTGGTCCAGAGACTGCCAAACAGGAAGGTTCAGGAGGCTCTTCCATGGACAGTGGACTTGATCGTTATTCTCAGACTTGATTCTTAGTCTCTTGCTCCTAATCTCTGTGGGCCCACCAGAGTAGGGGCTGCTGACAAGAGGAAGGGAAAGCCCTTTAAAACACCTCTGGGCAGGGCAGGGAATTTCCCCCGCTACTTTTTGAATGACAGGGACCAGTATGGAGAAGGAGCTCAAGGTATGGAGACTTGCATGCTTCATGTTCAGCAGGTGGAGGTGAAGGGCACCCTAACAGCTGCTGACCTATAACCCAGATGTCATAATAGAACCAAATTAGTGTCTTCATTTTACCAAGGGATAAACGGGGCCTGGGCTTGCCTCCAGCCATGCAGTGAGTGACACAAACCTGACTGCACACCAGGATCTGGATCTGTGGGCCATTATTCATTGCCAGTGCAGAGTTTTGCCAGAAAGCAGCCTGTACCTGTCTTGCAGTGGGGACAGAGAGGATGGGTAAACAGTTGAGACTCTGGCCACTGGGAGCTCTGGCTCTTAGATTCCCAGTGTATCTTCCCGACATGAAACGAAGAGGTCAGATTTTACACAGTAACTCTTACAGGTTGGGAATTTTGGACCCATATATAAGTTCTGTTTGGATTTTTTTTTAATTGAGAGATTAATGTAAAGATTGCCAGTTCTTTTATTGTATCTAGCAAAAGCTTTACTCCAACCTCTTAAGCGACTCACACATCATTTCATTCATACAAAGACAAGTGCAGGAAAGACCTACTCTCAGAGTAAAGACTGATTCTCTGAAAGATAATGTGGAAGATAAAAATTCTATTTCTGTACTTTATTTTGTTATGAACTGGTGAAATCCGGGAACCTCTGGGCTAGACAGATACGCCATGAGGGGACCTTTCAGCTTGGGAGGACCAGAGTTGAAGGCTGTGCTGCCTGTGTATGTCTCTCTGGCCCTTCATATATACAGAGATCCAAAGATGTCTCTTATTCCTGGAAGTAGAGCTTGGCTCACCCAAGAAATTAGCTGAAAATGGCCTCTCTCTGTATCAGGAGCTTACTGAATTTCTCGAGTAAAGTCTCAGGACCACAGAGTAAATATGTGGGGCTTTGAAGTCTCTGTTGTAAGTGCTCAACTCTGCCATTATAGGGAGAAAACAGCCATAGATAATACAAGAGGGTGGGAGTGGCTAGGTACCAATGAAACTTTATGCACACAGAAGTTTGCATTTCATGAGTCCCAAATCATATAAGTTGATTTCTTTTGTCATTTAAAATGTAAACCATTCTTATCCTACCTTCTCCAGAGTCAGAAGGCTTCCTGGGTTCACAGGTTGGAGGTTGTCCCGTTTGCATTTAGGACAGATTGGATCTTCACAATTCCTGGGGAAACACCAACAAGTCTCTCAAATGAGGTGCTACCCCTTGCTGGCATCCACCACCTTTGTGAACCCCATCAAAGTCTAGACCTTGTCTTTTGGAGTGATTGACACCAATGTTCACACAGATCCACAGTCTTAGAGCCCCTGCTGCCAAACTGTGGAAGCCCTGGACACCCACTTTTTCCTGTGGATTTGTAGTGAGCTGCTTTGGCAGACGCACTTGAACTGACCTGACCTGATCATGCCCCTCCTCATGCACTTAGTGTGACTACATACGTCTCACTGCTGAAACAGCCTTCAAAGTGCTTGATTGCAGGATGCTGCCCCAGGCCCTGCTGGAAGAATTATTCCATGTACTGACTTGCCTTTTTCTTTTTAAAAATATTTACTTTATCTTAAGTTATGTACACACACACACACATGCACACACACACACACACACACACACACACACACACGGGTATGTGCATGTGGGTGCAGGTGCCCACAGAGACCAGGCACATAGGATTCCCTGGACCTGGAGTTACAGGTGGTTGTGAGTTATCTGATGTGGGTGCAGGGAATTGAACTCAGGTTCTTTGAAAGAGCAGTATTCAGTCTCACCTGATGAGCCATCTCTTCAGGTCTTGACATGCCTTTTACAAAGCTGCAAAAATTCTGGAATCCCCAATCATATCCAATTCCTGAGGCCTAGGCAAGGGATTATGGGTGTGGAATTCTATGTGTCCTTTTCAACATCCTACGTGTAGTTTTGGTCTCTTATTTTTGGCCATGGCAGGTGATCATGGCCTATTTAAAACAAGAAGAGGCCTCAGAGTCCATCTAACCTGGAACGGGTGTCAGATTTTGACCAAGGTGCTACAGGGGGCACCTGTGTTACCTGTGTTTTTACAATGGTTTAGACTCACAGTGAACACTACTGACCTAGTCCATTTCTAGGTGAGGAAAATGAGGAACCTTGGATAGGCCAAGGGAGAGTGAGTCAAGGGCAGAGAGGTACCTCAGGCTGCCCCACCCCCACCCCTCTGCATCCTCCAGCTCCTGTGCCTCCTCTGCCACATTTTCAGTGCAGGCCCACTACAAAAGTCACGATGGGTCCAGAGCATCAGCTGGCCAGGAAACCAAGTCATCCTTGTGCCTCCACTGCAAGTTGTCCTTTTCACCTGCCCCAACCTCCCACCTTGTTCCTGCAGCCTCCTCTACTTAGTCATCATGTTTGAAGGTCTCATTTGCCTGATTCTGTTTCCCCACATTCTTAAGTTGTAAACCCCAAAGAAAAGATCATGCTAATGGCTCATGGTCATTTAAGGGTGTCTTTGTCAGGAAACTGGCATGAGGCAAGGTGACTAGATCTCTCTGAGAGGCCTTGGTATCCCCATGTATACAATAGGACAGTGACCATAGCTATCTCTTCAGGTTGCTCTGAGGACACAGGAAAGAGTACTTGCCACACAGCAGATGCATAACAGTTGCTTAAGTCAGGATGCTGATGTTGCTACTGACATAACACATCTCAGTTATTTACTTTAAACATAAATATCTAATCTGTCTCTTTACCCCTTTGATAGGGTTTAATAGAATGAAATTGTATCTCAATTTGATATTTGACAAGGGGGCCTATATTCATTATTATAAGAAGGGTTTAGAATCTTACAGATTGGTCCTGTAATAATTTTGCGAGGCAGTAGATAACACTAGGGGCAAAAAGTTGAGGCTTCGAGCCCTCAGAAGTTCATACCAGGCTACACAGTAAACAGCTGAGTAGGGCCTCAAGTTTCTGCCTTAGTAGAGAATGAACTGACAGTTTTCTGTGGCTACTGATCTGCCCACAGTATCTAGGAGAAAAGGCTGTGGAAACTGAGACCTAGAGAGATCAAGCTACCTTCCCAAAGTTACCAGCTCCCCTTAGCCCTGCCTCCCATCAGGTGGCTCTCCCTGACAATTCTTCTAGCCCACCATTAGCTCTTTAGCCCCTCACCTCAGGTTCTCAGAGAGACAAGCTGAGCAGCAGAGAGCTCTGGGCTCTGATGGGTCCTGGCAGGCAGCAGGGGGGCACCCAAAAGGAAACTCATTCTCATCAGGGGCTGGGCGGGGACTGCTGCCAGAGCTGGAGGCCATCTTGGGGTTCCAGGTAGCCAGAGAGTCTGTCTGTGCTGCTCCAGCGCAGAAGAACAGCCCTGTGAAGTCTGGGGAGAGGTGGATTCTGGCCCGGGCCACGCTTTCTGATGACTTTATCTTCTCTCTGATTTGTGTGGTTCAACGTCACAGCTGAGTCACAACAGGGATGGAGCAGGAATTACCCTCTGTGGTTAAAAAAATCCCCAAATGGGACTGAATGCTTTTAGGAGTGTCCAGGCATTTTTCAGTGAGAAAGAGCAAAAGAGCGAGTCAGAGGAAGAGAGCTGTGTCATAGGCTCTCGGAGTCACAGTTCCCCTGCCTGAGAACCACAGGCAGCTGCTGGCTTCCTCCACCTCCTCTGCAGGGCACCTTGGTGGAGCCACATCTGATCACTTGTTTTACCCCGTGGGACCTCTGGACCATGCAGAATTCTTTGGGGCAGAGTGGGATGGGGGCTTACCTTTCTAGTGGAAACCCCCAGCTTTCTGGAAGCAGATCCAAAACTTCAGGTTCTAGGTCTTCCAGAGTGTCTGGGTGACTTCAGGTAAATGCCACTTTCTCACAGTGCCACTTGATTAGCCGTCTGTGAAAAAATAAGTTGCAACAAATAGTCTCTAGGTGGCAGGAAGGCCTTGGATGGCCCAACCCTGCCTGTAGCATTGTATCAGTTATGTATGCGACAAACAGGACCCTCCCCTCCTTTGAAGCTCAAGGCCTTGTGACCTCAGACTCATCAGGTCTCTCTCCCTACCGCCCCACTCAGGAAGTCATAGGTGGCTATGTGCTCTCTTCAGGCGCCACTACTTCCCTGCTGAGAACAAAGCACTAAAGAAGTCCAGGTTCATGGAGACTTGTTCTCGGCAGCCAAGTGGGATGTATGTGTGCAAGATCAGGGAACCATGGAAACACATCTCTGACCAGTCTACGGTGTGCTAGCTGGCCTTTCCCTTTGTGGTCCTTACAATTCTTTGTAGCCGTGTATAGCTCAGCTAAGCAAGATGCAAAGCTCAAAGCCATGCAGCCTGAAGTAGAGCAGTGAGAGACGAACCAGGGCTGTGGGTCATCAGGTCTGTGCTGTTCCACCACAGAAGAGGTGAGGGCAAGACAGCTTGGTGGGGGTCTCAGAGCCTGGGGTGGAGGTCAGAGTATCCAGCTTGTCTTAGTCTGTCAGATGACAAAGATGGCCTCTGTGTACCTTTCTATCCAGCTGGCCTGCTATAGGAGTTTTATAGGTGTGTATACTGCTTTTAAATCACAGGCTCTGAGGTCAGACAGGTCTGAAGTGGGATCCTGGGTCTACCATATGGTCTTTAATGTCTCTGAGTCTCAGTTTCAGCATCTGTAAAATGTAAGATAATATCGATTTTACCTGATTGCTGTGATGATCAAGCAAGGTAGTAGGTGTTGTAGTTTTCTGTTGCTGTGATAAAATACCTGGACTAGGGGCTGGAGAGATGGCTCAGCAGTTAAGAACACTGACTGTTCTTGCAGAAGACCCGGGTTCAAATCCCAGCACCCACATGCCAGCTAACAACTGTCTGTAACTCCAGTCCCAGGGGATCCGACAACCTCTTCTGTCCTCTGTGGGCATTGCACGACATGGGTGCACTTACCTACATGCAGGTAATACATGCATAGACATAAAATAAAAATAATAAATAAAATTAAATTAAAAAGTTAAAAAAAACACCTGGACTAAAAGCAACAGAGAAGAGAGTGAGTCTATTTGATTTACAATTCCAGGTTACAATCCCTCACCGGGAGGAAGTCAAGGCAAGAACTTCAAACACCTAAGTCAAATCACATCCATAGTCAAGAACAAAGAGAAAAAAATGCATGCAAATTTGCTTGCTTGTGCTCAGCTCAATTCTTTTACTCTTAATACAGTTCAGGACCCTTACCTAGGAAATGGTGCTGCCCACAGTCCGTCGGATCTTCCCATGTCAGTGAACTTAATTATGTCAATTCCCTACTGCATGTCCACAGGCCAGTCCAATGCAGACAATCCTTCTTGAGACTCTATTCCCAGGTGATGCTAGGTTGTGTCAAGTTGACAAAGCTATGAGTGAAATTGTGGCAGGGGTCATGGCTCAAGTGGCATACCCCAATAGCTTTGATATTTTACTCAGGTGATGGCCATACCCTTCTTGTGCCTCAAAATAAGGAACATTAAAATGGCAGACTACACTTACACAGTGTTTTTACATCTGTCAACTTCCTTGAGCCTCCCGAGGGTGCAGGGCAGGTTGGATGCTGTGATCTGACCCTAGTTAGATAAACTCTGCTGTCTACTTTCTCTAGAACGATTCCAGAGCATTTAGGGGCTGCAAGTTTTACTGCATCCTGTGACTTCAGTGGCAATCAGAACTTCTAGCCTCCCACAAGGCTGGGCCAGCAGATAACCTTGATAGCTTGTTTTATGCACCAGATAGCAATGCTCTTGGACTTTACTTTTTAGGGCTGCATATTAAGTACTTTGTTTTTCTCAGCCCTTGGGATCAAACTCAAGGCCTTGAACAAGTGCTCTACCAACTGAGCCCTATCTCCAGCCCTCATCTCATCTACATTTCCGGTGACTTTTAGGAGGCCCCCACTTTACAACTGCGAGGGACCCAAGACACAGACAAGTTGGGTGCCTTGGCCATGAGCTCACACCTAGTAAGACAGGAAAGATCTAGCCCAGACCACCTGTGCTTTAAAATGCTCTATGCCCTCACCCCACATTTCTTTCATTTCTGTTCCCTCTCCTCACTCTGCAGTAAAATAGAGAGGATTGTCTGCCTATAGAGTTGACTGAAACTCCAGGGAACCCTCTTGTCTGGTAGGTAGCTGGCCAGGTTGTCAAATGCTCTGGGCTTGCCCTAGTTTAGATGCCACGAAGTGCTGACCAGGGCTTTTACCCTTTCCACGCAGTCCCCACTTCCCTCACTCCAGCACCCCTGAAACTCAATACCCGCCCCAACCGCTGTGGCCTCCACCCTTTTCTTTCCCACCTCCACTTCCTTCGGTGGGTCCCATCTCTATGGTTCCATGCACCAGAAGTCTCTCAGCTCTGAGTCTAGGTCACCACGCAGCTTCTCACACCCCACTCTCCCCTGGGAAGTCTCGGTGGCTGTGCGGAGATGGTGTGATTCCCGGATCTCTATGGTTCCATGCACCAGAAGTCTCTCAGCTCTGAGTCTAGGTCACCGCGCAGCTTCTCACACCCCACTCTCCCCTGGCTGTGCGGAGATGGTGTGATTCCCCTGCTTGGGATCTCATCGCGCCCTGCGTCCTGCAGCTGGGGACGGCTGCCAGGTCCCCAGCCTGTCCCGCTCCTCCCCAGGCAGGTGGCTGTCGCGCCTTCAGGGCCACATTTGTGCAAGCCCAGCACTGAGGGCACAGCTGCTGCTGTGACAGTTCAGGGGCCAAGGCGCCAATCAGGAAGGGCATAGGGTCCTGGGTGGGCTCTGCAGCGCGGATGCGCGTCCCAGAGCCCACACTTGGTGATGTGGACGCCGGGCAACGAATCTGGGGGCCGCCACCGCCTGCCAGCGCCAGGCCGGGAGTTTCTGACTGGTTGGAAGACACGGGTGGTTGCAGAAGCCATGGAGGACACAGCCACGCGTGGAGAAAGCGCTCCCTGCACCGGGGAAACTGAGGCCCAGAATGCATCTATGGGCCCGTGGGCTCTGATGCTCCCAGTAGTAGTTACCACGCTTCCAGTCCCCTTTGCGCTTGTCCCTGGTATCCCCTGCAGCCACTGCACATAATGAAACAGTACCGCAAATGCAGGAGCACGCACCTGGCATTGATCTCCTGCCTGAAATCCCGCCCGCAGGTGAACTGAAAAGCCTTACCCCCTGTGTATTCTTGCAGAGAGCCTGGAACTTGCAGGCTCCTCCAAGCTCAGTGGGTTGGTGCAGTCAGCAAGGAGGTGGTGGGGCTCCCAACACACTGAGCTTACAAAACTGGTACAGCAGGGAAGTGGTTCTGCTTTTTAGTGTAAACACACAGTTACACACAGAGAGATGCTTATTCCTTTCCTTGTGAATCTGTGTGAATTATTAATCAAAAAATTAAGAAACAGTGTCAGGATATAAGTATAGTTTAAAAGACGAAGCAACTTGTATTTTTTGAAAATTGCCTTTTTTTTTTTGAGATGGGGTGTCACTATGTAGTCCTGAACTCATTATGTACATCAGGCTGGCTTCAAACTCAGAAAGACCCACCTGCTTCTGCCTCCTGAGTGCTGAGATTAAAGACATGCATCACTACACATCCCTAGGCTTTTGATTTTGAGCATGGTAGATATATAAACCTTCCATCCATGGCAAGGAGTGCACTGTCTTCCGGTTTCAGGCAGGTAGGCGATGCTGCAGGACTGGGTCTCTGCCTAGCTGGTGGAAAAAGACCTTGGGATCCCTCTTGGAAGGGGGTTGACTGCCTGAAGACAAGTATTGCATCTTAGGAACCTCCACAACACAATCTCTGCTCAGAGGGGGCCTCTGGGGGCCTTTCCACTCTTTAAGTTTTTTTGTTTGTTTTTGAGACAGGGTCTCTCTGCAACCCCAGCTGGACTGAAACTTGCTATTAGACCAGGCTGGTCTTGAACTCACAGAGATCCTCCTGCCTCTGCATCTCAAGTGCTGGGATTAAAGGCTTATGCCACCATGCGTAACTCCAGTTTTTAACGTTTCTTTTTTAAATTTTTTCTATGTTGTCCAAGCTAGCTTAAAATTAGTGATCTTTCTGCCTCTGCTTCTTGAGTACTGGGATTCTAGGCATTTGCCACCAAGCCTAGTTTGGGCCTTTCAATTCTAAAACAAAGAATTCAAAGAGCTCCCTATGTCTCTGATTTAAGAATTTACCCATTCTCAAGGGCAAAGGATCAAGTGACATTTCTCAAGGATCTGGGGTCTGTAAGAGCCACTCTCAGGTCCCACCCCTCTCCTACTCTCCCTCCCTGTCTACCCTAGGCAAGGGTAGGAGGACCGATCAGGCAGCCTGACCTCACACTCTTCAATTGCCACATCCTGTTTTCAGATTAGTGAGCTCATTCGCTGGAAATTTACCAAGGGAAATAGTTTAATTTTGGAAAGTACCAAAAACTTATCTGTAGTCACTCAGCTTAGTTTTGGGGGCTCTTGAAATAGAGGGGGCATCACCAGAGGACCTCTAAGTGCCCAGGGAACAGCCAGGCAGCAGAAATTGAAAGCCAAGCTCCGTGAGGCTGAGCTCTATTCAGAAAGGGAATAAAATCCTTTGGAGACCATTCATCTCTACCCAGTGGACTTTATTGTTCTAAAAATAAGTTTCAAAAGAGGAATAGTCCACCTGGCTGAGGACTTAGCTCTGGTGGTCTGTGCCTGGGGCTGTGATTGAGGAATAAGACAGCAAACATGAGCTGGAGATACAGCTCAGTTGGTAGTGTACTTGCCTAAAGTACATGAGGCCCTGGGTTTGATCCCCGGAACCAAATGAAACAGGGCATGGTAGCTCACCTCTGTCATCTCAGTCCTCAGAAGGTGGAGGCAGGAGGGTCAGAAGGTCAAGATCATACTTGGTTTTATAGGGAAAGTGAATGCAGAGATGCACGTGATTGTGTAGGCCTCACCTGGCACTCTTCTCACATCTGTCCCATCGGCTCTCAGAGGCACTGGAAGACTTTCATTCTCCAGTTCCGGCCAAGCTCTCCAGCACTCAGCCCTTTGACGTTAAAGGGGACTTCCTGGCTGCGCAGCCTTTAGAGGCTGTGGAACCTGCAAGGGAGTCCAGGACTGAGTGTCCGGGAGGATTCTGGAAGATAACAGTGCACTGAACCTTTGAATTGCTTATAAGTGTTGGGCCTTCTGACCTGCCCTGTTTTCTAGAGTGTGATATCGGCCCATTCTAAGATGCAGAGGAGGGAAAATGGCAAAGACTGAGAAGGCCCGCCAGCTTAGTGTTGTGGTGAAAAGCGTTGTGTCTCCCATCCTTCCATACCCCTTTGAAAGCTGTAGGGACGTACTGGAATGAGCACTGGACTGGGAGTAAGGAGTCTTCTGTTTTGTTCTGTTTATTTTTCCTAGTCAGATCATTAGTTGTTTTGTGGGTAGGGATACATATATGAAATAAATGCTTAAGTAGCAATTCAAAGGATAATAGTTTTTGCCCCCCCCCCGACAGGTGTCGTTACTCAGGAGCTATCAACCTTGGTTTTTGAGACAGGGTTTGCCATCTTGACCTGGGCTTGCTGATTAGGGTAGGCTGTCTGGCCAGGAAGCCCAAGGGATCTGCCGACCTCCTCCTCTCCAGGACTGTGATTACAAGTGCATACCACATGCTGGGCTTTGTACACCTCTTCTAGAGATTTAATTCAAGTCCTCATGCCTATGTGGCAAGCACTTGACCATCTGAACTATCTCCCAATGCTAGATTACAGATTTTTAAAAAAATTACAAGACGTTGTCTCTAAATATGCTCACAAGGAGCACAAATACACAAGTCAGACGGAAGGAGAGAGACTCTGTAGGCAGAACAGGTGGCCAGGAGCCTGGGTACTTGGGCTGCTTGCCTCTCTATTTTGACTTCGCTTGTGGGACTCTAGATTCCCACAACAGTGCAGGGAATTAGGTGTTCTCAGGTCTCACATGTGGAAAGGGGGAGTTCTCTGTGGCTGTCCTGCCTCTTCTGTCCCAGCCCATTTGCCGGTCTCCTCCCCTTACAAAAGTGCCTTAACATGTGCCCTATAATTCAAGATTAAGGAGCAACAGAAGGGAGATTTTACATCGGCCTGGGTCACAGGCTGCCACTCCCACCTGGAGGACTGAGGTTTGTGGTTGTGGCCAAAGAAGGAGCAATGAGAAGAATTGTGGCTACCTTTAATTTAGTGTCAGTCACGCCTCTGTACACGCCGTAGTCATTTCTCCATTTAGCCTTTAGAATACCACTGAGAAGTGGGGAGAAGAGGAATTTCTCTTTACCAGATCAGAAAACTAAGGCTTCAAGGTAAGTAGTTTAGCTAAGGCCAAACAGCCAGCCACTGGCAGTTAGTTCTGGGAAGGGTAGCATTCACCTCTAGATGTGTGTGCTTTTCTACTTTTTCAGACCAGGCTGTGCTTAACACCTGGTCCCCTCCCTGGGAACTCTTACATTGTTCTCCTGCTCCGAGTCCCAGTTTCCTCATCTGTCTAGTGACAAAATTACAACACGGAACGGATACTTTTCAGGATCCTTTGCATGCTGACACTCTTGGGGGTACAGTTAGGAGCAGTGGGATAACCTGACTTCTTATCCTTGACCTATCTGCTTCCTGTTCTCCAGCCTTTTAACTTTGATATTTCCTTATCAATATACTGACCTTGAGTCACTGTGACTCACATATCCACCTAAGTATCAGGAAGAGTTTTCTGAGAGCCCAACAGAGGAAAGGTACAGCTCCACAGAGTGCTGAAGGCCACCGTTGCTGCAAGCATTTCCATTAAATCTGCCTGTATTTATTTCGCATCTATAATATGTTAGGTCGTAAGCATAGCCCCAGCTTACAGATGCCAAGGAGACAGGTGAGCACCTGGTATTCTGATGGCTTCCATTTAGAACGGGACAGTGTAGATCAGGAAGTGAATCCAATGGGCCAGCCATAGCCATCAGCCATGTTCCTGTTTGCTCACAGCCCTTCAAGTGTGAAGCCATGTGCTGAGCAGTGCCAGAGACCCCTCCAGTGCCCTTCTGTACATTCCTATCACCGCCGTGGCTTGTGCTCAATAAAGACAATTAGTGGTTTGGCCTACCCAAGGACTCTAAGGTTTGGGCCTGGAGAGATGGTTCAGCAGTTAAGAACACTGGTTGTTCTTGCAAAAGACCCAGGTTCGAATCCCAGCACCCACATGGCAGCTAACAACTGTCCATAACTCCAGTCCCAGGGGATCCGAGAGCCTCTTCTGACCTCTGTGGGCATTGCATGACACGGGTGCACTTATCTACATGCAGGCAATACACACATACACATAAAATAAAAATAATAAATAAAAAAAAGACAATTAGTGAACAGCTTTCCTGCCAGCACCAGTTTTATCTCCTCTACTGACTTCTCATCTATGCATCAGGAAATTTGATTAAACAGATTATGAGCTATCAGCAACATACTAAATTAGGAGACCAAATGATACTGGGCTCTGGACTGCAAAGGCAGCATCTCAGTAGCTTACACATGACTGATAGTCACAAGACAAAGAAACACACCAAAGGAGCTCAGAAAAACTAGAGCCTATCCTGTGTGGGTTTTTTTTTTTTTTTTTTTTTTTTCTTTTTGAGACAGGGTAAATGTTTTGAGTTTCCTTTTGTTACTCGCCAGCTCATTTTTAGTATATGTATATACTGGTTATAAATTAAGCTGAGAGTTTAAGAAATGCCTCTTTGCAAGTTTTTTTTCTTTTCTGTTGCAGTAGAACATGTGGGCACATGAAATTGCAGGAGTATATGAACACATGGAATTACTGAAGTACATCTCAAAGGAAAACTGCCCGTTGCCTTCGGTGTTGCTCTCCTGGATTTCCACACTCTTAGGCACTGATGCACCTGTCTTCTGTGGATGACCACTAAACAATACTAGTCAAAAAAACTTTTACTTCAGACACAGCAAACTGTGGGCAAAAGTGCTTGCTGCCAAGCCTGATGACCTGAGTTTGATCCTTGGGATCCACATGGTGGAAGGGGAGAACCAGCTCCCACAGGCTATCCTCTGACCTCCACACATATGCTGATGCACCATGTACACACATGCACATGTACAAATAAATAAATAAATGTAGTATTTTTTTAAGTTCAGGTAACAATAGTTAAGGATGATTTTAACATTATCAGGAAACACATATTAAATTTATCTTTTACCTGATCTTTTCCTGGATGTTGTAAAGTTAGAAATAATATGCTAGTAAAGAAGTTAAAAAGAAGTATAGTTTTGTTGAAGAAAACTTCTACAACTGGTGATTTCCTCCTTATCTTAACAGATTTCCAGATTCTAAGTTAAGGAAAGCCAAAGCACTACTGAAGTTATTTGGATCCTAAGCATCGGGCCCCTGGGATTTTCCAGGCTATGAGATGGGGCACTTTGAAGACAATGAAGGTTTCAATGGAAAGGCCCATGACACTCATGAACAGGTGACAGGACCCAGGGGAAGAGCGTGACAGAGAGACCTTTAGATAAGGACAACCATCAGATGCCCACAGTGAGGAGGTCTTCACAGGAACCCACCCACTGCTTCTTTAGGCCTTCTCTGGCCACCCACATACCATATTTTAGGAGCCTGATTTGCTGTGTGCCATTCTTCTGTGGGCTATGGAAACAGAGACTCCCAAGGGTGGAAACATTAGACAGGGGCCTTTTGCTGGTTCTCTGAATTGTAGCTTCTCCCTTACAGTGTGAGGTACATTCTCCCTGGCTGTTGTTGAGTGCAGAAGAAGGACTTAGATTCTAAACCAACAGCAGTTGGTGCCTACTGGAAGAACGCTCCAGCCTGGTGGTCTTGCATTCCAGCCTGAACTCTCAGTCCGGTGGGAGGAAAGTAAGGCATGGGGAGGGCTCCTTCTCAGAGACAAGGGCATTTGTTTCTGCCTCTATTTAGGAATGGGGGAAACCCTCTTCCATCCTGGCGCCATGTCCCTCACCTTAAAAGTAGGAGAAGCTTTGCCGGGCATGGTGGTGCACGCCTTTAATCCCAGCACTCAGGAGGCAGAGGCAGGTGGATCTCTGTGAGTTCAAGGCCACCCTGGTCTACACAGTGAGTTCCAGGACAGCTGGGGCTACAGGGAGACCCTGTCTCAAAAAGACCAAAAAAAAAAAAAAAAAAGTAGAAGCTTCTCTGAGGCATCCTTTATCCTTTATTGTTCAAACCCCAGTGCTGGGGAAGGGGCCTAACCCTCAGTGATTCTAGGGCTTCCTCTCTCCATTTGGACTCAGAGTGTCACCAGGAACTGTGGTAAGAAGATGCTGGAAGGTTCTGCCAGTAGCCTGGCCTTTATGGATTATGAACTTTTTTCTTTTTAGGGAAGCTGTGTGCAAAATCTCTGATGGATTCCTCAAATGGCTCAAGCTTGTTGAGTTCCCAGCACAAGCCGAGACTTGGGAGTAGGAATGTGGGGGGGAGTAAAAGGCTAAGAATCAGAGTTGTAGCCCATGTTCCTCAAAGGATCTTAAACTGGGGACCAAGAGGGAAAATGGGGTTAGGTGTTTGATCATCCTTTCTGACCTCCTTGCCTTACCCATGGGAAATAGGGGCTCAGAGAGAAAATCCAGCTTTTTACAATGTGCCCAAGGTCAGAAGCCTCTTCCCCTGTGCTCAGCTGCCCTTTGTTCTAGAATGTCTGCATAGGACCCTGTGCTTTTTTGCTGTATTCATTTCTCCTCTGATGGTGCCCTCTCCTCCACAGAGGTCCCTGAAGGTCCAGGACGAGGGCAAGTATGCCTCTGCAGCCCCATGCCCAGACTGTGTCTCTCATACACAGAGGGCCCAGTTAATATTTATTAAGAGGGAGTGATTGGTCATCTCAAGAGGATTCAGTGATTCTAGGAAACTATCCATCCTGCCTTTCACAGTGGTTGGCTCCTAAAATGTATTTAACAGGGGCTGGAGAAATGGCCCAGCGATTAAGAGCACTGGCTACTCTTGCAGAGGACTCAGGTTCAATTCCTAGTACCCACATGGTGATTAACAACCATCCATAACTCCACCAACTGACACCAACTTCTGACTGACACCCATGGACATTGCATAACACAGATGCACTTACATACACGCAGGAAATACAATCATACAGATAAAATAAAAATAATAATTTTTTTGGTCTTTTTGAGACAGGGTCTCCCTGTAGCCCCAGCTGTCCTGGAACTCACTATGTAGATCAGGCTGGCCTTGAACTCACAGAGATCCGCCTGCCTCTGCCTCCCGAGTACTGGGATTAAAGGTGTGCACCCCAATGCCTGGCAAAAATAATAAAATATTTTAAAAAATGTATTTAAAAAACTCATTTTTAGCTTCTATGAGACTTTTTGTTGATTTTTAAAAGAAATTTTGGGGCTGGAGAGATGGCTCAGTGGTTAAGAACACTGGTTGTTCTTGCAGAAGACCTGGGTTCGAATCCTAGCACCCACATGACAGCTAACAACTGTCCGTAACTCCAGTTCCAGGGGATCTGACAGCATCTTCTGTCCTCCGCGGGCATTGCACAACATGGGTACACTTACCTACATGCAGGCAATATACTCATACACATAAAAATAATAAATAAATATTTAAAAGAAAAGAAGTCTAATAATACTTTCTGGGTAGATAACTGATTTCAGACCTATTGCAACATTTTGTATGTATATGGTGTGTGTGTGTATATATCTTTGTGTGAATGTACATATGTGTGCATGTATGTGCATGTGTGTGTGCATCCATGTGTGTGGAGACCAGAGGTGTCTTCCTCAATCACTCTCTACCTTGTTTTTTTGAGACAGGGTCTCTCACTGAACCAGGAGCTCACTGATTCAGCTAGACTGGCTGGCCAGCAAGCCCCAGGGATCCTCCTGTCTCCAGGGCCCAGTGCTAGGATTATAGATGCATGGGGATCCAGGTTCAGGTCCTCATGCTTGCGTAGTAAGCATCTTACTGACTGAGCCATCTCTCTAGCTCCCCTCAGTTGTTGCTTTCTACATCCAATGTCCAGCTGCATAGCTACAGATCCTCGGGTAGGGCAGGCAGCTTTCTGTGGCCTCTGTGGAAACCAGAGCTGAGGGGGCAAGCCAGCACCCTGGCACCAGCTCCTGCTTCTTCTTCTCAGAGAATATGTCTGCACACAAGCACTCCTGAGCTGCTTTGGCCTACCTCCAAGCACAGCTCTGGAGACCGGCCAGGAGGGAGAGTGCCTCTGGGAAGGACACATCTATGGAGAAGCAGAAGCTGTGGCATGCAGGCACATACACGTTCATGTCTGCAGAATGGCTGAATCTTCCAAATGTTTGAAGGGAAACTGGAGATCTGGATTTTTATATGAGATATCTTGATTTCAAAAACACAGCACAAACCAAAGCCAAGAAACAAACCCAAACCACATGAGATTCTCTACATTTCCTGTCTGTGGGTCATGTGTATGATCTCTGGTCAAGCCTGGCACTTCATAAACATATCATGAATGAAGGTGTGAATATGTCAACATGTTACTCACCCAGGTGGTACACATCCTATATGTGTTAATCCAGATGTGGACATATCATAGGGCCATTAGTGAACATAGACACAGGCATACTATCTCCAGAATGTGGTTGTAATATTTGCATTTCCCACCTATTTGCAAAGTGGATGTCAGGGAGATTGCCAGGTCTTGCAACTAGTAGGTGGCTGGACTGACTGACTTCAAAGCCTGTGTTTTTCACTGCCATACAAACTGCCTCTTAGATGCCTGAATCAAATTTGCCTATTAGTTGCATCACACACTAAACTAAGCCCCACCAGTTTAGAAACTGCATCTTACTTGCTTTGTATCCTCATCATTGATCATTGTACCCAGTAGAACATAGAAATCGCTCAATAAATACTTGTGGGATTGTATCCACAGTTGCATACAAATACACATGCAGACATGGCACATGTAAGCACACATTACCCAGCATGCCCAGGAACATGTGCACACCCTTGCTTCCATGTCCACATTATTGCCCTCATCTCTCACCTCCTAGGGCCTCAGAACCTAAACTGGGCTGCCCCAAGTCCTCCCTACCAGCTCCCTGGCAGCCTTGCCCAAAGCCTTCACAAATAGTTTCCTGGAAATCTCAGTGAGGCTGTGGTGTTCTTTTTTCCTAACTCAGGAGACAACTCAGCAGTTTTGTTTTTCAAAGTCTGGGACTCATAAACCTGGAATCCTTCCTTCATTTTTTCCACTAGAATTTTCCTTGGCCCACTGCCTTTCTCCAGGACCTTGGCCAGGAGGTTACACTCAGAGCGCCCTCTGCCGGGCACCGTCCTCCTAGCCCAGTGGGCAATTGTAGAGGGGAATGAAGGATCTTCCACAGGCAGACTGCTTAACCAATGGAGAAACTGAGTCAGAGCATAACTGAGAGGGGGTGATGTGCGAATACTAGTAAAGTGGCTTTTGTGTTTTTTTTTTTTTTTGGTCTTTTTGAGACAGGGTCTCCCTGTAGCCCCAGCTGTCCTGGAACTCACTATGTAGACCAGGCTGGCCTTGTAACTCACAGAGATCCACCTGCCTCTGCCTCCCTAGTGCTGGGATTAAAGGCGTGCGCCACCATGCTCGGCTGCCTTTGTGTTTTTAAAAAAATATTGACAATGAAAGCAATAATAATTCTTAGACCCCAGACTAAAGGCCCTCTGCTCTCTACCTAGGACCCCCGTTGGGGTCAATGGCATGGTTTTGGGGACATCATCCAATTCATTTGTATTCTTGGTTCCCATCACATTAAACAGGCAAAGAGGCCGAGACAGAGACATCTGGAGAAGGGTGGCAGGGATCCTGTTGATCACCTGCTGGGTGCTAGTTACACCTGCAGAATCTCTTGTCATATTGATCTTCCCAAGTGACCTCATGAGGTGGGTGGTTTTCTTTTTGGTTTAAAGATTAAGACAGAGGCTCAGTGAGGTCTCAGGATCAGAAAGGGAAGGGAGACTGGGATATGAATCTAACTCGCTGCTTTCCTGGTTTCAGAGCCTCTTGGATTTTCCCCATTTGGCTCTAGGTCTGAATTCAGTGGAGCCCAGGGTAGAGTCCAAGACAGGACACATCAGGCAAGGAGTCTTCTGTCCTCCTGCGCAGAAAGAAAATCCTCTGGCATATGACTCTTCAGAGAGTGGTGTTCCCTGCCCAGGGGGATGGCTCCCCATCAGCTCTTGGGGCCTCAGCTGGGAGTGAGGTCTTGGAACCAGCAGTGATACTGAGGTCTGGTAAAGACGAAGATTGGAAATATGCATATATTGAATTCACAGCTAAGAAGTCTTCCTGGGAAAGAAAGCAGGTCCTGGAAGGTTTTGGGTTTGCTTTGGTCTTAATGGGGTCTTGGGTAATGACTCAAGGAAATGAAGAACATGTTTTGCAGAGACCCATTGCCCTCTCTGATCTATCCTCTACCCTGCACAGAAATTTTCAAAGCTTCTCACTTCTTGCAGGAAGGAATCCAAAACTCCTTTCTTGTTAGCTTTTGGTCCCACGTGGCCACTTGTCTCTTTTACACAAACACCCTGAGTGTCTGTCCACATCTCCTATGACTCTGTTATTCTTGTCTGAAGTGACTTCATTTTAGCACAACCAAATCCTGGTCATTCCTTTATTCAAGTAATGTGTGTGTGTGTGTGTGTGTGTGTGTGTGTATGTTCAAGCCAAAGGTCACCTTCAGGTGTTGTTCCTCAGTAACAATCTACCTTGTTTTTTGAGACAAGGTCTCTCAGTAGCCAAGGGCTCAAAGATTAGGCTATGTTAGCTGGTCAGAGAGCCCCAGGGATCACTCACCTGTTTCTGCCTCCCTGGAGCTGAGATTATAAGCACACACCACCATATCCATCTTTTAAACATGGGTGCTGGGGATTGAATTTAGGTCTTCATGCTTATGTGGCAAGCATTTTACCAGCTAAGCCATCTCCCCACCCATTTCTGGTCATACTTTAGGACCCAACTCAGAGGTCACCTCCACAAAGCCTTCTGCTTAGGCCCCAGCAAGAACTATCCTGCCTTGTATTCCTCTCTTGAGTCCGTGTTCCAGTCCCCATAGTAGGTGTAATCTTTTGAGAAACTGTTGGATTCATCTTTGATTTCCCCCATATGGGCATACACCTGTGTGGGTGCATGCACTTTATATTGCTTAGTTGTTTGCTATTATATTAAGAGCTCTGGGAGCCTTGGCTCTGAGAAGACCAGGGTTGAATGAGAGTTTTGCTGAAGACAGCTGGTGACCAAATATGCTTTTCTACTTCACAAGTCAAGAGAGAAGAGCTTTCTGGAGTTTACTCAAAGAGCCTAATACATGGGGGCTGGAAAGATGGCTCAGTGTTTAAGAGCACTGGCTGTTCTTGAGAAGACCCTGGTTCAAATTCCAGCACCCATATGGTGGCTAACAACCATCCTTAACTCCAGTTCCAGGAGGGTCCAATGCCTTCTTATCTCCGTCAGCATTGCATGACACGGGTGCCCTTACCTACAAACAGGCAATACATTCATACGCACAAAATAAAAATAACAAATAAAAGAATTTTTAAAAAGAGTCTAATACTCGACAAAGGTGATTTTAGGAGCAGAGACAGAGTGGACACTGTCTAGGGTAGCATCTGACCATCACTCAAGAAATGTAAAAGCTAGGAGATGGGTACCAATGACATGACTCTGCTCCTGTCAGCCTGAGCCCCTCAGTGTTCCTGTGGACAGATGACAGCCGTGCTCAAGAAAAGCAGGTGTGAAGTCCTCTTAGGTCTATCTCGGGCGAGTGGAGGGGACAAACTGTAGGTCCTCCTGGATTTCTAGGGCTGCAGAAGAGAGTAACCTGATACAGGGCAGTATGGTGCAAAAGTTGAGGATGAGAAGATCTTAGAGCTTAGTATGTGGTTGGTCTACAAAATCCCATGGACAAGCCCCACAAGTCAGTTTCCAAGCCCTTGGAGGCCATCTTACAAAGTTTCAGTCAAGTAAGAGCTCTGTTTGTTCCTCTGTCTTCCAGCTCTCCTCCCTATCCCATTCATTTCTCCAGTCCTAGAAGGGCAGCGGAATAATGTGAATGCACTTAATATTCCTGAAGTTCACTTAGAAGTGGCTAAGATAGTAAATTTCATGTCATGGGTTCTAAATTTATGACTGTAATTAACAAAAAAGATACAGTTAGAAAACTGAGAAGGAAGTCTGTATAAAGAAAAATAGTCCCCGGTGATCCAACACCCAGAGAGAAGAATCACCTGCCACAGGCCCTGACGAGACAGGCGAGAAGACTGAATTTAAATCAGGTTTGGAATTTTCCTTTGTGTGGGACTGAACATCTAATTTAGGAACAGTGTTGTTTGTTGGCTGACGTGAGCACAGGAGTTCTTATATCCTAAGACTGATCAGAATTGTCATAAGATGCTTGAGTTTTCATTAACAGGACTCCGTGACTCTCTCTTCCTTCTGAATGTGTTTTTATAGGTGGTTAGGAGAGAAAATAAAGTTGATTTATGAATATGTGCAATGAGTCTTATTTACTTGATGTAGGGATGATATTTATTACTGTGAAATGAATCTTCCATTTTATTTATCTATTTGGGATTATTTTCTTCTATCCCTTCCTCCTTGCAATTAAGAGCACGTGTTTGCCTCACTCAGAGTCAGTCAGTCACCAGAAAGTTCATGTGTGCATCTGGCTTCCAATTCCTTCCTTCAGTGAATTCTTGGGTCATTAAGTAGAAGGGATCCATATCAAGGTGCTTTTGTTGAAAGTTCTTGTATGATAGGTAGTTTCTGATTCTGTTTTTCTGTTAAGTGTCACAGACTATAATCTCTACCAACTCTTATGATAAAGAGAAACAAGAAAAGACCCTGCCCTGAAGAGGCTTACAGAGGACGAGGGGCAGGGAGAAGCGGTCAGAAGATTGGGCATGGTAGGAACTTCGGCACACGTGTGCTCTGGAACTTAATTATTGAGTCTACCTTTTGGTGCCACACAATGTCTGGCCCATAGTAAGGACCATACTCCTTTTCAAAAGAGGAAGGAGGCACAGCGAGCTGATGTCCACAGCTGGTCATGGCCTTTACCACCTGGTTGACACTTAAATATGTTTCTAATCCTTGCAGCAAATATCACTTTCTTTTTATAGATGGTCTTACTGAGGCTTGATGAGGGCTGCAACTCCACACAGACAAGCAGAAGTTACAGAGCAATCGATTCTTTACACTGGGCTCCAGGGAGGGGAGACAGCACGTCCCAGTCATTGTTCGGGATCTCATCTCTTCATATTGTTTTCCCAGAGAAGCATCTTCCTTCTCTGTCACCATCTCTAACACACACACACACACACACACACACACACACACACACACACACAGAGACTGTGAGAGCTGGTGACATGGCACCTCAAGTTGCCAATACAGGAAAGTGGAGCCTGATGCTGTGCTTCTGAGTAACTGTTGTAGAACCCTGGGTCCCTTGTTCCTCCCTGGTCCATTTCAGCTGTGAAATGGGGAGGGGTTGATTAGATGACCTCTGGAGGAATCTTAGAATGCCAATATTTTATAATTCTAAGTAGCATGTTCACTAAAAAAATGTTTATCTGCTCTGGTGCGCCAGGCGATGTGTTATTAATCAACCACAGGTATATTAGTTACTTGCTTGTTGCTGGGACAAAATATCTGACAAGTGCCACTTAAGGAGAGAAGGATTTATTCTGACTCACAGTTTGAGGGTGAAGTCCACCCCATTGAGGAAGGTGTGGTGGCAGAAGTGTGAGCCAGCAGGGCCATCTGCCATCAGGAAGCAGAGAGAGATGGATGCTGGTGCTCAGCTAGCTTTCTCCTTCATGTTCAGCCCAGGACCCCAGTCCATGGAACTGTGCCACCCACTGTTAGGGTGGATCTTCCCACCTCAGTGAACATAATTTAGATAATCCTGTGACGTTGACAACCAGCATTAACCATCACGACAATTAACTTTTATTGTGCTAGGCACTGTGTTAATAACTTTGTATTAATCTGTGTTGTCGCATTTAAGTTTCTTAGAAATCCTCTGATTTGGGGATTATTAGCACTTCCATTGTTTTCTCAGATGTGAAGACTGAAACCTGAGAGAAATGATGTTTTCTTTATTATTAATGGTGTCTCACAGGTACCATTATTGAGGCCAGCTCTCTGCCTTGATTTCTGCATGTAGCATTCTTGGAAGGTGGTTCCTGGACTCTGCTTGGAGGTCCTCAGAGCTTGCTCCTTTCTAGAGAGTTCTAATCTACCTTTACTTAGTTGTGGTCAGAGGGACACACTTCTTCACAGGGAGTCAGCGTTGATTATCTGTGTGGTAGGAAGATCAGTGGGCTGAGTCCCAGCCCTTCTACTCCTCAGCCACAGGCTGGTGTTTTCCCAGATGAAAATAGAGGATTGGATGGGATGAGATCTAAATTCTTTCTGGGCATTTTGGGATTATATAACTCACGACGTCACATACCCATAACCTGGTTGTAACGATGGAAATAATGAAGGAATGAACATTCCAAGGAACAGATCCATTTCTGTCAGCATGTCTAGGGCGGGGGG
>NW_008338996.1:1680206-1683039 GCF_000622305.1 Nannospalax galili | reverse complement strand
GGTGAGGGGGGGTGGGGTGGGGCGGTGGTGCTGCTGGTTGCAAAGAATTCAGAAGGTTCTTGGAAATGGAGTTTTCATCTTTTAAAACCACCCTTTCTTTATGTCAACTCTTCTCCTTTCTAGCTCTTGTTTTCATCTTTTCCTTTCTCCTTACCCCTTCCCTGCCTTTCTGGCTTAGAAGCATTAAGAAATATTTTAATTAATTAATCAGTGTGTGTGTGTGTGTTTGTGTGTGTGCAAGTGTGCGTGTA
The DNA here is from genome assembly GCF_000622305.1 of Nannospalax galili. Classification (NCBI taxonomy): domain Eukaryota; kingdom Metazoa; phylum Chordata; class Mammalia; order Rodentia; family Spalacidae; genus Nannospalax; species Nannospalax galili. The sequence continues at coordinate 1,682,788 of NW_008338996.1, read as the reverse complement.
CACGTGTGCACTTGTGTGTGGAAGCCAGAAGACAACTTCAGGTATCCTTCTTCCTTAGATTTTGTTGACTTGAACTCACCAGGTAGGCTACGAGGGCTGATAAGAGAGCCCCTGGGATCTGCCTGTTTAGGCAACACTGGGCTTATACTACTGTGACTGACTTTTTTATTTTTATCTTTTATGTGGGTTCTGAAGCTTGAACTCAGTTTCTTGTGCTTGCAAGGCAAGAAGTTTACCAACTGAACGACCTCCTCAACCCCATAGAGTGTCTTAATCTCTCAATCAAGTTTATGATGCAGTCTCTCGTTACATTAAACATATAGTCTCAGTCTCTTCAAGAGTGAGGGAAAGCCCACAGAAACAATCAATAGTTTTGTGTCTCCAGGAACCTCCAGATTTGGATGCTAAATACTCAAGGTTTTTCTTTCACCTCTGAAGTTCCCATGTAGACTTTCTGGGGTCTCTGAAGGAGGCATATGTATGTTTTGTGTGTGAATGTTCATTTTTCTGGAAAAAGAGATCCGTGGGAGAGGAGAGCAGCCCTTGGTGTCTCTAGAGCTGGCCTGCTGCTTGATGCCAGACTGTAGTGTTCTTTGTGTCTATGTCACAGAATGCCAACTCCAGACAAAATGGATCAAGACAAAAACGGAGTACTCTATAATCTTGTTTGAGCAGAGAATAAAAACAAGAACGTGGTCCAAACCACAAAAGGACTACATTCGCCTTTTCAGGCCAATTTGAGACCCGAGTCTGTTCTTCCCAGCTAGAAAAGAGTCAAGATTATAGGATTGCCCCTGCACCCAGACTCCAGCATAGCTCCACTTCTTGAAATTTCCCCAGAATAACCCACCACAGCCCAAATCCTTTAAGTCTTTTCTAATACTCTCTTACCATGAAGCTTTATGGTTCCCATGGTGTGTGTTCTTCCTTAGAGCAGTCAGTAAATTCTATTCAGTTGCAAGTGTCAATTCCTGACTGCATGGAATTGACAAGTCTGTAGCTTCCATTTGACTCTGAAAAGAATGTGAATGTGGCTAGAAAAATTCCAAAACCCAGGGGCTAGAGAGACAGCTCAGTGGTTAAGAGCACTGGCTATTCTTGTCAAAGACCTGGGTTCAAACCCCAGCACCCACATGGTGGCTAAAACTGTTTATAACTCCAGTTCCAGGGGATCCAATGCCATCTTTCCTCCCTGGGCACTGCATGACACAGGTGCACTTACATACATGCAGGCATGAATGTTCACACACAAAAATAAAAATAAGTAAAAATTAAAAAATCCAAAACCTAGGCTGACTTGTCCCTCTTTAAAGTCATGACTAGAAATCTCAAGTGGACCTATCACACTGGAAGACAAATACATTACATGCCCTTAGTCCACTTAGTTTCCCTCTTTCAAAACAACCATCTCCCTTCCACACCTCTAATTGTCCCCTGATCCTATATCTCAGGTGGCGATCTTCCTGCCTAGTTCTCTGATACAGAATCTTTCTTGATTTCCCCAGGACACCTGCGCCTGATCAGCATCTGTCCCACATACTTTGCCTCCCTATCAATGTCATGGTCAAAGATGAGTACGCAGCTGCCCCAGGGCCAAACTCAGTTTACCCCATTAACACCCAATTCCCCTATGCTTTACCTCTGGCTTCCTTTGCTCTACAAAAGAGAGCAGGGCAGCTGCGATAGAGATCATGTGATTTGGGATGCCTAACATGTTTTCAGAGACTTGAATGCCAGGCCCTTTATAGAGGTTGGCCAGCCTATTGCGCAAAATGAGCTGGCAGTGAGCTTATTGAAGCCAAGTCTTCCCCCTGTGCTCCAGAGCCCGCCCATGCTAACCTCCTGGGAACATGCCTCTAGGACTCGTCTGTGTGTCCTGCAGCATCAATGACTTACTCTGTGCTGCGTTATGCCTCCCATGAACAAACGTGTTATTTCTTCCATTTTCACTCTGCCCTCCCTTGTACTGCTACAACCCATTTTTTTTTTGCTATTTTGTGGCAAAACTTCCTAAATATATTTGTGTATGTGAGTTCATTGTGTGTAGTCATGTGTGCATTCATATAAGTGGAGGTCAGAAGATAACCTTTGATGTTGTTCCTCAGGTGCCATCCAATTTGTTCTTAGAAACTGGGTCTGGCATTGGCCTGGAGCTCACCAAGTGAGCTATAATGGCTGGCCAGAAAGTCCCAGGGATCTGCCTGTCTCCACCTTCCCAGTAGTGGGATCACAGGTGTGTACCACCATAGCCAACCTTTTTTTAACATATGGAATCAAAATTAGGTCCTCATGCCTACAAAGCAAGCATGTTACTGACTGAGCTATAACTATAGCTCTAAGACTTCTTGAAAGATAATACTCCTCATCTCTAAATTCTCTTCTTCCATTTACTTTACAATTTGTTTTTTTTTTTAAATTATGTGTATGTGTATGTCTGAGTGTAAGTATGTGCATGTGATTGCAGGTGTTTATGGAGGTCAGAAGAAAGCATTGGGTCCTCTGAAACTGGAGTGACACGTGGTTGTGAGCTGCCTAATATGGGTGCTGGGAACTGAGAGAGAAGCAAGTGAGAGAGAAGCAAA
>NW_008338996.1:1676383-1679327 GCF_000622305.1 Nannospalax galili | reverse complement strand
TATTTTTATTTTATGTGTATGTGTGTATTGCCTGCATGTAGGTGAGTGCACCCATATAGTGCAATGCCCACGGAGGACAGAAGAGGCCGTTGGATCCCCTGGAACTGGAGTTACGGACAGTTGTTAGCTGCCATGTGGATGCTGGGATTCGAACCCGGGTCTTATGCGAGAAAAACCAGCGTTCTTAACTGCTGAGCCATCTCTCCAGCCACCCCCCCATATTTTTTTTTTAAGGCAAGGTCTTTCATTGGTTTGAGACTCATCAAGCAGGCCAGGCTGGATGACCAGAGAGCTCCAGGGATCCATGTGTCTCCACCTGTCCCAGCACTGGGATTAGGAGAGCATGCCACTAACTCGGAGCTTTTTTTGAGGATTCTGGGAATAGAACTTTAGCCATAGTCCCAGCTCAAAGTGAGTTTCTTAAATCTCAGTTATTTGTATGCCAATTTGGTTTTCCCCTAGGAAAAATTTTCACTTTTTACTTAATACTTTTTCTTAAACAGAGTTTCTTCTGGACACATGTAGTGCAAAATAACAATTTAAATCATAACTTTGATGCGCGAGTTCTGTGTTTCCCAATACATGTTAAACACAGAGTTTTTAAATGGAAACTGTCCGTCTGGGTTGCCTGTGATCACCTGGCTTGCCTTTTGGGTAACCTGTTTATGCTTCCCCTCTCTGCCTTCCTACCCTGTCCCTGTCCCCTGGTCCTACCTTGTCTTCTCTAGGAAGCTCTGGGCAGCTCCTTCAGCCTCTGTCTCTGAGCTCCCTTCATGTTTACAGACAGAATTACACATCCTAGTGTTGCACACTTACGTGCCTTTGGTTTTGTTTTGTTTCTCATCATGGGATTATGACATAATCTTACACTATAGATAAAAATGACATTAAAATGTTCAATCCCCTTGGTTTTCAGGCCATTAAAGAGATTAAGGGGCTTGTTCTGAGTCACTGATAATTATGGGCTAAGCCAAATCCAGAACTTGGACCTTGCCATTCTTTGCTGTCAGTGGGGAACCCATGAGCAAGTGCTTCCTAGACCTCTGTCAAGTTCCTGGCATTGTGCCAGACACAGGGGAGTATAAGGAATAGAGAGGTCTCAGACCTTGCCCATGCAGAACTCAGGAGGATTAAATCATTGCAAATATTCAAGTGTCTGGGAGAAGAGGGGGGTGAATAGGGATTTGACCTAGTTTGGAGGGTCACAAAATGTGATTAAGGAAGTGTGCTCAGAAGGCACAGGAGCTCACAGAGAAGGAGGTAGCGCCAGGCTAACTCATAATCCAAGTATTGACAACTCTGCTTTATGGGTGAATTAGGTCACGGTGGCCCCGCCTGCTTGCCACCACACTCTGGGAAGACAGCCAGACAGCTCAGAGACTCCTGTGATTTGGAAGCCAGGTCCTTTCCACACTTCATTCAGCAGGAAGCAGGCAGGAGGCCCTGGCAGGCATGCTCTGTTGGAGCCCCTCAACTCTCTCTTGGCATCTTGGATATATTGATTGTTTTAACCAAAGGCGTGCTTATGATATGGGCTTTGACATTTAAAAGGTTCTTAGTTTCTGGATGTGGAAAATTTACTGTTATTTGTGAGACATACTGTGACGCCTCAGTAGTTCACCGACTTGGTAAAATGCAGATTCTTTCTGTCCCTGTTACCATGACATCCAGCTTATCTACACATTTCTTGTGATAATCAAATGAGATAACCTGTGTTTAAGAAGCTCTGGCTACATTCTGCCTTCCTCTTAGATGAGCCGGTACAAGCCAGGTGTTGTGCAGGGAAGTGGACAAGGGATGTGTTCAGACTGAGAACCTTGAGCTTTGATCTCTGGTTCTGTCTCTCACTAGCCTGGGGAATTGCTTCATGGTTTTTAAAAAATTTTTTTATTTATTATTTTTATTTTATGTGTATGCGTGTATTGCCTGCATGTAGGTAAGTGCAACTGTGTTGTGCAATGCCCGCAGAGGTCAGAAGAGGCTGTCGGATCCCCTGGGACTGGAGTTATGGACAGTTGTTAGCTGCCATGTGGGTGCTGGGATTTGAACCCGGGCCTTCTGCAAGAACAACCAGTGTTCTTAACCGCTGAGCCATCTCTCCAGCCTTTGCTTCATGTTTTAGAGCCTCTGTTTATGCATCTGTGAAATGGGGATAATAACAATCCCTATGCCTTGTCAGATTCTTAAGGCATTAAATGGGAATATATGTGAGAACCCCTTCATCAGATCTAAAGTGCTACAACATGTCGCTTGAAAATTAACGTCCTGTATAAGGCACAAACTTAGACTCAAAGAGAGACAAGGTCAAGGCCAGAACAAAGGTCTCCAGATTCCTGGTTTTCTTTCCCTAGATTTTTCACTGGGGTCTGCCTTCTGGTAGAGCAATTGCTGCCAAGAGTGAGTTCCTGGGGAAATGAATACTGCTGAGAGGGAGAGGAAGGGAGCAGAGCAGAGGGTCCTCCTGTCAGGGGCAGAGAGTGGGCAGGAGAAGGGGAACCAGTAAGAACCAACTCTCCTGCCTCTTCAGGTGCTGAAGAGCTCTCGGGTTAGGTTTTCTAGGGTCAGGGTTGTCTACTGTCCCTTCTCCCCTCTCTCAGTGTGCTTGAAACTCACCTGGCATGAAGTAACCTGCCTTTAAAAAAGTACATTTGAGAACAATGTCAGTCTTTAATGATCAGTTTTCTGTTCCTTGGCATTTTCCTTTCAAGCAAAGGCCATGTTTTTACAAGGTACTGCATTTCAGTGAGGCTCTTCTTCCTGCCCCGTCAACTATTCCTGTCTAGTCAGTTTTAGGAGGTGGTCCAGTTTCTTGATGCTGGTGTCCAATAACCTTGGAGTATCTATCTGTCTATCTATCTATCTATCTATCTATCTATCTATCTATCTATCTGTCTGTCTGTCTGTCTGTCTGTCTGTCTGTCTATCTATCTATCTATCTATCTAT
>NW_008338996.1:1671461-1676338 GCF_000622305.1 Nannospalax galili | reverse complement strand
CAACTATCTATCATCTATCTATCATCTTCAGGCTCCCCCTACCAGGCCATGTTATTTCAGAAAGTTTAAACTCTATAATTTGTGCTTTAATAAAAAACAAGTGAAACTGATTTTAGTGTAAGTGAGATTTCCAAGTAAGACCAGCTTCAAAAGAAGAAGAAAAAAGGATTTCCCATAACGAGTCCAGAAGTGAAAGTTACACACAGCGCAGTCTCCTCAGGCGTTTTCACAGCCGTTTAAAAAGATGTCTTCAGAAAACTCATCCAAATTAGCTACAAATGGTTGACATGATGGACATGTTGTGTCTGTGGGCCAATATTCAATCCAGGTGGAGGAATCTAGAGGGTAGATGTACCTAGAGACAAAATGGAAAAAAAAGTATTGGTGATGGTGGCCACAGGCAGAAGAAAACTGACCTTAGTTTCTTGGAGAAGAGTCCAGGTGTGGGCAACTCCCCTCCCCCATCAAGCTGTCAGCCACATTCTTTGCCATCAGCCTAGAGAAAGCATACATCCTTGAAGGAGTGAAAGGTGGGAATGACATCTATGGCAAGGTCTTTTCTGTGTGTGTGCGCGTGTGTGTCTATGTGTGTCTGTGCATGTGTGTGCAGGTGCATATGGAAACCAAAGGTTAACCTTGGGTATGGCCCCTCAAACATTGTCTACCTTTTTTGGGGGACAAGACCTCTCATTGGCCTAGAACTTGCCAAATAAGCTAGGCTGTCTGGCCAGTAACCCCCAGGAATTTTACCGTCTCCGTCTCCCCAGTGCTGGGATTACAAATATGCACCACCATGCTTGACTTTTTTTATATTGGTTTTGGTGATTGAAGTCAGTTCTTTGACAGAGCCATCATCCCAGCACCCCAAGATTTGTTCTTTACAAAGAGATAATAAGGTGCCTATTTAAACATTTTTCCCTTTGCATACTGAAGGATCAGACAGGTTGTTAGGGGAGGTAGATACACACTCTCAATTCCTCATCAGGTTGGCTTATCCCTCAGCCAAGACTTCAGGTACTTTGATGGTGGTTAACAATTCTTTGTTCTAAATTATTTATGTTCCTAATGGCTTGTCGGTTAAACATAAGATACATAAGAAACATGTAGCGCAGTTAAGGATAAATCATACTTAGTTTTGGAGGGACGATCAAAGGCTACAAAATATTGGTGACTTACTTGAAACTGAAATTGTGTTTTATCTGCAGAGCTTCTTTACCCATGATTAAATACTGTCTTCCTTTCACCAGATCAGCATTGGCACAACTCATCTTCTTAATGAAGGTGACTTCAGAGTCTTTTTCAGCCACAGCCTCCCCTGAGAAGCACACAAGGAAGGCGATCAGAGTCAAGTTTTAATATTACTGTTATGAACTCTTTTTCAAACTGTCCAGTTCCTTGTGGCCTTGAGAAGTGAATACTGTCAGAGAGAGGTGACACTCATAGGGTTAAGACATAAGACTCTGGAGCCAGACTGCCTGGGTTAAACCCCAGCAGTGCCACTCCCTGATGTGTGGCCCTAGCCACTGATTTATGCTATCTGTATTATCTGAAAAATGAGAATGGCAATACAACCCCATTAGGACTATTGTGACACTAAATGCTTTAACATATGAAGAGTCCTGAGAACATAGTAAGAATCATTTAAGAGTTATGATTACCCTTAGAGATGCAGAATTACTGTTCAATAGTCAAACAGTATTGATCTCCGTGTGTTATATACCAACACATTAAAGTATTTGGTAGTTGGCAATGGTCAACTCTCTAGAAATGTGTAAGATGAGGAAGGCTTAGAAAATTTTATAGAGAACAATTTTGGGATTCCCAAAGGACTCAGAAGTAGCCAAGATGTGTTGCCCCTACCCAGAATGCATTCCTTCAGGTATTCGGCCTGTTGTGTTTTATGTATCTATTTAAGCACACCTTCACATCTTACAGCATATAATACAATACAAGCCTCCATTGCTTACTCTTGTCATACTGGTGACAAGGATTGAATTCAGGGTCTTGAACATGTTTGCTGAGTGTTCTGTCACTGAGCTGTACCCTAGCCCTTCTCTCACCCCATTTTTTGTTTTGTTTTCCTCCTCTTCCTCCTCCTCTTCCTCCTCCTCTTCCTCTTCTTCCTCCTCCTCCTCTTCCTCCTCTTCCTCTTCTTCTTCTTTTTTCTTCTTTTGAGCAGGATCTCACTATATAGCCCTGGCTGGCCTGAAACTCTGCCTGCTTCTCTCTAACATTTTGTGTGCATGCGTGCGTACGTGCGTGCATATGTGTGTGTGTGTGTGTGTGTGTGTGTGTGTGTGTGTGTGTGTGTATTTGTAGGTGCATGGGTACATATGTGTGCTTGTAAAGGCAAGAGGCTGAAGTTGGGTGTTTTGCTCTGTTGCTGTCCACCTTATTTTTTGAGATGGTCTCTCACTGAACCTAGGGATGGCCATTTTGGCTAAACTGGATGGCCAGTGAGCACTCAGAATCTACTTCTCTACATTCCTGCCTCTAGTGCTGGGGTTGCAGATGTATACCTCCACACCTGACAATTTTTTTTTGAGACAGGCTTGGCCTGGAACTCACAAAGATCTGCCTGCCTCTGCCTCCCAAGTGCTGGGGTTAAGGACCAGTGCTACTGCACGTGGCCTGCACTTTGCTTTTTATATGGATGTTGGGGATCTGAACTCATGTCCTCAAGTTTCTGCAGCAAGCTCTCTTGCCCAGTGAGTCATTTCCCCAGCTCTTAAACATAAATTTCTACCACAGTGTTTTGAGCCACATGTCTGAATTCTTAGACAGACTAGAAACTTCTTGAAGCAAGGACTGGGTCTGACTCATTTCTATAATATTAAAGGCCATTAAAATTAAACTGTGACAAAGTCCTTCCTAACTGCTAAATTCAGAGTGTTTCTTGAATCTGTTAGTTAAGTACATATAATAATCACTGCACACATGATAAACTTCTTAGTTCAGGCTAGTTTTCTTAGGCTGTCCAATGACATAGCTCCCTGGTGTAGTCACATCTGAGCCACCTTTCCCGCACTCTCAAGTCAGCCACTGTCAGGGAAAGCAGTGTGCCACACTGGGCCTTGTTATTAAAAAAAAAAAACAAAAAACTCTTTGACTCATTTGTTTTTATTTTATGTGTATGAGTGTTTTGCCTGCATGTGTGTAAGTGCACCCATGTCATACAATGCCTAAGGAGGCCAGAAGAGGGTGTCAGATACCCTGGAACTGGAGTTTTGTATGGTTGTTAGCTACCATGCGGGTGCTGGGAACTGAACCAAGGTCCTTTGGAAGAACAGTCAGTGCTCTTAACCTCTGAGCAATCTCTCCAGCCCCAGAAAACCCCTTTTTGCCAGTGGAAAACTTCAAGCACATTCAGAAGAAGAGAGGCAGTTATGACTAATAATAATAAAATATTTTCTGACTTAAAATTCTTGATAGAATTTCCAAAGAAAAAAGTGTCAATATAAACACGTTATTGAAATTTAGACTTATGTTCCTGCCTATTGTAGAATTCATATTTACTGAAATGAGAAAACAGCTTTTTAGAAGATATAAAGTAAAATACTTAAATTAGTTACCAAGGGGGAAATAGAAAAAATGGAGTATTCAACTGGAAAGGAAGGAGCGAAGGACATACAAGGAAACATGGGGCTAAAGAAGAAGGAATTCAAGAGGGGGATAATCGGAAACAGGTATCATCAAGGAGAAAATGGGGATACCTAAACTGGGGAGGGAGGAGGGAGGTTAGATAGGGAGAGAGCAAAGGGAAATAAACAAAGCTTAGGTGGCACAAAAAGCCAGAGGGAAATGTATTAATTAAAAAACAAACCCTGAAAAATACACTTACAATATCTGAACCTGAGTGTATGTGTATAGCTGAAGGCTTTATAACAAGAAACACAGTGCCAGACAGGAGAAACCTCCCTTCGAGTTGTTGGTCAGGGTAGTCCAAGAGACTCTCAAAACAGCACAGGCTGTTGCCAGAGCCTTTGATTTCCTCCAAGAAATTTTCAAGTAACTTTCAGCAACACCCTACTGCTAAAGACAGGACATCTTTGGACACAGGACTTGGAGCAATGGAGTTGGAACTGACCTGGCCGCCGCCTCCCTGAAGACTAGCTCTCAAAGTTCTAGAGGATACTATGCAAGCTGGTAAGGGAGAAAACCAATCAATGGTCCAGTCTAGCTGTAAAGCCCAATGACTATAATGACTGACACAGCAAACTACCTTTATTGGTTTAGTAGTGGCACTTTTATCTAGGGGGTAATCAACAGGTATCTAATTGTACTTAAAGCCCTCTTAACAGGATGGAACTCATGGGTGACATTGTAAATATAGCCAAATACACATGACTGGAGACATCATAAATCCCAGAGAAACTATTTCTGTCATATCTCTAGACAAATGAAATTTCCTACTGTACGCTAAATATGGATCCTTATATTTATAGACAAGCATACTGTATATCACTTATCAAAGAAACTTCTTTTTGCAACAGATGGAGGCTATTACAGAATTTCACAACTGGTCACACACAGAAAGTATATGTCTGAGAGATGCCCAGCCGTAAGTGACACATCTACAGTGGAACCTCTATACTTTAGGATCATGGAACATAGTGGAAAAAGGGGTAGAGAGAAAACTAATACTCAACAGTGAAGCTTCCTCATACGACAGAATGTGATGCATAAGGAAGGCTACAACTGGCCATGTTTTAGAGAATAAGAGACCGTAGACTGAGAGATGCCCAGCCCTAAGTGACACATCTACAGTGGAACCTCTATACCTTAGGATCATGGAACATAGTGGAAAAAGGGGTAGAACAGAGAGAAAACTAATACTCAACAGTGAAGCTTCCTCATACGACAGAATGTGAGGCATA
>NW_008338996.1:1662990-1671258 GCF_000622305.1 Nannospalax galili | reverse complement strand
ACTCCAGTGGATGAACTTGCACTGAGAGACATCTGGGTACAAATGCTTGACGGGATAGGACTTAACATATATGACAAGATACCTGAAATCTGGTGGGGGGTCTATGGGGCAGGGAGGTGGAGTGGGTCTAAATTTGATTAAGATCTATATTATATGAAATTCAAAAAAGCTCAATTAAAACTCAATTATTTTTAAATTAAATTATTAAATTAAAATGAAATTATTAAATAAAAACTATTTTATAGAAAATATGTTTTAAGTAACTGAAATGAAACACTGAGGACTAGAGAAGGCTTATGGCTTTTGTTGACCTCAAAGAGCAACTGAATAAGATACAAAGCATTTGCTGAGATCTGTGAAAAAGGAATTCAATGAGAAATATCTATATGAACACCTTTAAAATGCGTCTCCCCAGTAAAACATAAAACTTATGCAAGTGAAATGCCAGCTGTCTTCTTCAAGTGGTATCTTCTATGTTTAATGTAATGCCTGGCTTATACTGAGTACTAAATATTTGAAAGGAAAAATAATGAGTTCTCACCTGTTTTGTAAATATCCAGAAGAGTTGCAGTGTATCTGACAAAAACATTTTCTTCGGTGATAGATGTGATCTTAACCTTATAAGCTGGTGACAAAACAAAACAGGACAAAAATGAAAGAATTTGGACTGAACACCACTAACGTGATACCGAAGGAAGGCCAGGGTTTGTCAGTGGATGAGGAAAGAGGTGTGACAAGCCAGCGAAGCCACCTTGAAGCAGACCTCGTTTATTCAGAGGGACCTTCCCAAATCCCCTCATTCAAGTTATTAGGGGCTGGAGAAATGGCTCAGTGATTAAGAGCACTGACTGCTCTTGTAGAGGACGTGGGTTTGATTCCCAGCACCCACATGGTGGCCACAAACCATCCTTAACTCCAGTTCCAGGGGAATCCGAAGCCCTCTTCTGACCAAGGCATTGCATGACATGGGTACACTCACATATACGTAGCCAATACACTCATACACATTAAAAAAAAAAAACCCAACAAAACATATTTTTAAAAAATCAGAACGAATTCAAATGATGGAACTATTGTAAGCCATGCAAAGTTCATTCTGATGTCTATAATCCGACTAAGAAGATTCATAGGTAGTGATGGCAGTAAGAGTGGGGACCAGGGCCATTCTAGCTCTAAAACGTATTTTCTACATGATCTTGAGCAAATTATTTAATCTCCCTGAGCCTCAATTTCTTCACTGATAAATAGTGGTAATGGTATATTACTTAAAGGGTTCTTATGGAACTGCAGTGTTGTGGTTTGAGTGTGAAATGGCTCCTAAAAGCTCATGTGTTTGAATACTTTGTCCCCAGCTGGTGGTGCTGTTTGGAAAGGTTGTGGAACCTTTAGGAAATGGAGCCTTGCTGGAGGAAGTGGGTCACTAAGGGCAGGGCCCATGGCTTTATAGCCAGGGCTCACTTCCTGTTCACTCTCCGCTTCCTGAGTGCAGGTGCACTATACCCAGCCAGTCTCCTGCTTCTGCCTCCTTGTCGTCTTCCCTGCCATGATGGATTGGATCCCTCTAGAACTATATGCCAAAATAAACCCTTTCTTTCTTAAATTGTTTTTGTTCAGGTATTTTATTACAGCAATGGAAAAGAAACTAAAATATCCAGGAAAAAACAAAAAACAAAAAACCACATACTAAAAAAACTTTGGGAAATACAAAAAGCCAGATCAGCTGTGCTCATTTTTTTTTTTAAACTTGGAAACAACACCTTTTTAGAAAAAGATTTGGGATGACAGTGTACAAGATGATCTCCCCCTCCAAAAACCAACCCCTCCAAACAATGATAATAACAACAACAAAACAAAACTAAAAGTACCCAAAATAAACATGGGACACTGATGGTAGCAGGTAAAGGAGTTGCTATTATGTGATAGTTGGCTCTCGACTCAGAGTTTTCAGAGAACAATGAAATTGTTTCTCTCAGGAACTTGAGACAAGTCTACAACTGTCTTAGAAAACTGATTTAGACCCAAGCTTTGGGCATTGAGAATGGAGAGAGCTTCAAGCACGGACTGCGACTCTGCACATATTATAAATTATTTAGTAGTTCTTTCTTTACCTTGAAGACATCTTTAAAGCAATAACCTCTCCCCCTGCCCACACTCCATTGCCTCTGCCTCTGCTTTATCCACTGGAAGAATATTCAACTGATATTTTACATTTTTGTGGCCTTTCAAAAGTTTTCTTGGAATATGTTGTAGTACCTCTAAGTCACAGGATCTATTAGGGGAAAGTGTCTTTGCTGGGTATGCATATCACTTCCATTACCTTTAATGAAAAATTCACATTTCTTTGCTGAGGAATAAATAATTTGGACATTAATGCTGAAAATTGATGGCATTTTCTTTCAAAGGAACAAATGCAGTGCTTTATTCACCTATTATCTCTGTGTGGAGCTTTTCATCTTTCTAACTGATCATGTCTCATGAGATCTCATACTGAAAGGAGCTCTGTTAAACTTTTGAACTTACCGTATGCAATTTCTGGTTTACATGCTGTTTCTTTCCTGGTATCTGCAGAGATGGTCAGATCCAGTTCCTCCCGCAGTTGCCCACAGTCAGCTGGATTGTGTGGAAAACAGTGAAAGTTAGGTTAAGGTAATGAAGCAGGTACTCTCTATGGGAGTGAACACAGTTTCCAAGGACAATCTGGTATCATTTTACATGTAGCAGATTCCTAAGACCAGACCATTTTCTTTTTTTCCATGAAGAAAAACATAAAGTAAAAGCAAAACTAACCAACCAAAAAAAGCCAAGCCTTAAACACAGACTTATTGTTAGATGGTCATTAACTTCACATTCAGCACTTTAGAAGTATACATCTTTTCCTTGAAAGTGGGGTGGGGGAGAAACTTTCCATTAGGAGCATAGTGAAAAACTTCTTGAAAGACATAAAGTGATACTTTGACTGATCTTTAGCTATAACATGGTACAAGGAAATGGACATAGGAAATAGAAAAACAAAATGAACAAAAAAGAACCCCAAACAACAAAATAAACAGAAACAAATAAATCCAAACAAACAACAAAAAAACCCATAGAGCCAATTGTTGATTTCTAGATCCTCAGTTTTGCCGAGAAGGCTGCTCTTGATTTTAAAGAGACTGAATAGAACTAGACAGAGACATCTATTGACTGGAGGGTAAGGGAGAGAAAAAGGGCCCAATGACCTAGCCTTGAGTCTTTGTTCTCTTTGGTTATGGTCCTTTGTTAAAAACATGAAGTGAAAATAAAAATAGCAAACAAAAAGACCACATCAGGTACCCCTAGGCTAGTCAACAACCATCTGGATGGTGTTTCTGTCCCGTATCCTACCAGGTTGTTTAGGAGCTGCGAGGAAGGAATTGTTTATTTTCTATTAGCTGAGCTTGTACTTTCAGATCATGAGAGAGGGATTTAAAGAGACATGCAGGGGGCTGGAGAGATGGCCAGGCGGTTAAGCCTGCTCTCGCAAAGGGCCTGGGTTTGATTTCCAGCACCCACATGGTGGCTAACAACCATCCGTAACTCCAGTTCCAGGGGATCCAATGACCTCTTCTGATCTCTGCAGGCATTGTATGACACGGGTGCACTTTCACACATTAAGGCAATACATTCATACATATAAAATAAAAATAATTAATAAACTATTTAAAAAGAGATGTGCACCCTGAGCATGCCAAGGGAGGCTCACCTTCTACGCACTTGCACGTTGCTTCTTCACAGACTTTCTGAAGTTTGGTGTTGGATGTGCTATAAAACATGGTGCACTGCTTATCTGTGGGAATGAATGCACGCTTACAGAAAGTGCCTTGGTTAATACCCAACATATTTATTGATCATTGAATTTCCTACAAGGGGCCTTGGGGATTGCCTATTCTAAACCTTTTTACTTATGGCTTAAGGCCCAGGGAGGTTAAATTATGGACTGGTCATCCTAGGAAAGGTTCTATGCCCTCAGAAAGATCTCCCTTTGTTATCTTAGTTTTGTGTTTGAAATTTTACTGTTCAATACTAATTTCTTAGGATGAAAGTATTTGGTACTCCCTTGAAAGATAAAAAACTAAATTATGTTAGATGAAGATGTGTTGAGAGGATTGAGATTATTTAGGCTAGACAAGAGCACATGTGTGCTATTCATGAAATATGTGATACATACATACACATGTGTGCACATATGAGAAGAGGAACTAAGTATGTTTTAGGCCAGTCCAGAAGATAAAATTAGAATGAATGGGTGTCAGAATTTGCTCCACTGGAGAATTTTCTAAGAAACAGAACTGCCCAAGATGGACTGAAAGCTCTGGAATCACTGAATCTTCCCAGAAGTGGCTAAACCGTTAGATGTGGGATCAGTCACTCAACAAACATTTATAAAGTTTATTCATATTAGATTCATTCACCAAATGCCATGTTAGATATTAGGGATGAAGGACGAACATACATCTGGGGTTGGTGGGAAACATATAAAAACACATAATTTCAGTGTAATGTGACCAAGGCTGTAATAGGTGTATGGGCAACTGTAATAAGAATTCAGGTAGGGTAGGAGTTGTTCTGGGAGGATTAAAGAAATAGACCAGTAATTGGGCTTCTCTAAGATGACTTCTAGGTGACTACTACCAAAGACCTTGAGGCAAAGCATTTTAAAGTTGGGGGTAATATAATCTAGTTATGTAAAAAATGAAAAAGCAGATTGAGATACGAATTGATTTGCCCAATGTCAGGAATTTATTTGAATATGGTATTTAAGAAATGAATACTCAAGTTGGGACATTTATGAGGTAGGCTCTTAGAAAGGCAATCTGTAAAGTGTGCAGACCGCCTGCTGATTTCTAAAGTTATGTGAAGAATACAAGAAGTCTTCAGAAGAAGTTTTAGAGCGGGGCAGAGCGGCTTACCTGGTCTGTGATATTCATACACTGTGAAAGTAGCAGGGCTGAGAAACCCAACTTGAAAAATCTCAAATATCCGGAATCGGACGCAAAGGAAATCACTGGAGGGAATCTGTTTGACAAATTCAAGGTTTTAAGGAAGAATTATAGGAGAAGAGAGATCTGTAATGGTTCAGCCTATAAATTCTGGATGTGACAGTATGGTGTATATGACATGAGGTGGTGCTTACCGAATTCACTTGCAGAATAACGTGGCCATCTTTGATCTGGTAATCTGTTAATAGTTGATCCACTCCTTCCACAAGCTATGGAAGGAAAGAGGAAAGGCTTGAATTTAATTTCATTGTCTTTGCATTTAATTGTGTCCCCTGCTGAAGGAACGTTAAACCACAGACTTGATCCACTACTAAAAGCTGAAGATCGTTCCTCTTTTTGGAAGTCTGAGCTCATTAGTCCGTTCGGTCACATTGTTTTGTTAAGTGCTACTTCTGCTTCATTTTAATAAGTCAAAGCATAGGTAGATTGGTGTTTTTGAAAGAATATTTTGGGTGATTCTATGAAAGTGACACATTAAAGTGAAATAATATAAATTTGTCCACAAAATAATGCAGAGAAGGGGGCTAGAGATATGGTTTAGCAGTTAAGAGCACTGACTACTCTTGCAGAGGACCCAGGCTCAGTTCCCAGAACCCACATGGCTGTTAACAACCATCCTTGACTCCAGTTCCAGGGGAATCTGACGCCTTCTTCTGACCTTCACAGGCATTGCATGATACAGGTGCACTTACATACACACAGGCAATACACTCATACACATAAAATAAAACAATAAATAAAATATTAAAAAGAATGCAGAAAAAAAGCCTTCAGAACATATAAAATCAAACACTTGCAGCACGTAAATCTTCTTCATTTGCACTGATGCTAGTTGGGAGAGAGATGTCCATCACCGCATGGGAGGACCCGGATGCTGACTCTCCTTTGCTGGGCTTGTAGCTAAAACAAATCAGAGATTGAGAAATGGACTAAAAATATGGATAAGAATCTTTTAGAGAGGGTTTTGAATTTGGTTTCCATTCATTTGCTCCTTTATCATATACAGGTTAGACTGTGAATTTTGGAGTTGCAGAAGAGCCTTGAGTCATTGGTTCTAACTCTTTTCTTGACTGGACCACTATTCTGGAGCAGAGGAAGCTTCTACTCTGTGAGCACTAGATGGAGAAACGGGATGAGAGCAAGCCACTCCATCAAAGCTACACAGCAAGTTGCACACGAACCCAGGTTCTTGATTCTTAGTTAAGTTCTTCCTCTAATGGACTATGCTCCATAGCAATAGATGGAAAAGATCCAATAAACACGTCCAGGGAAAGACAGGAAGAAAATACACCAAGATGCTAGCATTTCCCTTCTCTGCTTTCTGTTGCTTTTCTCTGTCTTTGAAATCCTCTACCACGGATACTTATTAAAAAATAATTCTTCAAGGACTCTCCATTGCCTAGGAATTTTGCTAATTTGAAGTTAAGGAGAAGGAAAGTAGGCACATAGGATCTCTGTGTCTCTCTCTCTGTCTCTGTCTCTCTCTCAAAAATAAACACTGAAAGGTGAGATCAGTAAACTTTGGTTTGTTTAACCCAGTTCTGCTGAGTCATTTCCACAAATCATTTCCTCTTTCCTAGATAATTTTCTTATATGTAAAATTAACTGTGGAGAAGCATACGTATGTTTTGAGGGCATCTTTATGTCCCTTTGGTTTTGTGGGGTAGAGGCTCACTGCTACCATTAGGCAGAGTTTGAGGACTGAGAAGGGCAGGCTGGGCAGAGGCAGTAGGATCAGGGAAAGAGAGCTAGTGGTTCTCTGTACAAGTTAATCTTTACCTCAAGATGCTCAAGAGGCAGCTGTGTAGTGGAAGCTGGAGCTTGGAGGAGCAGGTAGGATGAAATGAGGAAAGCAAGAGAACAGTCCAGGATAGATTTCACCCAAAGGAATGAGGCTAAGTGAAATGGGAGATAATATGGGGCTAGAGACATGTTTAGGGCATCTTTTCTTCAGCCATACCTTCTAGAGTATATGTGAAGCAGGTTTTAAATTAGTTTTAAGTATAATATTTACTTCAGTAATTAAAGATACTAAAAAAGTTCCTGACTCATAAAAATGTAGCCCCACTCGTCACCAAAAGGGCTGTGACATCTGAGCATCTCTCTAATTGGATGGGTAGAAGTGGAGATTCTGGCTCACAGATGCAAATACTACATCCACAGGATGCAAAGGGGCCTCCTGGGTGGTGGAGAGTGTCTATGAAAAGGTTGCTGGAGCCTTGATGACCGGTTGCCATGGGGACTGTTTCAATCCTAGAATAGAAATCCTCCTTTCAAGAAGCCCTTTGCTGGTTGCCAAAACCAGCAATCTTCCCCAAAGGCATTTTGTTGTAGAGAAATGAAATCCTTCCCCCACCCCCTTTTCTTATGAATACAACACAGAGGTTGTAAAAGGCTAAATGCACGAAAGGGACCTGAGAAACGCAGAAACTGCTGGCAATTTTTTAATCGGGAGAGAATATTTGAAGGCAAAGGCTTTCTTACATGAATAGGGACTACTTAGTTACTTTGGACTCTACCCAACCTAACCTCAGTGTCACAGAGCCAAAAGCAACTTCCATCCGCCTTTTCTGGAAACTTCTGTCCCTAACTTGTTAAAAACGAAACAAAACCAAGAATCCAAAACCCCCCCCCCCCCAAAAAAAGAAATGATATCCAATATTACATTTTTCACTTGTTTTCTCTTGTACTTTGACAGCCTGGAATTAGTTTTCTTGTCAATGAGGGCAAATGAATGATTTTTTTTTTTGATAAGTCTTTTAAGGCACAGAAGAGTTATAGACAATTAGAACTGGCAGAAACTCAGAGGTAAGATAGTCCAAAATGCTTCATAGAGCAGGTCAAGAGAGTTAGCTGGGCTGCTGAGGATCATTTGCGTGCTTAATGGCAGGGTCTACCCACCGGTGCATCACTGCATCACCCCAGAGGTCTCCTTCCAGGCAAGGTGTCGCCTTGTCCAGTCCTGTGCACTGATTCTAGCTCTCTCCAGAAGTTCATTTACACTTCTTTGTGGCAGCTGTTATGGGTTCAGACATGGCTATGATCATGCCCTCCCCAGCTAATGGGTGCATAGGAGGAGTTGCAGCAGGAAGAGAGCTACTGGAAAAAGGTAATCTTAATGAAAAGATGGTGGGAATGAGAAAAGAGGTCTGAGCAGAAACAGAGAGCAGAGACTGGCCAGAGGTGGAAGCAGGTAATGCTGGAAGGAAGAGAGGGAAGGAGGGAGGGAGGGAGGGAAGGAGGGAGGGAA
>NW_008338996.1:1660873-1662817 GCF_000622305.1 Nannospalax galili | reverse complement strand
GGAGGGAGGGAGGGAAGGAGGGAGGGAGGGAGGAAGGGAGGAAAGGAGGAAGAGAGGAAGGAAGGGAGGGAGGAAAGAAGGGAGGAAGGGAAGGAAGGAAAGCGGGAAGGAAGGAGAGAGGGAGGGAAGGAGGAAGAAGGAAAGAATGAAGCTTGCTGCCAGGAAACAAAGCTGTGCTTGGTGCTGAAGGAATCCTGAGAGCGGAGAGAGAGGATAGGGCTCAGGATCACAGATGAGTCTGGGAAAGAGGTAAGAGGGAGACAGTAAAAACAACATTCTGTTTCTTGGGATTAATGGTCTTAGTGTACATGGAGTGAAAGAGGTAGTTTAGATATTGGATTGGTTGGGTACCAGAGGCCCTGCCTCTGTCTCTAATGGGGAACTTGGCAGGTTGTATCACCTTTTTGCATATCAGTTTATTTCTGAAACAAGGGGATTTCTTTATCCTCTTTAAAGTCCTTTTCAGCTTGAATCTAGCATACAACCTTATTGATTTTCTAGGTCCACAATGGGCATGTTAGTATCATGTGTGATCATGGGTGTAATGAACAAAATGCCATTCATATAGATGACTGCTGTTGACCACATGAAAAGTTAAGGAGAGAGAAAACAGCAGGGACAAGAGGGGTGAGGGAAAGAAGACGCTTGTGTTGTAGTCAAGGGTCTGCCAAGTATGTATTTTAAAACCAGCACACACTTTCCCAACCATTTTAGGATGTAGTAAGCAGGCTCATGGACTTTAAAGATGGCCATGTCCTAATCCCCGAACCTGTGACGTTATGTAACTCAGTTCAGAATCTGAGACAGAGAGATCTTTGCTGACTACTGAGGTATATTCAATGGAGTCACAAAGGTCTTTATAGAAGAAGGATGAAGTGGGTCAGAGAAGTGGGTGATGATGGAAATGGGTCAGAATCTGAGAGAGCCCGGAGGATGCTGTGGTGTGGGCACTGGAGACAGGGGAGGAGCCTGTGAGCCAAGGAGCAGGAACAGCAGGAAACCGATTCCCCTCTAGGGCCCACAGAAAGGATATGCCCCTGACAGTTCCTTGATTTTAGAATTTTTTTTTTTTACAGAAGTGTAAGATAATAAATTCATATTGTTTTGAGTGGTGAATTTTACAATAACTTCTACCTAGCAGCAATAGGGAACTGACATAGTGGCCAGTTTAGGTTTCTGCCTCAGTTAGCAGATAGTTTGACACTAATAGTTCTCAACACTGGCTGCATTGGATTGTCCTCTGGGGATGGGACCTGAGCTTTGGATGTTTCTGGAAGCTTTGACTTCATTGGGCAGCCTGAACTGAGAACTACTGATTGATAAGGACCAGAGATTTTGCTGGGTGAATGTGACATTTTTTTTCTGAGAATAGGTGTCACTTAGAAGAATTTTTTTGTATTTTTCCCTAATAATCATATCACATCCCTACTATTCTGAAATATCATGGCAGTTTGAATGAGAATGTCTGCCCTTGGCTCCAAATATTCAAACATTTTTTCCCCAGTTGGTGGCTCTGTTTTGGGAGGTCTTAGAAGGTGGGGCCGTGTTGGAGTAATCGCATCACTGGGGGCAGGTTTAGAGAGTTCTTAAGCCTTGCTGGATCTCGAGGTGCTGTCTTGCTTCCTGTGCCTCCTTGAAGATGTGAGCGCTTGGCTTTCTACTCCTGCTCCAGCCACCTCCTGCCGCCATGCCTCCCTGCCATGATGGGCTGTAATCCCCTGGAACTGTAAGCTCAAATAAACTCTTCCTTCTATAAGTTGCTTGGGTCAGTGTTTCTATCACAGCAACAGAAAAGTAACTAATACAAATACCTAAAAAGGTCACTATACTATTTGAGTCAGAGGAAGACAAAAACAGGAGAGAAAACAAGATATGAGCAAAATCAAAGCTGTTCTTGTAGCAAGTCACTACTGAAGAGAACTTGCTGTATTCTGCATTAAAAAA
>NW_008338996.1:1626462-1660776 GCF_000622305.1 Nannospalax galili | reverse complement strand
GCTTCTGCTGCTCCTGCTCCAGCCACCTCCAGCCACCATGCCTCCCTGCCATTATGGACTGTAATTCCCCTGGAACTGTAAGCTCAAATAAACTCTTCCTTCTATAAGTTGCTTGGGTCAGTGTTTCTATCACAGCAACAGAAAAGTAACTAATACAAATACCTAAAAAGGTCACTATACTATTTGAGTCAGAGGAAGACAAAAACAGGAGAGAAAACAAGATATGAGCAAAATCAAAGCTGTTCTTGTAGCAAGTCACTACTGAAGAGTACTTGCTGTATTCTGCATTAAAAAAATGAAAGCTCTGCATCTTCTGGACATGTTAAGATTTAGAAAGATATTAAAGTAGGAGCTTGAGAAGTGGCTCAGTGGCTAAGAGTGGTTAAGAGTACTTTCTACAGAAGACCTGGATTCAGTTCTCAGCACCTACATGGTGGCTGACACCTGTCTTTAATTCCAGTTCCATGGGATCTGACACCCTTTCTGGCTTCTTTCAGGCACACATGTGGTGCACTTACATACATGCAGGCAAACATTCAGACAAATAAAAGTAAATAAAACCTTAAAAAAGATATTAAAGTATCACAGCAAAAATAAGACCCTAAAACCCTTGCTTTGTGGAAATGGGCTCACCTGGCACATGCTACGATGCGCTTATATCCGGAGTCACCACTGTAGCTGGATGCTAGCACACAAAGAAATAAGCAAATAAATTAGAAAATACAAAATAAAGTGCTTTTAGTTGATTTGGAACATGTGGATCCAAATCATTGAGAAAGTCTCTGAACACCCTTACAAATGATTTGACCTCGTGGTGATTTTAATGGTAATTCATGGTTATGGACAAGAAGTCTCCATGATTGGAGAAGCATAACTTAAGTTGTGCTTATCACTTGAGGAAGATAAGAACTTTTGGCAGTGTGTTGGGGGATTTGGAAAGAGGAAGAGGAGATAACTGGATTTGCTGGTGGTAGGAGGCTTTCTATAGGAACACGTCTGAGTCATACACATGGATGATGTCAGCATGTATCATGACCCTGTGTTGGGGAACCCTGCTGTTAAGGTTGGCTCCTTTCTCAGCAGGGGCTTCCTGCCTGACTTACCTGGAAAGTGCTGCCAAGCACCGGTGCTTGGCCTCATTTAAAACATGACCTTTGGCATAGTTACCCGGAGTAAAAACTACCCCCAGGTTTTTTCTATCTATATGATAATTAGCCACATGTAAATAAAGCATACTATGAGCACCTATCAGCTGAGGCATTGGCTACTGCCTCCACACTATATTTTCCCTAACCCCCACTGAATAAATGGAGCTGTTTCACTGAGTCTGGAGCTGTTTGTATCACTGAACCTGCCTCCCCGGAAGGGCTTTCTTCTGTCAGTGCTCACTGACCGTCCCTGACCCCGTTCATTGCTTCTGCTCCCTTTGTCCTTGTGGACTGGTGGCCAACGACCCATGAGGAAAGGGAGAGACCCCACAACCCTGGAGCCAAGGTCGGAGGAGAAAGACAGGAGCATGCAAGTGAAGCTGAGTTTGGACATGGAAATGGGAATCACCCAGCAGAGACTTGGGAAAGTCACGTTTGAAAAAAAAAAAAAAAAAGAGAGGTGCATAAAAAATACAGCGCACTATAAATACTAGAGAAAGCAAAGACAGGCGTGGGAGGGAGAGCAAACAGGGTTATAAAAACCCTGGAGAAGGTGGTGTCCTGGGAATGAACCCTTACATAAAAAGATAGAAACTCAAAGGAATTCGTCCTGTCTGTGGCTTTACAACTAGTTAAGTTCTTTAAAGGTATCATAAGTAAAACAACATCTTCATTAATATTGAATACGTTTAGTTTAGTTATTAAATCATTTTGATATTAGTTCCTGTTCATTATAAAAATTACAGCCGTTATAAGAAATGGTAGTAATGTTTACTTGGATGTCAACTTGCTTAAGAACTATATTAAGAAATGTTATTGTTTGAGCAAGTGCTGTTTCCTAATCAGGGAAACTATCTGACATTCTTGCAGCATAGCTAAATTCCAGTGTAAATTAGGCCATCTTACCTTCAATGTCTTGGGTATCAATTTTCAAATAAAAGCTGCAAATTTCCTCAGCAGTACTAGTTTTGTGAACCACAGTTTTCACCTAAATTGGGACATGGAAAAAAGATTCCATTTAACATGGGAAAATGAGAAGGACTTCATGGTGATGCTGCTGTTACAGATGAGGTGAAGGGTCACTTCCCGTGTCTAGTCCAAACGGTGTCCATGGATGACTCAGCGAACTCCACATTGCGAAACACAGAAGAAAAGCCCAGAGTAAGCAAAACAATGACTTTTGGCCATGCAGAATCTAGGTCCAAATCCAATATGGTCAGATATGAGCACCTTATTCTACAGGGTAGCTCTCAAGGTTCTTGTCTCCGAGTCTATATGTACACTTTAACATTATGTACAATGTGATTAGACTAGGAAGTGTTGGGTTCTCCCAACCAACACACCATTAAGGAAAACAAAACATTCCAGGTGTGTTTGTATGGGTGAGGGTGTTCTCAATAGGTATATTATAAACATCCAGAACTGAGGGAGAAATGGACAACCTACTTCCTCTCTGCCATCTTATAAACAGTCCGTGAAAAAAGAAATGCGCTAAAGTTGAGCCTAGTAAAAAGCATCAACAGAATGCTAGTTTCTGCCTGGAATGTGCAATTTAAGACTGCATGGACATATACAAAAAGCTTGGAAAACCCAACTACCAAGTGGCTAAAGTGAAAAGAAACTTAAGCTTTGATTTATTAGTACATCAATCCTCAAAGATGCTATGTAAATGAGATACGACTATGTTATGAGCCATACAAGCCCAGATACCTACTCACATATGTTCACATGTATATGAACGCCACATGAATACTGTGGTGGTTTGAATAGGAAGTATCCCTCCAAGGCTCGTGTATTTGAATACTTGGTCCCTGGTTGGTGGCAGTGTTTGGGGAGGTTCTGGAATTTTTAGGATGTGGAGCCTTCCTAGAGGAAGTATGTCATCAGGGATGGGCTTTCAGAGTTCATAATCTTGCCCTGCTTCTAGTTTCCTTCCTCTGCTTCCAGTTTGTGGTTGAGATGTGATCTCTCAGCTTCCTGTTCCTGTGGCTTGCCCCGATGCCTCCCACCTTGACGGACCCTTATCCCTCTGAAACTGCTAACCAAAACAAATGCTTTCACCTATAGGTTGCTTATACTTCTGCTTATGCTCATAAACTATGAATCCACATACAGTCATGTACTGTGTACAACTTTGTCATTGTGCACGATCACAGGGTATACTTATGCAAACTAAGACAGCTATGGCATCACTAGGTGTTTTAGTTTTGTGAGGCAATCATCCTACATGGGACCTATTGTTGACAGAAATGCCACTATGCAGTGCATGACTATATGTAATATACATAAATTTTCTACAATGTAAAGAGGGTATATATGCAAGGATTAATGGTGATTGTAAAAAAAATTGTGAGCATGGTCAAGACAGCTAGAAAGAATTAGATAAATGAATCCTCCCTTATGCCTGATGATCCATACTTCTGTGATTTTGTGCCAAAGTCCTTATTCTTTATGCTACCTAGTAAAATAGACACATAGCTCCCTTTGGTGTATTCCTGTTAAATACTCACATGTACTGTTGCCAAGCCGCTGCTATAGCCTGTTGTGATGACGAGGTCATCATTGAGAGGCACCTGGAAGGATAGACAGAGAAAACATGCTTTCATTCATCATTCAATAGAGAGGGGGAACAGAGTGAGGGAAAGAGGGAGCAGATGCCTGGCAGTCTCCCTTCTTAGTTCATATGAAATTAAATGGATGCAGTTGAAGAGCCTATGCCTGTGATAGGCACTGAGAGATGCTGGAACTCCCCACCTCTCCCTTCTACATGCAAACAAGATGCCTGGGATACCCTGGAACTCCCCACCCTTCCTTCCACATGTAAACAAGATGCCTGGGATCCCCTGAGCCAGCCAACAAAATCAACAGAGGTCCTTTGGGTTGCATCTCTCTCTCTCTCTCTCTCTCTCTCTCTCTCTCTCTCTCTCTCTTTCTCTGTATGTGTATGTGTGTACATATGTATTTTTTTCATATTTTCCAACTGAACACATTTCTTTTGGTGTCTAGCTTAGAAACCAGCATCTTGTGGGTCAATGGAGATTGTTTCCATTAGCACTACGACACAGGATTCTGAAGTGGGTGCAAAACATCTTTGGCCCTCTACCCCCTTCCCCTTTGCACCTCTCTTCCACTCCTGATGACTTATCTTCCCCCCTTGTTACTAGCTTTTGCTTGTTGAAACCCCAGGTACCATACCCCAAATCCTTGGAACCCTACCCTAACCCCTGGCTACCCCATTCAAGCCTACTAAATCCATCCTTGCTGTTCTTTCTCCCACTCTGAGAGGAAAGTGAAGACATGAGCTGAGGTAAACACCTCTCCTCTCTAGAGGTGCTCGACCATCCACACATACTCCCTAATTTGTGGACATTATGGAATAGAGTATTTTGAGCAGGACCCTGAAGACTCAGGTCCCCCTTCACTCCCAGCCTGCAGCTTTCCCTCACTTTGCTTAGCACGCTGATACAAAAGAAGCTTGGTGTGCAGTCAAGCTTGGGAATCCTTCCTTCAAATTTTAGTAAACTCCAGAACACAGGCCACTTTCCTAGATTCTCTGACAGAATATAGCAGCAGTTACTAGTGACAGGTGCTTTGAGATACTGAGTGGGAAAGGTTCCAAAGAAAAAGAAGGCTGGGAAATGCTGTGTACTGTGTCCCATCTCTGCACTCTCCCTCCTGGAGTCACCATACTCAGTCATGTACATATTAAATAACAGGGTTAATTTCATTTAAACTAGAGTTTCCATGCTTATTCAACAACCTACCATTCCTTCACAGGACACATTTTAGGAAAAGCTGGTATAGAGGAAAAGCTGAAGCCCAAGTTTCGCATGGAAGCAGCATCCATGTTGAGGTTTGAGTTGTTTTAAGATGACAAGAGTTCCTTTACACTTGGGAAGAGAGTCTCAGTGGGGGATTGTCTAGACTGGATTGGTCTGTAGGCTTGTTTGTGAGTGAGTGTCTTGATTAATTGATGTGGGAAGACCTACCCGTCGTGGGCCGCAGTATTCCTTGGGTTTGGGTCCTGGACCGTGTAAAAGAGGAGAAGGTGAGCTGAGCACAAGCAGGCGCATGCTCATTCTCTCTCTGCTCTTGACTGTAGATGTGATGTGACTGCTGCCACCTTGACTTCCCTGCAGTGACGGACTCCCAGAACCTGGAATTCTGAGCTAAAATAAACTCCTGTCCCCCAAGTTGCTTTGGTCAGGGTACTTTGTCAGTACAACAGGAGTGACACTAGGACACAGGCTTACTATGCTGCTCAGGCCTATAGCTCCTCACTAGGACTCTCTGGTGACTACTAAATGCTCTCTGGGACAAGACCTACATTCCCAACCTACAGATTATAGCACAAATGCCTTCAGAGGCCTGAGGGGTGAGTGAATATGGACATAAATGCATATGCATATGCCACGTGACTAGTGGAGGTTGAAAAAAGGCATGCCCAGTGCCTGGGGCCCCATTGCCAGATCTTGTTTTTACAAAGAAAGTTAGGAAACAGTTTTGTACTTGAAATTTTTGGATCATTAATTGTTGGCATAGATCTTTGTCTATGGCTCTATCCTTTATTTTTGTTGTTATGAACCACTGGATTACAATTTCTACGCTAAGTTTATTCCTCGTCTCTGTTTACTTTTCACAAGCATGGATTTGTTTGAGCATGCAGACAGGGAGGGCCATCCTATTCATTATATTAAGCATACCACATTCACACATGCGAAGTAGAAAAGTGTGCATCAGCCTGTCTGTACAAGCAGCCAACGACAACAGGGAATCTACTTTGCCTGATGTGTCCCTTACTTTGGGAAAATTTTCAACACCCATCAAAGCTTTCCCTTTAAGAAATTTAGCCACGGCAAAAGACATGACGCAGGGCATCTAGAGATCTAAAGGTCACTTCCAAGCTGACTCTGACTGTAGTCTGAATATAAGACCAAGATCCAAAGGAATCAGCAGCAGACTCTCAAATAGGTCTTTTTGTGTACTCTACAATGGTATCTTTGTGTGTGCTGTTACCTATGACAGATATTCTTCCTTTCTCTCCAGCTGGCCATCTCCTGATTCTTCCAGAGTTGGCATACACATGCGGATGTATTAGCTCTCTCTCCTACATGAGGACACTTGCCAGCCTGGATCAGGAGGCTCCCCTCCATGCTTCCATGTGTGTATCAGGACTCTTCCTTATCATGTCTGTTTAAATGACTGTCTCTAAGACACAGGTTCTTTATATTTGTCTTTTGAATCTCTGGTGCCCAGGATATAATAGACACCCCTGATTAGGAGTCAGTAGGTTCTCCATGAATGTTTAAGTAGTGAATAAATGCATTTATACAATAAGGATGGGAGAGATGACTTTAATGATCTACTACAACTGCAAAATATGAAAACTCTTCATTTACCTCTACTGGCCT
Source organism: Nannospalax galili (assembly GCF_000622305.1). Taxonomy (NCBI): domain Eukaryota; kingdom Metazoa; phylum Chordata; class Mammalia; order Rodentia; family Spalacidae; genus Nannospalax; species Nannospalax galili. The sequence goes on along the minus strand of NW_008338996.1, from coordinate 1,654,217 downwards.
CCCAAGGAAGTTCTTCTCTGTCACCTTATACTGGTAGAAGTCACCTTTATGCTTGTAGGAGACATTGATATCCATATTCAGATGAAGTTGTTTAACCAGGAGTGAATATTCTGTTAGGCCCTCGATGGCATTAATTGTATCCTAGCAACAATCAGCAAGGCACAAAAGCATGCTTAGTTTATTCATACACACCAAGTTTACATACAGATCCACTGTTTTATTAAGAAAAAAATTTGTTTTAGAATAGAATTCCAATGTGTAGCCTGGAACTCGAAATCTTCTCGCCTCAGCCTCCCAGATGCTATGCACCACCACACCCAGCTCTACAAAGTCCCTTCTTATGAGAGGGTAGGCAGCACTGTCTGGAGACAAAACTCTAGTTGACTGAGTGAAACAGGTTAAGAGACCCATTGCTGAGGTTTAAGGACGGTCACTCCCTCCTTACTAAGGATGGTCACTCCCTTCTTACTAAGGACATTGTTGTTAACAGGAACAGGAAGGAAGTGTGGACAGAAAGGAAGTGTGGCCTGGGTCTGGGTCCCCTGCATATTCTGCACATGTAATGAGGCAAGTCATTCTACAAAATGCCTCTGATTCTGCAGGATTATTTTTTTCTCACCCTTTGGTCTCAGTTTAAATACCCCACAGCGAGGCCACAAACTCCCTTCTTGAAAGTCTCTGTTTTAAGTTTCATTTTCTGCCCTTTAGAGTATCCATCTCAACTTCTAACACTTTTATTTCTAGCTAGTTGAGTGCTGGCCTCCCTCACTGTAATGTAAGATTCATGGAGCATGCAGGCAAGTATATCTTCCTTGGCATTTGCTAGAGTTGTGTTTCTAGAAGTTCATGTGTTAGAAACTTAATGCCCAATGCGGGAATGCTGGGGTGGGGGGCAGAACTGATGTGAGATGTGGGATCTTGGTGGTACCACTCTCACAAGTGGATTAATGCCACTGCTGTGGGAATAGGTTCCTTATAAAAGGGCTGATCTCTGTCTCTCTCTTCTCTCTGTTCTTTTCTATGTCCTTCCATCATGGGATAGCGTAGAAAAAATGTCCTTGTCAGATTATGGCCCCTCAATCTTGGTCTTTCCAGCTTCCAGAGTTTTGAGCTAATAAACTTCTGTTTGTCATAAAGTGCTTAGTCCGTGGCATTCTGCTACAGCAGCAAAGTCATGACTGAGACACTCTCTATTGCATTTAGTAGGAACATGTGGTTGGTATTCACAAAGTATTTGAGGAAGGAATAAATAAGTGAACTGTACCATTCTGGATCTTCCTCATCTTCCTCCTCTATAAAATGGGGACCTGCGATAGGATCCAAGATGGTGACTATCTGGCTATTTCCTCTGCCTGTGTCCATGACAGCAATGCTAATCAATAGGGCATATTTTCCTGATAAGCCTCCAGTTGTCTTCACAATGAAACCCATTAAATGATTGCTAACTTTATTTGGAGGGACTCCAATATACATAAGATAAATATAAACAAATATATATTTATATATAAGTATGTGTATATGTATAAATATTAGAGGTACATCCAGAGGACAAAGATGTTAACACTTGAGCTCAACTTTAAATGAAGATGCACAGTCATGTACTATTTCGTGATAGTATGCTCTGAGTGAACTGTTAGGCAATTTCACCATTGTGCAAACATCACTGAGTACTCACATGCACCTGGATAATATGGTTCAATAACAATCAAGAGACACAGTGAACATGAGACCTGAGTGTATTCCTTGTGAAACATTTCATGCTATTCTCAATGAAGATTCTTTATATAGGTAGAATGACTATATTCTCAAATAATAATAAAAAAGTATATTATAGGGGGAGGAAGGCAGTTCTATGTAGAGCATGTGTTTAGTTCCTGTAAATTCCTGCATTCAGTTGCCAGACCTCCCCACCTCACCACAAATAAGCACACAAACCAGTAACCTAGTTGACTGTAATTAGTATCAAATATTATGGACTGTGCATAATTGGGTCTTTCTTTTATGTGGTTGACAGTGTAATGATTTTGTTCACATTAGCATCACCACAAACATGTAACATGTGGCACTACAACATTATGATAGCTATAAATTCACTAGGCAATAAGAAGTCTTCAACTCTATTACAATCTTAGGGGTTACTGCTATATGTGTGGTCTGTGATTGACCAAAGCATTATTATGCAGTATGCAACGGTATGTTATACTACTGTTTAACAGTAGTCATGGCATAAAACATGACTGATAGGTAGGTAAACACATAGCAATTAGCGTTTCAGTTAGTTTTTCAGAAGAGGAAACATCACTACCTTTGTCTCCATGACAACCACTATTAAACAGGGTATGATATAACTGCTGATAACCCACCAGCCGTCCATGGTCTTTAAGAATAATGAAGCACGTGCTAGGCATAGAGTCAAGAGACTGAGTCCTAATTTGGCTTCCTGAAATGAAGGCTCATTTTCTCCTCTGTATAATAAAGTTATCCATACAGATAATTGCCAGAAATCCTTTGACTCTAGACATCGATTTGTATCTATTGCAGCTCATTTGGTTGACTGAGGCATGGAGGCCAGAATGAGAGTGGAAGGTATAATGTGGGAAACAGGAGGATGGAACAAGCCAGTGATGTATTACCTGGGTGGAATAAAAGCCGCCTCCATACCTCTGCTCTTCAGCCAGCCATTTGATGATCGGGTTGACATAATTCATTTCCTTCAGGCTCAGGCTGGTAAGCAAAGCATAGGCTGTGGTTTCCACCATACCTGCTGTGCCACTGTTAGGTGCAGAGCTGTCTGTATGCTGATGACTGTCTTTCCAGAAACGGTAAATGGGTGGATTGCCTGATAGCAACACATCACATTCATCAATAGGTGTGAAAATGTGAACTTGCCTGTAATTCTAGCAGATGTATTATGGTTTTTTTTCTTTCTGGAAGTTACCTTCCTCATAAGGTATAACTTCCTCAAGGTGATTAATATAAAATAAGATCCCACAATCCAGCATTCCTTGTCTCTATCTTAGAAGGTCAATATAGAATGGCCACATGTGCAGGGGAGAGGTAAGACAAGAGTAGCAAGTGTGATACGCTGGGGATTAGTGGACCCGGAATCTAGTCTGTTCTCACTACTCACTGGGTCCACTCAGTCAGGTTCTTTTGTTCTGTGGGACTCAGTCTCCAAACACTTTAGGTAGATAATACTTAGTTTTAGGTATTGAAATTCACATGAGATAATAAAGAGAAAAGTGTTTAAAAACCAGAAAGCATCATGCATATATAAAGGTTATTATCATTATTCAGACTGGAAGATAAATTTGACATAATGGTTTTTTTCCCTGGAAGAAAAAAATTCACATCCGGGAGCAGATGAGGTGACACCCAGATTGTTAGGGAGATTTTTTTTATGATCTCAATTTAAAGCACCCATATTTTCACATATGCAGCACTTTTCATAGCACAGATTCTAAGTTACACTTGCTATTGCTCTAGTAACATAAACTGATCACCTCAAATCCTTCTTGGAATAAATATTTTTTTTTAAAACAGCAAGGTATGATTTTTTGAAGATTAGTCAAATTTTGAGGTGTCCTTTTATAATTCTTTATTACATGATATATATGATCTTGGACAAGGCATTTTCTTCTCCCTCTCACACTTGGATTTACCGTATTTGAAATGTAAGTTTTAGCTCCCTCTTAGTGTTTAAATTCTGTGATTTTATAATCCATCTTACAATACCTAAGACATTTTTTGTGTTATTTTTGAATTGTCACAGAAGTGATTTTGAAGCATGTGTTAAAACTTATACATTTTTTAAAATGATGACAGAGGCTAAATTTTGTAGATGGCCATAAACCTCATGCAAGAGTTGATAAACTTCTAGAAAACCCAGGCTAGGAGAGGGCTCAGAACTGCTAGTCATGCCAATGGTCAATGCTACCTGGTGAGCTATAAGCCAGGTTGCACATTCTTTGGTGTGGTGCCTTCCAGTGACTTTCCTTGTCACCTAAAGTGGAATTTAAAGCCCTGCTTTGGCTGGAGGCAGCCCTACACAGGTGGTAATGGTTTCAACTCATTTCCTTGCTTGGGCATTCCTGTGGCTTAAGTTGTATGATGCTTGGTATAAGAAATGTCCCCCAAGTGGGTGAGAAAACCTAACCCAACCTAAGGAACTTTGTCAACTGATGACTGCTGGGAGGGGATAGCTGGTCTCTTTCATGGGACTCTTGGTAGGTTAACTAGGCACTAGTGGATGGACCCATACTGAAGGACATATGAGAACACAAATTAGACTCTATAGGTCATAGGTCTTTATATATATATATATAGTCTTAAATTGGACAGAGAGCATTTGGGAAAGGTATGGATAGGGGAGGGAATATAAATACCATCAAATTATATTGTATGAAAGTCACAAAAATCAATTAAAAAAGAAATGTCTCCCATAGGCTCAAGTATTTGAACACTTTCTATATGGGCCCAGTTGGTGGTGTCATTTGGGGAGGTTATGGAATCTTTAGGAGGTGTGGCCTTACTGGAGGAAGTATGTTACCGTAGGTTGCAATGCCCCCTGCCTTCCTGCCATGATGGATTCTTATCCCTCTGGAACTCTAAGTCCAAATAAGCTCTTTATTCTGTAAGTTGCCTTGGTCATGGTGTTTTGTCACAGCAACAGAAAAGTAACTAATATAAGTTGGTTTGTCCTCACCAAAACTGGTGTTGCATTTTGGTCCCCAGTGCTAGAGCATAGGGAGTGGGGTTTGATGGGAGGAGTTTGGGTCCTAGGGATGGAGCCCTCAGGAATGGATGAATGCTCTTCTGGGGGGAATAGGTCAGTCTACCCCAGGAGTTCAATCCTCTTTTCTGTCCCCTACATGCCCACTTGCCCTTCTATTTTCCATCATGAGGGCTTTACCAGAAGTCATGAAGATGCTGGAAATATGCATTTGGACCTCCAGAACCATCAGTCAGAATGCACTTCTTCCCTTTACCCTGTATCTGGCATTCCATTGTAACAACAGAAAATAAATGAGGACAGGAGCCTTAGTCATTGCATAACTGCACAGAGCATCCCGGAGGGACCCTGTGACAACCTCTAATGTCCCACCCCACCATCCCTCCCTCTCTCATTTTCCTTCCCTGCTCTTACTGCCTACTTTTCACCTCTTGCTCTGTATCTCACTGGCCTCCATGCTGTTACTGGAGTACCAGGCATGCTCAGGCCCCTGGGCATTCGAATGTGCTGTTTTTACACTAGACATACCTGCCAGATAGCCATGGACTTGCTTCCTCTCCTTTCAGGTTTCCACTCAAATCCAGCCACATGCTGCACAATGCTATTTCATCCAACAGTAGACCACATAGACGATGCTATATATACTGCAACCTCTGTGTAGTGGCTCCACCACTTAGCTTTGTGTCACTACACTCTATGATGTTCATACAATGGCAAAACTGTCTAATGATGCGTTTATCTTGCAAGGCTTCAGCTCAAGTACCCTGTCTAGAACCACAACCCATCTCCTTCCTCTGCATTTCCTTTCAGTTGTCACAGGTATGTACACAGCTTTACTTATTTCTCATACTTTCCTCTCCCAAACAGAATTTAAGTTTCGTAAGGGTCTGAATTTAAAATAAAAATTTACATCTATCTATCTATCTATCTATCTATCTATCTATCTATCTATCATCTATCATCTATCTATCTTCTATCATCTATCTTCTATCTATCATTTATCTACCATCTATCTGTCATCTATCTATCATCTATCTATCTATCTATCTATCTATCTATCTATCTATCTATCTATCATCTATCATCTCTCTCTCTCTATCATCTATCCTCTATCTCTCTATCATCTATCATCTATCTCTCTATCATCTATCTATCAATCATCTATCTCTATCATCTATCATCTATTTATCTCTATCTATCATCTATCATCTATCTATCATTTATCTATCTATTTATCATCTATCTGCTATCTATCTATCATCTATCTATAATCTATCTCTCTATCTCTCTATCTCCCATCCATCTATCATCTATCTATCTATCTATCTATCTATCTATCTCTATCTATCTATCTATCATCTATCATCTATCTCTATTCTATCATCTATCATCTATGTATGTATGTATGTATGTATGTATTATCTATCTATCTATCTATCTATCTATCATCTATCATCTATCTCTCTATCACCTATCAATCATCTATCTCTATCATCTATCATCTATTTATTTATCTCTCTCTCTATCATCTATCTATCTATCTATCTATCTATCTATCTATCTATCTATCTTCCATTTATCTATTTTATGTCTATATGTGTGTTTTATACATGTGCCATGGCATGAGTGTGGAGGTCAGAGGACAACATGTAGGAGTGGATTCTCTCCTTCTACCATGTGTGTCCTGGGGATTGAACTCAGGTTGACAAGTTTGGCAGCAAGCTCCTTTACCCACTGAGTCATCTCATTAACCTACTCCTCCTTCCTTCCTTCCTTCCTTCCTTCCTTCCTTCCTTCCTTCCTTCCTTCCTTCCTTCCTTCCTTCCTTCCTTCCTTCCTTCCTTCCTTCCTTCCTTCCTTCCTTCCTTCCTTCCTTCCTTCCTTCCTTCCTTCCTCTCGTTCTCTCACTTTCTTGTTCTTGCTCTCAGTTACTCTCTCTCTTTCTCTCTCTGCTCCCTCCCTCCTTCTCTCTCTTCTCTCTTCTCCTCTCTCTCTCTCTCTCTCTCTCTCTCTCTCTCTCTCTCTCTCTGACAAGGTCTCACCACATAGCCCAAGCTGATCTGGAACTCTGGATCCCCCTGCCTCAGCCTCTTGAGTGCTGGAATTACTAGTGTGCACTACCACACTCATCCAACTTAGATCTATTCTGGTCTGGTTTATTTGTTGATTTATTCCTTGAGTATAGAACAGTACCTGGCATATAGGAAGAATCCATAGGATGCTCAATACTTAGGTGTTGAATGAATGAATGCATATTTGCTGAATAAACAAATGAATGAATAACAGGATTTATTGCATTGTAGTGTGATGGTTTGTTCTTGGAGGGCAAGGAGAGCATCTTACTCGGCCTTCTATACCACCTACTTTCTAGTATCACAGCACAGACTCTAAGTGTTTAGTAATCACTAGCAGCCATATGGAATGAGTCCTACCTTTAACCAAAGCTTCCCTCTTCAGGGCTGAAACGATTGAACGAAAACTTGGGTGTGCTCTGTCTCCTAGGGAGAGAGCATAGGCCACAATGGCCAGTGTGAAGATGCTCTTGGATGGGAGGGCATTTTCAAGCATGAAGGAGTCAGCTTTAGTTAGCGCAGTGCTGATTTTCTGGAAACAAGAGCAGAAGAAAACTAACTTTCTTTGTCCAACATCAGCCTATCAGCTATGGAAGCATCCCTGAGGTCACAGGTGAGTTGAAGGGTGGAAAGAGGACCCTGGAGACATGTGGATACAATCAACAAAGAAAATTCTTTAAGAGATGGGGCAAAGATTATTTCAGAAGAAACCATGTGGTCGTCCAAATTGGGCTACACTTGGCCTCTGCATTCCCACTTTTCCTGGGGAGGTTTTGAACCTTGAGTTTCTGATTCTGTCACCAGGCACAGGCCCTGTGAAGAAGCACCGAACACACAGGATTCTCATTGTGTGTCAGCATAGCTGAGACAGACCCACACATTCAAAAGGATTACACTGAGAAAAATCACAGAAGTGTATCAGCAAAAGGAGGGCACAGATGCTGATGCACTTTGTGACTCTGAATGCCTGGGGACAGAGTCCCTGTCACTTTGTGCTGAGGTTGCTAGAGAGCTGGTGTGGGTGATGGGTCAGGGAAAGCCTGTTAGCATTCTGCCTTGAGTCCCTCCCAGCTCCACCCATGTCTCATGTGTCCACTAGTACAGCTGGACCCCTGGGAACAGGTCTCTGTTGTTCACTATTTTCTTTTAAGTGTAGATACCAGTGGTTCTGAAACCAACAACAACAACAAAAGAAATGGTTTTATTTTTGTGGTTCAATTTCTGCAAATACCCTTAAGTTTAGCCATCTCAGTTCTGGATTCTGGTTTGAATGACCTGTCTAGTTGACTTCAGCTTTGTGCATTGGAGTACTTAACCTCAGCTCAAGGATCAAGCTCTTTCCACAATGGGGCATTATCTCTGTTAACCTCTGGAAGCTTCTTTTAAAATTAATTGACGTGTGGATGCATATTCACATGTATGCACATGTGTGTAGCGGCCAGAGATTGACATTGGGTATCTTTTATGGCTTTTCACCTAGTTTTATGAGACACGATCCTCCTGTCTCCACCTCCCTAGTGCTGGGATTACAGGCATGATGGTGTGGCAGCTGTGCCATGCACTGCTTCGTATGTTGGTTCTGGGGAGCTGAAATTGGGTCCTCATGCTCTCATGGCAAATACTTTATGGACTGAGCCATCTCCCAGTGCCCACCTTTGGCAGCTTCTATGTTAATCTATGTAGGTGTATTTTCTCTTCACTCCCTCAAATCCAAGCAAACCAAACTGCACAGTCCAAGGAAGTAAAATTGTGATTGTGTGTCCTCATTATTTGGATGCTAAAGAGTCTCTAAACTATTGAATTTTGCATCAGTGTACACATAGTAGGTACGCTGGCTAGTTTTTATCAACTTGATACAAACTAGAGTCACCTGGGAAGATGGAACCTCAATTGAGGAGTTCCCTGCATCAGATTAGTTTGTAGCCATGTCTGTGAGGCATTTTCTTTCTTTTTTTTTCAAAAAATTATTTATTATATTTATTTATTTATTTATTTATTTTTGCCTGCATGTATGTGAATGTAACTGTGTTGTGCAATGCCATGGAGCTTCACAGAGATCCGCCTGCCTCTGCCTCCCGAGTGGTGGGATTAAAGGTGTGCGCCACCACGCTGGGTTTATTATTTTTATTTTATGTGTATGTGTGTGTTGCCTGCATGTAGGTAAGTGCACCCATGTCGTGCAATGCCTGTGGAGGACAGACGAGGCTGTCAGATCCCGTGGAATTGGAGTTATGGACAGTTGTTAGTGCCATGTGGGTGCTGGGATTTGAGCCTGGGTCTTCTGCAAGAACAGTCAGTGTTCTTAACCACTGAGCAATCTCTCCAGCCCTGTGAGGCATTTTCTTAATTGCTAATTGATGTATTAGGGCCCAGCTTACTATGTCCAGTGCCATTCCTAAGCAGGTGGGCCTGGGCTGTACAGGAAAGGTAACTGAGCAAGCCAGGGGAAGTGAGCCAGTAAGCAGCGTTCCTCCATGGTATCTGATTCAGTTCCTGCTCCAGGTTCCTGTATTGAGTTCTAGCCCTGGCTTTCCTAAATGGATGATGGGCTATATAATCTGTAAGTTAAAATAAGCCTTTTCTCTTCAAGTTGGTTTTGGTCAGTGTTTTATCATAGAAACAGAGAGCAAACTAGGACGGTAGGATTTAGAGGAAGCTAGGAGCACTGGATTATTCTCCCATCACAGTCCCAGTTGTCTCAACTCTACACTTGGGCAGTCTGTGACACTGAGCAGTTGAATTCATCTTTGTATACAGCTGTGGATGGATCTACAGGTTGGACTAGGTGATCTAACTCCCATCACAGTTCTGAAACCCTTTGATTCTGGTATTAAAGTTATTTTCAGGTAATGTGAAAAAAAAGGGAAAGGAACTTTTGAAATAAAGAGTATTCTAGTTGGTGAGCCCCACCTACTCTTAAGTATGTGCTAGAGAAAGAAAACTCATACTCACCTCCAGGGGGCATATATCAAAAGCCTTTCTAATTCCAATCACAGAAAAAGCTGTAAGATACAAAGTGGTCTCTTGGGTTTCAACAGGTAAGGTACCCTAAAATAAACAATGTTTTAAAAGAAGGGTAAAATGTTTTCAAAGTAAAATAATTTGATTCAATTCTTTGTTTGAGATCAGCTCCCTGTTTCCCTTTATGCACTCTAGATGACCACTATTTCCCAGTGAGCACCGAGTGTCTTCAGGAGCCGGTCTGCTCCACCCTCACCCCAGCCCCACCTGAGCGCCCTCCCCAGCCAGTGTCCCCTACCGTCACCCCAGCCCCAGCTAATGCTTCTTCACGGCATTCAAATTCTTCCTTTCCTCAAGATCCTGTTAATATGCCACATCCTCTGTGAGGCACTGCTCAGTTCCTGTCTCTGTTCGCCCTACTTTTTCTTTTCCTCTTGGGCAGGGACGATCTGAGATCCTTACTGGAGTCGTTCTGCCTCTCCAGCCCTATTCCATGCCAATCACTGCAATCACGGTCTAACTCTTTTGGCTCCAGTTCTTTGAATGAATCTTGATCTCTCTTCTCTCTCCCTTTCTTCCTTCTCTCCCCCTTTTCCTCTCTTTCCCTCTTCCTGACTCTGGAATTCAAACAGAAAATTACAAGGCGGGGAGGGGGTGCCACCTCACACTGTTAGCATGGCCATGACGAAGACAAGAGGTGAATGTTGTCAGGGATAAGGAGATGAGAGAAGCTCGGTGCACTGTGCACAAATCAGCACAGCTGCTAAGGAACACAGTACAGATGTTCCTTAAAAATAATTAGAAAACTACCAGATATACCAATCCTACCATTGAGTATATCCAGGAGAAAGAAAGTTGAGTAGTATCCAGGAGAAAGAAAGTTAGGATCACAAAGACACATGTTCACGCCCACAGTCATTGTGGTGCTGAACACAATAGCAAGATTTAGAATTGAGCTTAGTGTCTATCAGTGGATAAAAAAAGACACTGCATATACAGAAAGGAATACTATACTGCCTTAAATGTGAGAGAAACCACATGAATGGACCTGAAGGACTTTGTGCTAAGTGAAATAATCCAGACACTGAATGACAAATACTGCTTATGTTTGGAATCTATAAAAGCCAAATTCACAGAAAGAGTGACTAGAGGTTTAAGAGGACTGGGGAGATGTTGGATCAAACATAAAATTTCACTTAGATTTGAAGAATAAAGGTATAGGAGATTTAGGAGATCTACTGTACATCATAGTGACTGTAGTTAGTAATAAAGTGTTGTGTAGTACTTAAAATTTGCTACGTGAGTTAATACACATGTTAATTAGCTCAACCAGCCATTAACACCATGTATATGTATTTATAATATATATGTGTATTTCAAAACATTTTATACACACACACATATACAGAGAGAGAGGGAGAGAGAGAGAGGGAGAGAGAGAGTTAGTTTTGATTTCAGTAAAAAGGAGAACTATGTTAACAGTAAAAATCTTGGGGGCTGGAGAGATGACCCAGTGGTTAAGGTTGCTCTTGCAGAGGACCCAGGTTTGATTCCCAGCACCTACATGGCAGGCAGCTAATAACTGTCTGGAACTCCAATTCCAGGGGAATCTGACACCCTCTTCTGACTTCTGCAGGCATTTACATATTTGCAGGCAACACACACACACACACGCACACACACACACACACACACACACACACAACTTCAAGGCATGTTGTTGACTCGGAGTGTTGTTCCCATGTCCCTCTTACATCTCAAGGAGTTGCACAGGTAACTCAACTTTTTAGCTCCTTCAATCTAGATTGGATTATCTGCTTTCAATGAAACTGGGTTTCTCTTTTCCTAACATGTATTACACACTTGAAAAGCCTTAATGTTTTCTCTGCTAGACCCTGAGCTCTGTGGCCTTGGTCATAACATGTGTTCTGTTCACCACTGCATCCTTGCCATCTATCATGTCACATGTATACAGTGGACACTGACTAGATGAATTAATGAGCACACACATACGTTCAAACTGAGTTGATAGAGTTTATGACAGCACCCACGCTCCACCTTCTCTACCAGCGTATGCGCTCCCTTGTGATAGGAATACTGTGTGGGGTCCAGTCTTCTTCCCCACAGTGTCTTCTCATGTATTAGGTGCTCACTGAGTAACTGCTGAATGAGTGCAGATGGGTACACGGATGGGTATCTTATGAAAAGCTGTTATTGTAGTATATTCTTTAAAAAAAATTTTATTTTGTTTATTTTATGTGTATAAGTATATTGCCTACATGTCTGTGAGTGCACCTGTGTCACACAATGTCTGCAGAGGTCAGAAGTGGGTGTTAGATCCCCTGGAACTGGAGTTAGGATGGTTGTTAGCTGACATGTGGGTGCTGGGAACAGAACTCAGGTCCTCTGCAAGGACAGCCAGTGCTCTTAACCACTGAGCCATCTCTCTAGCCCCTATAGTAGTATATTCTTTAAGTAACACTATCATGCCAGGTGCTCTGGGGTGTTACAGGAACCCCAGTCTCCTCCTGTACAACAAAGGCTCATCATAAGACCTGCTTTGAGTCATGAAGGTAATTAATACCAGATATGAAAGAGATTGGATTGGAATAGGCAGAAAAAAATTCTATTGGCTCTTTAAATTTTTTTGATTAAATTAGTTTTGTATTTTTTTAAATGTGTTTGAGTGTTTTGTTTGAATGTATGTTAAGTGCACCACGTTCATGTAGTGTCTGCAGAGACCAGAAGAGGGCATCAAAACCCACAGAACTGGAGTTACAGACTATTGTGAACCACCATGTGGGTTCTAGGAACCAAACCCAGTCCTCTGCAAGAGCAGTCATCTGTTCTTAACCACTGAGCCATCTCTCCAGCCCTGAATTTTAAACATTTTAAGTGATAGAAGAAAGATATTGCAGAGGTAGCTTGAAGCTATGTTGTAATTTCTGTTATTCAAGTTTGTAGATCGATTTTCATCTCACTGTGTGTGTGTGGTGTGTGTGCATGTGTGTGTGTGTGTGTGTGTGTGTGTGTGTGCATGCACATGTGCCTGTAGAGGCATTGACCTTTGTGTCTTCCTCAATTGCTCTCCACCTTTATTTTCTGAGACAATGTCTCTCACAGAACCTGGAGCTCATTAGTTCAGTTAGACTGGCCAGTGAGCTTCAAGGATCCACTTGTCTTTGTAGCCCCGTCCTGACTTTTTAGGTGGGTGCTGGAGATCTGAACTCAGGTCCTCATGCTTGTGGAGAAGGCAATTTACTGACTGAGTCATCTCCCTAACCCTATCACTTGCACTTGATTTAATAAATTAATTTATCCACTTTTTAAGTTTTGTACAAATACCTATGGTATGTTGAACACCCCCCGTGCTTCCATACCTTCCCCTTTTCCACCCACCCCCTCCAATTAGTCTCCTTTGTTTTCCAGAAAGTTTTGCTTCTACTTCATTCATATATATACACATAACTTTATGCATCTATATAAAATCTAGGAATTGAAAATGAGAGAAAACGTGTATTTGTCTTTCTGAGATTGGCTTAATTCACTTAGTATGACTTTCCTGTTGTGTACATTTTCTTGAAATTGGCATTACTTTGCTCTCCATGGCTACAAACAATTCCATTGTGTACATATACTGATCCATTCCTCTGTTGTTGGACACCCAGGTTAGTTCCATAACTTAGCTATTGTGAATAGCGCTGCAATAAACATTGACGTCAATTGCCCTCACCTACAAGTTGACTTCAGTCTCTCTTAATAACACAACCTTGATCCAGAAGAAGGCTTTGAACTTTAGGTTTAGTTTTAATACCATGGGGTAGGTAGACAAATTAGTGCATTTTACTTATTATGAGATCGCTAGAGTTTATCTTGTGGTACATTAAATGTTTGTTACTCCAGATGTCTAAGATATTACTCATCTGGCTGCTAGTGAGCTGGCTGAGAATTTCTCTACTGAGAGCATATATCGAATATATTATTTTCTGGTTCACAAGAGGAGTTTCTTGCTGGATTGCTGTGCTGGTTAGTTTTGATTGTCAAGTTGATACAATTTAGAATCACCTGGAAAGAGAGTCTTAAAATCAGGTTTGCCCATGGGCTTGCCTGTGGGTACTGACTTGATACATTAACTGAGGTGGGACGACCATTGTGGGTGGCACCATTCCCTGGGCTTGGGTCTTGGACTGTGTAAGGAGAGCTGAGCATCAGGATACGTGCATCAATTCTCTCTCTGCTCTTGACTTTGTGATGTAGTCAGTTGTTTTAAGCTCCTGCTTTCCTGGCTCCCCTGTGGTGATGGACTGTGACCTGGAATTGTGAGATTAAATAAACCTCTCCTCCGCTAAGTTGCTTTCTGCCAAGCTGTTTATCACAGAAGCAGAAATAAAACTGGGACAATTGCATATATTTTTTCCTTTCTTTTTCATTTATCCATGATAGGATGGGGTTGAATCTTAAACCTGTAAATTAAACTATTGTGAATTTACACATTGATTCCCTTACCTGTAATTTTATTGGCAGATAGTTGGAATTTTCCTTGAAAGATCCATTTTCCAGCTGACAATTCTCAATCAACCACAAAAGAGAGTTACAAATTGAATTTTGGTCCTGCTTTACATATTTATCCACTTGTCCAAGTACTCTTAGAGCAAAAGCTGTTAACCTTCAAAGCAAAATCAAATATATATTTGGAATATTGAATCCCTTCTGGCTTTCCATTCCAGTGTTTTATTTCTTTCTTTAAAATATATTTTTATTTATTATTTTCATTTTATGTGTACGAGTGTATTGCCTGCATGTATGTGAGTGCACCCATGTTGTGCAATGCTGCAGAGGTCAGAAGAGGGTGTCAGATTCCCTTGGAACTGGAGTTAAGGACAGTTTGTAGCCGCCATGTGGGTGCTGGGAATCGAAACTGGGTCCTCTGCAAGAGCAATCAGTGCTCTTAACCACTGAGCCATCTCTCCAGCCCCCAGTGTTTTACTTCTTACAAGCTTATTTTTTAAAAGAAAATAGAAATTTAAGATATACAATTCCAGAATAAGTCTCCATTTTACAAGGTAACAGGTATGGGGTGGTAATTTGGAAAATCTCCAAAACATTCAGTCAACAAATTTGACTAACACAGGTGATTACAACATTGTTAGACCAGAAGCTAAAGACTGAGTCCTAGTGACAAAAAAGATTCCATGCTAAAATTAAAGAAAACAGAGGTGAAGCAAACAGTTTTGAGTCAAAGCACTGATCCACAAATGCAAGATATGGAAGAGGAAAATCACAGTTCTACTTTGTAAAATGTGTGCAAAGTTGGCCTCTGAATCCCTATCTGAGCCCCGACTTCTTTTCCTTGTCTCTCCCACTTCCTCTTGAGCTCTTGCCCTGACTCAGAACTTGCCACCCAGCAAGGACTCTTTAATGATCGTGAACTCTTGGACAGAAAGCAATGTCTGTTTCTATGGTATCACTACACAGTAACAGGCAGGATGGACTTTTACTCCTCAGCACCCCTTTATTCTTAAGCTGTCCAAGAGTCTTCACTATAAGCTGCTCTGATTTATTTATTTATTTTATTGGTTTTTTTTGAGACAGGGTCTCCCTGTAGCTCCAGCTGGCCTGGCACTTCCTATGTAGACCAGGCTAGCCTCGATATCACAGCAATCCACCTGCCACTGCCTTCTGTGTGCTGGGACTAAAGGCATGCACCATGTATTTTTAAAAAATGCATTTTAAGTAAAAATTTTTGAGTGGGAAAAAAACTTTCAAAACTCCAAAAGCACAAAAGGATAGATAATAAAAACAATAAAAATTCTCCCTCTTGTCTGTGTCCCCTGTTACCTTGCACCAGGCATATACTACTTCCAGATAGTCAGTCAACAAATGTAAATAGCACAGCACTGTTAGCTAGCACACAAGCTAACATGTGCTTCCAAATAGTAAACTCATGTACATAAATTTCTTGTCTATCTATGCATTCCATCACACTAAAAATAACAGTCATATTTACATCATCCTGTCTGTGGAACTTTTTCACATAATAAAATATCTTTTGTTCTGATAATTTTTTCTGTTCTCGTTTTTCATCTCTTTTCCTTGTTTGAAACAGAGTTTCATTATATAGCCCCAGCTGGCTTGGAACTCACTATGTAGAACAGGCTGGCCTTGAACTCATAGAGATCTGCCTGCCTCTGCCTCCCAAGTGCTGGGACTAAAGGCATATGCCACCATGCCAGGCCTTTTTTGTGTGTGTTTTTTAAAATTTATTTTGAATTATGTGTGTGTGTGTGAACATGAGCGCTGGTGCCTGTAGATGCCAGAGGCATAGGATCCCTTGGAGCTGGAGTTACAGGCAGTTGTGAGCCACTAGATGTGGGTGTTGGGAACTGAACCTGGTCCTCTGCAAGAGCAGTACATGCTCATAACTGCTGAGCCATCTTCCAGTTCCCTGTGGTTTTTTTTTTTTTTTAATTTTGAGACAAATTTTTCTATGTATCCCCTGCTCACCTAAAACTCCCTATTGGCTCAGGCTGTCCTCAAACTCATCGCTATCCTCCTGCCTCAGCCTTCTGAGTGTTGATGTTACAGGCCGATGTCACTACATCTGTCCATAGAATATCTTTGAGATTGATATTAGCATACGGTTTCATCATTCTACAAATGATTTTATATATTAAATAAAAGCATTCTGCCACAGATGCATAAAACCGTTCTGGCTGTTTACTTTTTTGTGGGATGTTAGGTTGTTCTTAATCTTTGCTCTTACAGATTATTTAAAACATCACTTTTTATATTACTTTGGACTTGTCTCTCTACTTGCTCCTCCCATTTCTTCTGAAAGTCAGCAGAACAGAAAATCAACTTGTGACGTCCCCAGAGGGAGAATCGGGAAAAGGAACTCAGTTCTCTAGGCATCATTTCCCAGTTCCTGTTGCAGTGATTTCTGGTCTGCACTGGCCTCACCCTTACCTGCATGTTGGTGGTCAGCATCTGTGTGGCATGCCCTACTTGTGTGTGTGTGTGTGTGTGTGTGTGTGTGTGTGTGAGTTTATGTGAATGTAGGCAAACATGCCATGGCATGAGTGTGGAGGCCAGAGGGCCACCTTGGGTGTCAGTCTATCCTGTCCACCTTGCTTGAGACAGGGTTTCTTGGTTGCTGCTTACACTAGGCTAGTTGGCCTTTGAGCTTCCTGGGATTCCACTGTCTCTGCCTTCCATCTTCCTGAAGGAGCACTAGGATTAGAGACAAGTGCTGCCATGCCTGGCTTTGCATGGGTTCTGGAGACTCGAACTCAGGTCCTCTGCTTGTGCAGCAAGTGCTCTACTGTCACCTCTCAAACTCCACATGGGTCTTTTAAAATGAGCCACCCATGGGGACTGGAGAGATGGCTCAGTGGTTAAGAGCAATGGCTGTTCTTACAGAAGACCCAGGTTTGAATCCCAGCACCCACATGGCAGCTAACAAGTATCTATAACTCCAGCTCCAGGTAATCCGGCACCTTCCTCTGTCCTCCACAGGCATTGCACGACACGGGTGCACTTACGCACATACATGCAGGCAATACATTTATACACATAAAATAAAAATAATAGATAAAATATTAAAAAGTGAGCCACCCACATATGTTTAGACTCAATTGTAAAGAATAGTCTGTGGCACCTGGTGATTCATGGGGTACAGAACTAAAAGGAAAGAGGAGAGGTAAAAAACCAACTGATCATTCTGATTTGATTGGTGGAGGATAAGGTATAGAGCACTGCTGTGCACTGGTTGAGGAGACAGAGAAACATGTTTGATAAAGAAAAGAATGAATTCGGCATCCATTGTGTTTGAAGGCCTTGGTCACAGAACCCTCAAAATACGGATCCAGAGCCTAGGAGAGAAGTTAGGTCTCAGGACATTGATTAGGGAGACATCAGCATAGAAGTGATGGAGGTCATAGGCAAAGATGAGACTGTATAGGAGAGATTACAGGAAAGAAGAGGTCAAGGATGACGTTCTAAGCAAAAGCTAAAATTCTATTAGTACATCTTGCTGGGCATGGCAGCATACACCTGTAATCCCAGAACTCTGGAGGCACAGGAGGCAACTGAGGCAATTAAGAGCTGGTCTAAACAACAACTTTCAGGTCAATCAGGGCTACATAACAAGACCTTGTCAAGACTTTTAAATTATTGCAGCCTGTAAACTCCTTGAGTATGTTTCAAACAGTAGAGCCTACAAAGCACCTCACACCCCAGGAAGTTTTGTTTTGACTTTTGCTTTTGTGAGACAGGGCCTTGTGATGTGGCCCAGGTGGCTTTGAACTCATGATCTTTCTGCCTCTTCCTCCCACTGCTGGGATTGTAAGTGTGCACCACCCTGCCCAGCCAACTGTGTTTTTATTGTTTTGTCAAAGCATGATAGCATGTTTTGAAAAAAAAGACTGCTTTATTAATTCTTTATTTAGACTATCTTTCTTCCAAATGATTAGAATTATGGAAACTATACGTCACTGAATAAATAATTATTGAGACTCTGGTATGTACCAGGTACTAGGAACACATGGGACTGCCCACATATAGCATATATTCTAATGGGGAACATAGATAAGTGAAATAAGGGCTTGCAATAAATGATGAGGGGGCAAGGAACAGAGGGGGAAAGGTATAGTTGTTAGGTGGAGGTTGGTTGCAGTTTAGACAGGATGATAAAGAAGGGGCCTCACTAAGGTGACTCTTAATAAACACCAGACACACAGAGGGAGTGGTCAGTGCAAAGGCCCTGAGTAGAAGCATGTCTGGTGTGTTTGAGAAGCAGTGAGGAGACTACGGGGCTTGAGTGAAACGTAGGAAACAAGGGGGAAAATTTAGGAAGAGCCAGATTGCACAGAGCTCGGCGCTCTGGTAATGAAGCACTGGTTTTCGCCCTGGGGAAGAGGAGAAGCTCCTGAATGGTTCTAAGTGGTGTGACCTGACATGTTTTAACAGAGCCGCTCCAGTTTCTGTGTGGAGTACAGACTTAGGGGGCCAAAGTCCAAAGTCTGAAGTCAGAAGACTACAGGAGAGGATGTTGGCTTGGATCAGGATGATGTGCTGAAGTTGGTGAAAGGTGGTCAAATCCAGGATATATCTGAAGGTGCAGCCAGACCTCTTTTCTAGGTCATATGTGGGTTGTATAGTTGTATAAGAGAGTATCCAGTATGGTTGTTATTCTTGCATTTATTTGTTTATTTATAAGTATTTATTTATTTATATATTATTTATATATCAAGAGAGAGAGAAAGAGAGAGAGAGAGAGAGAGAGAGAGAGAGAGAGAGAGAGAGAGAGAGAGAGAGAGAATATGTACGTATCTGGAGGACAAGATATGGAAGTCAGTTGTCTCCTTCCACTGTGTAGGTCCCAGTGACAGAACTTAGGTCGTCAGTCTTGGCAGTAAACACCTTTACCCACTGAGCCATCTTGTGGCCCCATGGTTGTTATTCTTAACGACTGTATCAACCACCATGTGAAAACATAAGTTAAAACTGTTACTCACCAGGTACTGGCACTTCCCCCCTTCCACATGCTGTATGAATGGTCAGCGTTTTTATAGGACATGATGCTCACCATCCCTAAGAGGGACCAGAAAAAACAAAAGCACAGTACTTCACTTAACTCCCACTTCTCTGAGGATGTGTATCAGCCCCCGGGGCAATGAATTATCTTTGGTATTGAGCAGCAAACATACTTTGTGGCCAACATCAAACTCCTCAAAAGAAGTATATGAATGACTAGACTTGGGAGTCATTATAGACCACCCTGCTCTCATTCAAAGAGGAAGGAAGTGCTTTGCAGTTTGGAAGGCAGGTGTCTGGTTTCTCATCCAGGCATTTTTGTAAGTTAAGACAAAATACTACAGAAAGAGTGTCTCTCATGATTGTTTTTAGGCCAACATGTTTTTACAATTAATTATATATGTAATTCATAGCAACATATTATATTAATTAAAATATTTGCTTAAAACCTCTAGATTGTTGTATAAAATATTTCTTACCTTCTTTTATTTTTTTCTTCAGGTTATTCTTTCTAGTTAATGAATCAGGATAAAAAATGTTCCAGTTGTTTCCTGCTTCCAGATAGTGAAAAGCATAGAATACTGGGATGATGCTCATCAGCTCGGCCTCGGCACTACCCTTGGGGAGATGCGTTAGGAGATCAATGCCTTCCTTACTCACAACTGCAGACAGGACTTCACCAATAAGTAGCCCTGAAACAGAAAGACACAAATTAGACACAAATTAGACACAACCACTCTGTCAGCTTCCAACAGTGTGCTCTAAATATTTTTTATTATTTTTACTATTTTTATTTTATGTGTATGAGTGTTTTGCCTGTATGTATGTAAGAGCACCATGTGTGTGCAATGCCCATGGAGGCCAGAAGAGTGTCAGATCCCCTGGAACTGGAGTTGTGGATAGTTGTTAGCTGCCATGTGGGTGCTGGGAATCAAACCTGGGTCCTCTGGAGTAACAAGTGTTCTTAACCACTTGTTATTGGAGCCATCTCTCCAGCCTCCAATAGTCTATTGTAAAGATGGAAGAACAACTATCTCTATTCTTCCATTTTTAATCTAAGCAGTTTAATCTGCTTCACAGAAATTGGGGGAGAAAGGAGATTTGATTAGGGACCAGAATTTAAGAGGGAAAAAAAGACTGAGAATATTCTGTATTGTGGTAGTAGGTAAGGTAATACCATAGACAGATGACTGCATGGAAACTAAGTTAGGTGTAGACACTGGGAACCACACTGACTGATCGTCTCATGAAGCAGAGCAGAGAGGCTGAAGAGATAATGTGTTGACTCCTGAGTCTACAGTTCCCTGTGCAACCTCAGGCAAACCAATTTTTTTGTTGTGCTTTTTGAGACAGGGTCCCCCTGAAGCTACAGGTGGCCTGGAACTCCCTATGTGGATCAGGCTGGCCTTGATCTCATAGAGATCCGCCTGCCTCTGCCTCCTGAGTGCTGGCATTAAAGACGTGCGCCACCACGCCTGGCTATAAACCAATTTTCTAAAAAAATCCAACAACCAGGGTTGCATGTGCTCAAAAGGGCCTTTCTAGCACAAACACACTGTGAGTCCAATGCTTTAGCAAAGACAAAATGTAGCCAGGACACTTTATCATATTGGTGATGTGTTATTGTGTTGTAAAGACTGGAAACCAGGGAAACCCACCAAATTTGCCTCTTCTGTAAAAATCCTGGAGGAAAGAGAAGTCCTGATCCATTTGAATGTATCTGTCCCTCCACAATCCCTGTGCTGACCTAATCATCAAGGTGATGGGTTTGGTCCTTATGAGTGAGATTAATGATCTTATGAAAGAGGAATGGGGAGATATTTACCCCCCTTTTGACATTTTGCCCTTCTGCCCTCTGCCATGTGATGATGTTGCCACAAGACAGCATGTGGGAAATCAGGAAACAACCCTCACCAGACAATGAATCACTTTGATTTTGAACTTCCCAAACTCTAAAATGTTGAGAACTAAAGCTCCATCTTTTATAAATTACCCAGACTCAGGTATTGCATTACAGCAGCATAAATGGAATGAACACCCCTTCCCCCAGGACTAGTACTTTGGTAGTGCAGTGCTGGCATCTCAGGGGCCAACTGTGGGTCACAAAGCCTTCAGTGGTATAGGACCGACTACTAAGACCATGGGAACTTCTTTATGTGTTATAGCTGCTGCACCCCATTCTAAAGAAGTATTTGTGCTTAGATAGGCATTGCTCCATCATAGGAGAATCATTTCCAATTATATCAGGTCAGTGGATGAAGACAGTTGGAAAAGTGATCTTGTGTTTGAAGGTGGGGGAAATGATAGATCCAGTGATCTTGTGTTTGAAGGTGGGGGAATGGGAGATAGGTTTTCTCAAAGAATGATACTTGTGTGGATGCAGAAAAACAGAGAAAGAATAATCATGAGCATATCTGATTTTGGTTTAAAGCACAAAGTGAAAAGGTAATAACAATGAGATTTATTTATTTGTTTGTATTTGAGACAAAGTGGGCCAGGCTTCTAATTCACTATGTGGATGGAGGTGACCCTGGATTTCTGACTTTCCTGCTTCTACCTCCCAAATGTCAGAATTACAGGCATGCTTAGTTTGTGTGGTGCTGGGGACTGAACCCACAGCTTCCTACATGCTAAGCAGTCACTTTAGGAAATGAGCTACATACCCAGTCTTGAATAGGATTTGTTGATTTACCTTTTACACTCAAAATCCTTTTGACATTGGTTTTGGGGACCAAGTCTAATGGAATCCTGTATGGGAACTCCTTTCGTCTGCTAACAATACCTGTAATTAAAAAAAAAAAAGATTAGATTTATACAGAGTTCTTAGGGGAAATAACTATTTTCAGATTATATATCTATTGCCAAAGACTTTTTCAAAATAAGATAATTTTTTTTGTCTTTTTGAGACAGGGTCTCCCTGTAGCCCCAGCTGTCCTGGAACTCACTATGTAGACCAGGCTGGCCTTGAACTCACAGAGATCTGCCTGCCTCTGCCTCCCAAGTGCTGGGACTAAAGGCATGCGCCACCACGCCCAGCCAAAATAAGATACTTTTATAATAACACTATTAACATTTTAAAACAAAAGAAAAATTGTGAAGGATTTTAATCAAATCCTAGAATTGTATAATCTCTTAAAATAAAACATTACATTTTGTGGTACGCTTATAAAATAAATAAGATATAAAATAAATAGGTTATATCACTTTTTTCCACCAGCATAAAGTAGCGTGCCATTTCCCCAAAGACAGTAAGATCTCCCTAGAATTGAAATCTAAAATAACTAGTGTATAATTTCTGCAAGGTGATTTGTACACTGGTTCCACTGGGAAACATGACCTGAAATTCTTTCTGCCTTCCCTTTCTAGTTTAACTTAAACACCTTTTCTCTATGCATACAACAATATTTAGAATATCAGTGTCAGAGAACTTTTCTATTATAATCACTTCCTGTTTTATGCCATAAAACCATTTTAGTGGTTAACGAAGGGACTCATTCATAATTGTTAAAGTGGTGAGAGTAAGTGACTGTGACCGCCCAGACAGGGATGGAGCTTCTACAGCAAGCTCCCCCCCCAGGCTCAGGGAGCACCTTGAGAGAGGGGACAAAAAGGATGTGAGAGCCAGAAGATGAGGAGTACTGTGGCTTGCTGTCTTCTGACACGACAGGGTTGTTGCACACTCACAGCAGCTGTGGTTGCCTGAACAAGATGGCAGATCAAGCCAGTCACAGACTTCAGCATGGATAGTAGGAGGGGCTCCCAAGGCCTCACCTCTATCAGCAGCTGACGGCTGCCAGGAGAGGGAGAGTCATTTTCAGCCACTGGTAGGTTGCCCCTATCCCAGTGGATGGCCCTATACCCATTTGTACATAGTCATCACTGATTGGACTTGGGGGGCTAAAAATTTTTAATGAATTAATTTAAATTTTATGTATATGAGTGCAATGCCTGCATGTATGTGAGTGCACTCATGTTATGCAGTGCTTGCAGAGGACAGAAGAGGGAGGGCATCAGAGGCCCTGGAACTGGAGTTATGGTTGTTATACCATGTGGGTGCTGGGAATCGAACCTGAGTCTTCTGCAAGAGCAGTCAAGTACTCTTAACTGCTGAGTCATCTCTCCATCCCTAATTTTTTTTTTTAAAAGATAAAAAAGAGGACACAAAGTTGGG
Organism: Nannospalax galili; assembly: GCF_000622305.1. Classification (NCBI taxonomy): domain Eukaryota; kingdom Metazoa; phylum Chordata; class Mammalia; order Rodentia; family Spalacidae; genus Nannospalax; species Nannospalax galili. The sequence goes on along the minus strand of NW_008338996.1, from coordinate 1,630,747 downwards.
AGGGAGCTGTCTTGTTGGAGCCAGGGGGATGTTGGAGGGGAGAAGATACATTGTATATGTGTATGGAATTCTCAAAGAATAAATAAAAATATTATTAAAGAAACATACAGCCAGCTCCAAAAGAGGGAAAAAAGATAAACTATTTGTCACTATACTGATGGCGTACCAGGCACTGCACTAAACTCACTGAAAGCATGATTACATCGCATCCTCACAGCAGGACCATATACTAGGTCTGTATTTATTGTTGTAATTTTATAGATCAGGAAACTGGGCTTAGAAAGTAACTTATTCAAGGCCCCAGAGCTAGTCCTGGTGGTGGTATGATGTGTACTAAGGAAGGTCTGCTGCAGGGCCCGTGGCAGTCACAATGAGAACCTGCCTCCAGCACTTAACAGAGTCCTTGAAAAATGGGAGATGCTATAAGTAAATGGCACATTTTTTAACTCCATGAATAAGCTACATGGCTTTGGCAGAGATGCAAGAATGCTTCTCAAGAAACTTTGGTGGAGGGCTATGGGAAAGTGCAGATAAGGGAGGGGGTCAAAATATGATCAAGATGGGCTGGGGAGATGGCTCAGCAGTTAAGAGCACTGGCTACTCTTTCAGAGGACCTGGGTTCAATTCCCAGCACCCACATGGCAGCTAACAACAATCTGTAACTCCAGTTCCAGGAGATCTGACGCCATCTTCTGACCTCTGTAGGCATTGCAGAACACAGGTGCACTTATATACATGAAGGCAATACACTGATATGCATAAAAATAAGAATAATAAATACAATATTTAGATATTATCAAAATGTATTGTATAAAATGCACCAAAATTAAATAAAAAAATTTTAAAGTAAATGAAAATTCCAATAAATTTGTTGTTACATAGGCTGAACAGGCTCCAGTGTATGAATTCACACTGAGAGATATCTGGGGACATAAACTTGACTCTATAGGCTTTAACATATATGACAGAATGCATGAAATCTGGCAGGCAGGCTATGGGGGGATGCATATAGGAAAGGTGGGTCTAAATATGATTAGGATGTATTATCTGAGATGCATGAAATTCAATAAAAATATATATTGAAAAATTACTATTGTAAAAAAGAAACTTCTTTGTTATTTAACTCTTGTTAAACATTGACGATACTGTATTAAAAGGGGAATCTGGCATTTATGAAGTTTGAAGTATGAATGACAGACCTTGGAGTCCAAAGAGCTTAGGATGCACGTGACACTAAGGAAGGCCCAACCTTTTTATGCCTCAGTTTACTCATTAGGTACATAGAAGTAATAGTGTACTGAAAGGATTTTTGTAAGGATAAAAATAATACAAAGAACCTGGAACATGGTTAATGCTCAGTGCGTGATACTTAGCACAGAGAGGCTGTTTTTGACCATCTACAGTTGATCCTCCACCACCTTCACTATCAAGAACCCTGTCTTGACTATTTTTGCCCTCACTGACTACCAGATGGGAAAGCTGCCAGTTAATTTATAGTTAATTACTAAGGAAGTACATTTTACTCCTTGTCAGAGCATGATAAAAAGGCCCCTGTGACATTATGCTTTGAGTTGGTAATTTGAAAGTTAAATCTGTAAAATCAATGGGAAAAATACCTAGCAATGCTTTTGTGAACTAAGTGTAGAGGAAGACCTCATAAAGGGTACCTTCCAAGTAAACAACCATAAGATGACATTGTGGTGTATTTACTACATCAGAATAAGTAGTTCCTGTTCAAAGCCCATTAAGGTTTATGGTTGCTCAAACAAGTACCTCCCAAACAAAAATCAAGAACAAATACAAAAGAAAACTTAAAGAGAAAAGTTAAAAAGTACAAAACTGTGAATAAACAATTGGCATGTAAGAGGCTCCAAGGTCAACAAATATGTGAAGAAATACTTAAAGTCACGAGTAACCAGAATACTGAAAGTTGAAATAATAATAGAGACATCACTTTACATCCTGAGAACTGCCACCCTGCACCGGGGGGAGAAATGCCAGCTGTGGGGAAGGGTGCAGAGAAAAGACCCCTCAAGTCCTGTTGGTGCAGTGCTGATAGTGCAGGTATTCTCAAGAACAGCCTGGTAGAACTGAATGATGCTATGTGTGTGCGCGCACGTGTGTGTCCTGCTCCCCCACAACTGGAGAGATAGCTGAAATCAATGATTATCCAAACAAATGATATTTTGAAGGACACACACATTTTCATGCTGAAATTGCCATATCCATGTGGCACTTAACAAAATTCAGTTTTTAAAAAGGGACAATCAAACATGTTAGCATTTTAATGCTTTGTACTTATAATTAATGGAATTATTTTTGGTCTTGATTATCCAGATTATAGTGCATCATGTGCTATCAAGAAAAGTAGTGATGGAAACAGTGGGTGTTGATTCTGTCCACTGAACATTTTGAGCAATGGTGTTTTAAGTTGCATTAAAGTTACTCTTTAAGGGGCTGGAGAGTTGGCTCAGCAGTTAAGAGCACTGGCTGCTCAGGCAGAGAACCGGAGTTTGATTCCTAGCACCCACATGGCAACTAACAACCATCAGTAACTCTAGTTCCAGGGGAATCCAATGCCCTCTTCTGACCTCCAGGGGCATTGCATGACATGGGTGTACCTACCGACATGCGGGCAATACATTTGTACATATTAAATAAAAATAAATAAAATATAAATAAAGTTACACTTTAATTACTACAGCAAAAATACAACATATAAAAAACAAAATAATCTTTCTTACCATAAATTCCCTTAGGGTCCAGAGTAACGCCAGCATAACTTTCCCTTTTGACCCCTTCTGGCTAAAGCAAAATGGAAAACATTCAGTTAAGGACATAATTACATTTATAAGTTCTGAGTTCTTTTGATCAACTTTTTTTCTGGATCACTTTCTCAATTTTTAAGAAGTTTTCTCTCTCTGTGTCTGTCTCTGTCTCTGTCTCTGTCTCTCTCTGCCTGCCTCTCTGTCTCTGTCTCTGTCTCTGTCTCTGTCTCTCTCTCTCTCTCTCTCCTGAAAAGGCAAACTGTACAAATACATGCATACATACAATGGTAAGAATTTTGCTATTTGAATCAGAGTAAACACTTAGACAGGTGTTATTGTAGGTAAGGTAGTTGGTGAACTCCTTTGTATTTATCAGCTCATTTAAGCTCTTAACACCGCTGTGAAGTGATGTTACTTCATTGACAGATGAGGAAACTGACACAGAGGTGGAGCAGTAACTCTGCTAGGAAGTGTGCAGCCAGGACTGAAAGCACAGATGCTGGCTCCAGATGGGTTTGTGAAAGCAGCATGCAAAGATGCACAGAAATGGACCCGATGCAAAATAATCCAATACAGCTTTTCTTTTTGGCAGAGACTCATTAAGTTGCCTGGGCTGGCTCAAACTTGCCTCAGCCTTTGGAGTGGTTGGGATTACAACCAGCTCAGTACATGCTTATGGAAGTGAATGGCTTAGCCAAACACATAACCCAACGCAGGTCACCTAGCCATGTGACCCCTGGCAAGAACATTATTTTATTTAAAAATAACATTGTTTTAAATTGGAAAATCATATTGTAAAAGAAGCTTTAAAATATATGTATATTATTTATTATTTTTATTTTATATGCACGAGTGTTCTGTCTACACGTATGTAAGTGCACCACATGCATACAATGCCTACAGAGGTCAGGTCCCCTGGAACTGGAGTTACAGATGGTTTTTAGCTACATGTGGGTGCTGGGAATTGAACCCAGGTCCTTTGGAAGAACAACAAGTGATCTTAAGAGCTGAGTCATCTTTCCAGCCCCATAAAAGAATCTTAATGACACAAAAATATTCAACAGACAGTGAGGTCCATAATCCTTAACAAAGTGCTCTTTCCCCCCGCTTAGTCTGCTTACTCATGTATAAAGTGGAAACTTTTCTAGACTGTAGATTCCTCCAATGTGAGGGTGGTGTGTTATCTTCAGAACCCAGCATGACACCTGACACATGTATTTTGAGATACACTTTCTGAATTTGTTGTGGAGTAGGGGTGACCCAGAAGACCTGTACCGAATTGTTAAAATTGAATCTCTGTGTTTGGGGCATTTATTCATGACTTTTCTTTTTCTTTGTGGCTTTTCAGTATTCTTATTTTCCACAATAAACAGGTGTTATTCTTTTATTCAAAAATATTAAGCATAACTTCAGACTAATAGAAAAGTTGAAACAATCATCCAAAAAAATCTGGGAGAGACTCCATCCAGATTCCTCAGCTGATAATGGTTTCCATTTACATCATCATTTCCCTCTCT
>NW_008338996.1:1619225-1626433 GCF_000622305.1 Nannospalax galili | reverse complement strand
TCCCTCCCTCCCCCAAACCTAATTATTTACACAGTTTATTGATTACATTTTTCCAGGAAAAAAAGTATTTTTAAAAAGAATGATGTTTTTCTTACCACCACTCGTAATGTTTTTACTAAGATTTCTTTTCCAAATGAAGTCTCCAGTGAAAAGTTGATGGTATGAAGGCCAATTTCCAGTGGAAGAAGGCTGAAGGTCACCAGGTGGCTGGAGGAGCCTCCTACCCTCTGGGGCACACATCGGGAGGACTTCGAAGCCTGGTGGTTAACAGCTGAGCTTCCTGATGTACAGATTCCCTCCACAGTAGACATTTTCACACAGAACTGAAATATCATGCATGAAGAATTATATCAGAATACTCTGTCATTCCAGACACATTTTATGAAAAAGCCAAAAAATACTTTATCTCTAAGAAAGTTATGCTTGTCTGGACACAGATTCTCCCCTGGTTGCTTAGCAATGTCAGAGTAACCCCATAGGTTCTAAGACATGGGAGAAAGCTTGTTTCAGATTTTCTACATATACACACAAGGTGCTGTGGGCCTTAGCGATGTCAAGGGACATCTAGACGGCTCAGGACTAGCTCAGAGTGTCGTAACTTTCTTAGAATCTTGCCTATGAGTAGACTCAAAGCTACTGCAGTTCTTTGCTACTGTGCCTGTACCTTTCTCTCATCTCTTTATGTGTTTGTGTTTTTGATAGTAGGGACCTCAGGCTTGGCTCCTCAGGGTCTTACTTGCACCTTTTATTTATTTGGACTTTGATTCATAATAAATAATATTTGATGGTGATTGAAAACTATACATCTTGGTTCATTCAACAGATTGCCCAATGTGTACTCAACTCACATTTACAATCTTATTTACCTCCCAGTTATACCTTATTTTACAAAATACTCTAGAAAGACCTTGATTTCAATCTTGACTCTCCTTTCAGGAACTGTGTTATGGAAACAGGTCACACGATCACTCTCTTCTGGTAACGGTATTCATTGACTTCTGGCTAACATAGTGAATATGTTTTCATCTTCATATCTGGTGAACTTACAGAATCAAGAACTATACTCTAAAGAATCAATACATAAAAATCCAGACCAGAACAAGCAGTAAGCATGAAAGAATGCTGACCTTCAACAGATAATCTTGAGGAATATCTCAAAAATATAGAGATCTTTTTTCCTTTTAGTCACTGTTTTGTGACAGTGTCAAGCAGGATTGATGGGGAAGGAGCTAGAGAAGATGATGAGCCAAGGATTCCCCAGCATTGAAGTGATAAGGCAGGGAAAGACCTAGAAGTCATTGGATAAAACTTACAATAGCTGGGCATAGTGGCATGAGGCTTTGATCCCATCACTCGGGAGGCTGACTCAGATTCATGAGCTTGAGGCCAGCTTGGGCTATGTAGCAAGCTCCAAGCTAGCTTGGACTACACAGTGAGACCCTGTCTAGAAACAACAGCAACCAACAGCAAAACAAACCAAAACTCCCCAACCCAACCAAACTAACCACAATAAATACTTGAGGTAAATTGAAATTAGCAAAGAATATTTGAAATTGGTGGGCAATATAGGTAAAAGCTACATGAGGTTCTTGCTTCAGTGATTTCCATGAAGCTTTCCTGTTAGACAACCCTGTGGTGGGGCACATCAAGACTGACCATAGTTATGCCATGTTACAAGTAAGCCCCAGCTAAACCCAGTAGTTAAATCCAGAGGCAGTTAACTCAAAATGTGGGAATGGAAAAATTTCACTCAGGTGCACCAAGGTGTGAATTTGAGAACAGGTTGGTGTTCACCTGGTTGCTCTTGCTAACAGCAGATTTATGACTTCTGTAGTTTCCGCTTGATTTGTTCTTGCAGAATAGAAATTATTAAGGGGGACTTTCCACCCCTGAGCTTGGGAACTTAAACTTTTCACCCCTGGATGTGTTTTTTCTATATAAAAGCTTACCCTAAGAAAGGCTTGGGACTGGGCTTGGGATTGATTGCCAAGTGTCATCACTGGCCGGCTAAGAAGCACTTCCTTTCGGCAATACTTTGTGTCTGAGTGTTCTTCCCTGGTGAAGTACCTCACAACAACCCATCAGCAAAAACAGCTATGAGCTCTAGATAAGACATGGACACAAACAACAGAAAGAAGGATCTAGAGAATGGAAGGGAAATCAACACTTGGAAGAAAGGAATGACGCTTGGATGAGTGTCCTCTCTTCACAGCTTCCCTGAGGGTGGGCCTTAAGCAGTGGCTAAATCCCCAGTAGAAAGCTGCCACCTTTCTAGGCAGTGTATGAGATGGGTACCACAGCTCAAAGGTGAAGGAGCTCCAAGTTCAAACCCTGCTGAGCTTTGAACCACACAGAACACAGACTCCAAGTATCCCAGTCAGGGCTAGAAGAGCTGAACAGAGATTTTAGAATTTTGGATGAAATTTAGCTAATCGCCTGTTAAATACATAAAGAAACCCAAATACTCTCCATAGGCCCACATATACTCCAGAATCTTTATATGACTTCAATTAATAATGTATCAAGTTCAGTTCAAAATTACTAGATATCAGGGGACAGGAAAACATAATTCACACTCAAAAGGAAAGATAATGATGGACGCTAACCCTGAAATACCAAGGATGTACTTATTTTATGATGGAAGTGGGATTGGAGAGATGGCTCAGTGGTTAAGAGCATTGTTAACTGGCTGTTCTTCCAGAGGACCTGAGTTTGGTTCCCAGCACCCACATGGTGGCTAACAACCATCTGTAACTCCTGTTCTGGGGATCCTTCCCACATGTGCTTGGTTTATACTACTGATCAGAGTTGGATTTTGTTTTCATGTGTGTCATAATTACTCTGATGATGTTCTCAGGCAAGCAGACAGTGTTCCTTTTTCTCATTTATTCTAACATAGCACAACTAACTACTCACCATCATCTCTGAAGTCCTATAGTTGTAAACAGTTCCTTTTAATTGGATTTGTTCCCCTCGTACAACAGAATATGGCATGTTCATCTCCAGGAAGACGTCTTTGAACACCTTTGCTTTGATTGTATCAGCAACACATATACCTTCAGTCCAAAGGAAAAGCAAGGTAGGAACACATTAGGGGATTCTTATGGTACTGAAATATCTCACATTTCCTTTCTTTTTTAAAAAAATATTTTATTTATCTTATATGTATGAGTGTTATGCCTGCATGTACTTAAGTGTACCCATGTCGTGCAACACCCCCGGAGGAGAGAAGAGACAGAGAGCTGGATCCCCTGGAACTGGAGTTACAGACAGTTGTTAGCTGCCATGTGGGTGCTGGGATTCGAACCTGGGTCTTCTGCAAGAACAATCAGTGTTCTTAACCTCTGAGCCATCTCTCCAGCCCCACACTTTCTTTCTTTAAAAAGAATATTAGGTCATATTCTCCTGTGTAGTATCATCCTATATTCTTGACCTTTTGGCTCACTGATCTTTATTTGCGGGTGCGTGCCTGTGCACATGTGTGTGGAAGTGGGAGGACAACCTCAGTGTCATTCCTCAGGCGCCATACACAATATTTTTTTTGGAAATAGGGTCTTTTACTGACTTGGAATTTGCTAAGTAAACTGGACTGCCAGGGAGAGCCCCAGGGATCTTCCTGTCTCTGCCTCCCTGGTCCTGGGATTGCAAGCTCTTCCTGCTACATCACGTGGCTTTTTCACATGGGTTCTGGGATTGAATTCAGGCCCTAGTGCTTGCAAGGCAGGCATCTTGCCGAATGAAGTATCCCTGGAGCCCCTCACTGATCTTTTACTATTCTTTATATTTAAAAAATTTTATCTCATTATTTATTTAATATGTGTGAACACATATATGCCACAGTATGTGTGTGAAGGTCAGAGGACAACCCTTGGGAGTTGGTTCTCTCCTTCCACCATATGAGTCCCAGGGATTGAACTCGGGCTGTCAGTCTTGGAGGCAAGCACCTTTTCCCACTGAGCCATCTTGTAGGCCATACTCTTTATTTTTATAATTATCGGTATTCACAGAAAACTTAATTTGTTCATAAGTACCAAATGTTTAAAAGATATTTGTTACTGACTTCACTAAATGAGCATAAAAAGATTTTTTTTTGGTTCTTTTTGAGGCAGAATGTCCTAATAGCCCCAGCAGGCCTGGAACTCACTATGTAGACCAGGCTGGCCTTGAACTCACAGGCATCCACGTATCTCTGACCCCCACCAAGCTGGGATTAAAGGTGTGTGCCACCAATGCCCAGCCAAATCAAGGTTTTATGAAAGTATCAAACAAATCAAAGGAACCCCAGCAGTTATTTATAAAGTATCTGCACTAAATCATTTCAAGGGGCATCAACTGAAGAGAGAAGTCACAGATTTGTTTCTGACTCTACTCAAGGTCCCATTGACTGTAAAAGTGAAGAAAATGAGGATTTGAACACATTTATAAATGACAGTAGAAGAGCAAAGGAGATTCAGGAGCTTCAAAGGTGTAGGTACATTGAGGTCTTGGAAATAGGAATACTAAAAATTATGCCACTTGTATGCTGGGTAGACTACAGATACAATAACGAAGAGCTACATCTTGTTGAGTAAATTACTCCTGAGGTGAGTAATGATTCACAATTTCTTACCACTGTTTGAAATGCCAATGCCTTGAATTTCCCAGGTAGTTAGAGAATCGGGCAGCACAACCTGCAGCTGGTTTCTGGAAGTTAAAATGTTGGTATTTGTAATGGTTAATAATGTCAACTTGACAGGATCTATAATCACCTGGGAGATAAGTCTCTGGGCATGCCTGTGAGGGATTGCCTTGGTTAGGTTAGCCTTTGGCCATGCCTGTGAGCCATTATCCTGGTTAGGCTATTTGAGGTGGGAAGCCCTACCCTAAAAGTAGCTAGTACATTCCTTGGTTTTGAATTCTAGACTGCATAAAAAGAGAGAAAGCTACCTGAGTGCAAGCATTCGTTACTCTGCTTCCTGACTGTGGATCCAGCTTGACCAGCTGCCCCAAGGACTGCCACCAGGACTTCCCCATCACGATGGACTGTACCCTAGAACTATTAGCCAAATACTTCCTCCTTCAACTTGCTTTTGTCAGGATGTTTGATCACAGCAGCAGGAAAAGTAACTGATAATACTCAACTACAGTGAAGCATGAGCCAAATAGTATAGTGCTTTATAATATTTTAGAAGAAAAATTCACAAGACAAAAATTGCACCAGGTATCAAGGAAAAACCCATCAAGAAAAATATATACTCAGCAACTCTCCCACCTATTCTATGTTCTTTTTAAAGATTTTTTATTTATATGAATGTTTTGCCTGCATGTATGTATGTACACCACATGCATGTAGTGTCCAAGGAGGCCAGAAGAGGGAGGTGGAGCCTCTGGAACTTGAGCTACAGACAGTTGTTAGGTGACTAAGTAAACTTGGGTCCTCTCCGAGAGCAGCCAGTGGTCCTAACCTCTGAGCCACCCCACTCCGGGATTTTAGACATTAAGGTGAACTTTCAAGTTGAGAAGGATACCTTTGAAAATTGCAAAATTAGAGAATATAATACAAAGAAAAATATGTTCGATGTTATTGTGTGCTAAAATAGTGAAGTACAATCTTGTAACACTGCTTATAACAAATTGATATAATTAAAATATGGTTATGACTAAACTTGCATATTTATTTGCAGTGATTGCTCTCTAACTTTGTATCAGGCATAATTTCAAATACTGAGTACATAGCACTTTTAAGTTATAGTACTGGTTTCATCCAGGTCTAATGGAAGATAAATAAGTTAAGATTCACTCCACTGTAACCATAGTATTAATAAAACATTAAACGTTTCACTCAGGCCTGGCGTGGTGGTGCTCACTTTTTATCCCAGCACTTGGGAGGCAGAAAATGGTGGATCTCTATGAGATTGAGGCCAGCCTGGTCTACATAGCAAGTTCCAGGCCAACTGGGGTTACTAGGGAGGCCCTGTCTCAAAAAAATGAGTTCATTCACCACATCTGTATCCATACCTCTACAAGCAGGATCCAAGATTCTAAGGCCAGGTCCTAGATATAAAATAGATATCTGAACTTAACATTTACTTTGGAGGTATTTCCATTTTAATGAAGGAGATGGGTAAGTAAACCCTGTGATGCTATATGATCCATGCAACAGGGTTAATTGGAACAGGTAATTGAGTTATCATTAAGGTGCAGGATAGTACTGGGAAATTTTACTAGAAGTGCTAGATAAGGATCAGTGTGAGGTGAAATGGATGACAGTGTGGAATAATTTAAAGGAGAAGAGCTTAAGAACAAGGAAACCCATGAAGAGACTACTGTTACTCTGAACCATGGGAAAGCCAGTGTTTGGAGCTTGCCAAGGTATGATGTGGTAGGGTTCAGTATTGCTCAACACAGCTTTCAGTACCTGGCACAGGGAAGCATCCCATTAAAATGTCTAAGGATGTTAACAAGAAAATAACCCTTATTTTTGTTTATCTGCTTGTTTTATAGTACAGATACTTAAAATATTTTATTCATTATTTTAATTTTATGTGTATGAGTGTTTTGCCTGCAAGTGCACCACATGCACGCAATGCCCAGAGAGGCCAGAAGAGGGCGCCAGATCCCCTGGAACTAGAATTATGGACAGTTGTTAGTCACCATGTGGGCACTGGGAATCCAACCCAGATCATTTGGATGAATAGTGAGTGTTCTTAACCACTGAGCCATTTCTCTAGCCCCACAGATACTTTTTTAAGGATGAAAATAGCTGCCTAATGCAGTGTGTAGGACATAGCTGTTTATAGTAAATTTATATTAAAGAGAAATTAAATTCAATGGGATAGTATCTTTCTTTACTAGTAATTAGTGCTGTCTTGAATGCAATTATCAGAAAAAAGTACATTAAACAATATGAGTGAAACAAAATTAAACACAATAGTAGAATCTTGTTAACTGTGGGAAAATCTGTGTCCAGATTCTTGGTAATAATATTTGAATTTTCCACATCAAAGACATATGATACCTTTTGGGAACATGATGAACCTCCCATAACCAGCTTTCTGGAAAATAGCTCCGAATTTCTGCTTTCATTGTTGGTAGTAAGGTCTTTATGTCTAGGGAAAATAAATTCGGTTATTAAAAAAACAAAGCAAACTCTACTTACAGATGAATTTTAAAATATGACCATTCATAATGTTTTTAAAGTTACTTATTTAATAAACATGTAATTAGAG
>NW_008338996.1:1615809-1616799 GCF_000622305.1 Nannospalax galili | reverse complement strand
TGAAATCTTAAAGTGGTTTTAATTTGCATTTCCCTAATTATTAGTGATGTTGAACATCTTTTAAGATGTTTCGTAGCCATCTTTACTTCTTCTTTTGAGAACTCTCTGTTCAGCTCCTTAGTCCATCTTTTAATTGGATTGCTTCTTGTCTTGGTTCTCTGTTTTTTTAGTTTGTTATAAATTCTGGTTATTAAACCTCTGTCGGATGCGTCACAAGTGACGGTTTTCTCTCATTCTGTGGGTTTTATGTTTGCTTCCTTGGTTGTCTACTTTGATGTGCAGAAGCTTTTTAGTTTAATGAGGTCCCATTTTTTAATTCTTACCCTTGTTTCCTGAGCAATTGATGTCCGGTTTAGAAAATCCTTTCCTATGCCTATATCTTGTAGGTTTTTCTCAATGTTTTCTTCTACAGTTTCATAGTTTCAGGCTTTACATGGAGGTCTTTGAGCCATTCGGCACTGGCTTTTGTGCAAGGTGAAAGATAGGGGTTTAGTTTCATTCTTCTACAGGTGGAGATCCAGTTTTGCCAGCACCATTTGCTGAACATGCTGTCTTTCCTCCAGTTAATGTTCTTGGCCCCTTTGTCAAATAATCAGGTGGATGAAATTGCATTTACTCATATTTGGGTCTTCTATTTTGTTCCGTTGGTCTATGGGTCTATTTTTCGTGCCAGTACCATGTTGATTTTATGACTATAGCTCTGTAATGCAGCTTGAAATCTGGTATAGTAATCCCCCTGGCATTGCTCTTAGTGCTCAGGGATGTTTTAGCTATCCAAGGTCTTTTGTGCTTTCATATGAAACTTAGGATAGTTTTTTCCAATTCTGTGAAAAATGACATGGGGCTTTTGATTGGCATTGCATTGAAACTATAAATGACTTTTGGTAGGATGGTCATTTTTACAATATTAGTTCTTCCAATCCATGAGCACGGGAGGTCCTTCCATCTTCTTATGTCTTCCTCAATCTCTTTCTTTAAAGATTTAAAATT
>NW_008338996.1:1615113-1615723 GCF_000622305.1 Nannospalax galili | reverse complement strand
TCTTGTCTTATTGCTCTTGCAAGAGTTTCAAGTAGTATGTTAAAGAGAAGTGGGGATAGTGAACAGCCTTGTCTGCTTCCTGATTTCAATAGGAATGCTTCCAGTTTTTCTCCACTTAGAATGATGTTGGCTGTGGGATTGTTTTACATGGCTTTAATTTTGGTGAGGTATGTTCCCTCCAGTCCATTTCCCTCTAGGACTTTGAACATAAATGCTTGTTGAATTTTGTCAAAGGCCTTTTCTGCATCTACTGAGATGACCATGTGGTTCTTGTCTTTGAACCCATTTATATGATTTATGATGTTTATTGACTTACATATATTGAACCATCCCTGCATCTCTGAGATGAAGCCGACTTGATCATGATGGATGATTTTTTTGATGTGTCTGTATGTGGTTTGCAAATATTTTGTTGAGAATTTTTACATCTGTGTTCATTAATGATGTGGGTCTATAGTTTTTCTTTTTGGTTGTATCTTTACCTGGTCTTGGAATTAGAGTTATGCTGGCTTCATAGAAGAAATTTGGGAGTTCTCCCTCCATTTCTATCTTTTCAAATAAATTAAGTAGTGTTGGATGTAGATCTTATTTAAATATCTGGTAGAATTCT
>NW_008338996.1:1607036-1613511 GCF_000622305.1 Nannospalax galili | reverse complement strand
GGCTGGGTATAGTAATCTGGGTTGGCATCTGTGGTCATTTAGAACTGGGAATACTTTGGTCCAGGCTCTTCTGGCTTTCATAGTTTGCACTGAAAAGTTAGCTGTAATCTTAATGGGTTTTCCTTTATAGGTGACTTGTTTCTCTTTTGCAGCTTTCAGGATTGTCTCTTTGTTTTGCACATTTAGTGTTTTTACTATACTGTGCCATGGGGAGATCCTTTTCTTGTCCTGTCTGTTTGGTGTTCTATATGCTTCTTGTATTTTTGTGGGCATGTCTTTCTTTAATTTTGGGAAATTTTCTCCCACGATTCTGTCGAAGATCTGGTCCATGCCATTATCTTGGGATTCTTCTCCTTCCTGTATGCCTATGATTCATAAGTTTGGTCTTTTTATGGTGTCACAAAATTCCTGCATATTTCATTCTTGCAATTTCTTAAATTTTTCATAATCTTTGCTTGAGTGATCTAGTTCATCCACTTTATCTTCCAGTCTTGATACTCTGTTTTCCATTTCGTTTATCCTATTGGTGAGGCTTTCTCCTGTCATTTCTAATTGGCTTACTGAGTGTTTCACTTCCTTCTTCATTTCAGCCTGAGTATTCTTCAATATTTCTAACTCTTTTCTGAATTCATTCAGAAGTTTATCCCTATCTTCCTTCAGTTCTTTGATTTCTTTTTTTGTATGTTCTTTAAATTCACTGAATTCTTTTATCATGTTTATAATTGTTCTTTTGAGTTCCATGTCCTGAATTATCTCTAGGGAGTTCTCATTATACTCCTCTATTGGTATTTGGTGGGGATATGTTACTATTGGTATTTGGTGGGGATATGTTATTTTGGTTTTTCATGTTATTATTTTTTCTCTGTGATTTTGACATGTGAATTTCTTTTATAGTTTCTGATTCTTGTGTGAGACTCGGGCCTTCAAGTTTAGGTCTGCTTCTTTTTGTGAACTTTATGTGTCTTTGTGGTTTACTTTTTGGACATGAAAAGCTGGTTCATCTAAGCTTCCAATTCTCTCTTTTGATTTTATATTGGAGTGACCGGAGTGCTTTTGTCTTCAGGAGTTCCCACAGAGAGCCAGTTCAGATGAGGGTCAGATGTTTTCAGGCTTTCTCCTAAGGTCTGTATCCCTCCAGGAACTATTTTGGCCTCAGGAATTTGGGGGTTGGACTGGCCTGGGAACCTGGCCTAGGAAAGATGCTGGTCTAGGACAGCTGGTGGCCATGTCACCCAGAGATGCAAAGACAGATGGGGTGGGAAGAGGCCCCAAGGACTCCTGGGGACTGCACTGAGGAGCTGGGTTGGTCCCGGAGAAAGGCCTGCTGGTAGGAGAGAGGCCAGAGGTGGGTCTTGCAGGCCCAGGGAAGCAGAGGGAGGTGAGGGCAGGTCCAGGCCCAGAAGCAGTACTCCTGGGGTCCAGAGAAGGCATTACATTGGTCTGGATAAAAAGGATCAGGAAGCAGTATTAGTTCCCCAGGTGTCTGGGGTCCCAAGACAAGGAATGGGACAGGACCCAAACCTGGAGAGAGGCCTGCGGGTAGGAGAGACTAATATAGTTTTTAAAAGGCCATTAAAGCAATTTGTTTAATGACTTCAAAATAGAACTTTAGAAGTCTTAGGACAGCACTAATGATACTGACAAAACACAGCATAAGAACATCTAATGTTTGTTTCTTAACATGTCAAATGTTTTGTGTTTCTGAGATTATGCAACATACTGGTCCATCTATAGTTACTGAAATTGTGTAATTTTCAAAATTGTGTTTATATTAGAAAATAGTAACATTTTCTGTGATTTCCTGGCCTAAATAATCATTTATTTGCATTTACTTTATTAAAAGTAGATGAAATTTGTTTCTATCCAAAACATACTACTAGGGACTAGATCTAGAAAACCAGACACAGCATGTGAAACAACAGTTCTCAGACATTAGCACACAAGCAGCACAATACTGGGGTCCCTGAGAGAAGTGAGCCTAAACTGCCCCAGTTTTTTGCCTGGAGGCCATTTATAAGCCAAGGTGGAGAGAGGAGATCACACAGAGCCTGATGGTCTGGAAGACTTAAGGCAGTGGTGATGGCAGTTGGTCAAGGCCAAGCTGTCTATAATAAGGGATGGAGTTAGCAGGGAGGAGGAGGCTTCAGAGATCTGGTTCCATGCAGATGACGTCAACTGCTTTGGGCAGTGAAAAAAATATCTGTACTAGATAGTTCATTAAAATGCTGCATACCGGGAAACAACCTAAATGTACACAGCTATGGTAAAATATCCCCAAATAGCAGGTGTAGTAGGAAAGTCCTAAGAGTTTTGAAAACATACTGAGAATTTTATAAATTCTAAAAAACATGTTATTGCTGAAACTGAAATAAAGCTCCAAGCTTTACAAGTAAACAATTTTTTGCTTGGTTTAGAAATCTTCTGCCATGGTTAGTATAAATATAAACTGCAATAAAATTAGTTATTTAATATGTATGTGTATTTTTACATGAATGTATGTAAGTGTACATATGTGGGCAAAGCCCACAGAGATCAGAAGTGGATGTCCAATCTCCTAGAAGTGGAGTTACAGGGGGTTGTAGGCTGCCATGTATATACTGGGAAACAAACCTGAGTCCTCTCCAAGAATAGCCAGTGCTCTTAATTGCTGAGCCATCTCTCTAGGCCCATAAACTGCATTTTTTTCGATGGTTATAACAGGACCACAGAAGTTTAGAACTCAGAGATATATTGGGATTATTCAATTTAAGGCTCTTCCTCGAGGCTCAGAGAGGATAAACATAAGTTAAGTTTACAGAACGAGTTGACTTTAGAGTCACACTGGCTCTGGATTCCGGAGTAGTGAACTCTGCTCTGAACCATACCACTTCAAATTCCTAAAAATAATATGGGTATTTATAAGTTATCTTTTCTATTTTCAACTTTCACTAAAGCATGAAAACTGCCTTTCTTAGTAGCATTAATTGACAAAAAATTCCCCATTCTGATAGAAAACATGATACTTACGTAGCCTTGCTAAGTTCATGGCTTTATGAGAACTGTTAGTCCGGATGCTGTTTGCAATGGTACAACATTCACTGAAAGCGCTGACACAGCGTGGGCCTATGGTAATCCGGGCAACTCGCTGCTCACAGGTTTCATGGCTATTATAACGGGCTCCATCATAACAACATCTTTTTGGCACTGGATGTCTGTATTTGGCAGCTGAAATGGTAACAATACACATGCCCTTGAACACACACAGTTATAACATCTCAGTTTTAGGAGGAATCTCAAGGGTTACTTGGTTTCTACTCTCAAATGATCCCCCCACCCCCACCCCAACACACACCAAAGCAAGCACTGCCAGTTGACTGATAGCCTCTCCTTGGAACTTCTCCAAGAACAGGGAGAGTGTGACCTCACTAGGTAGTACATTCTAACTCAAACTAAATTTTCCAAGGGCTTCCTGCAACTAAGCTAAATACTAACTTTTGCAACTAGCACTTTGGGTTCAAAACCTACCACTCTGGACCCTTCTAAAAGTATATACACATATAAAAGATTAAAAGAAGTTACCCTATAATGGAGATCTCTCCCTAACAGGCACTACAGACTAACACAGAAAAAACCCAATGCCAGGAATGAACTCCTTCTTTTGAAACTGTTGACTAAGGGTCCCATAGACCTTCAAACAATACTGGTCATTGACCCTGCTCTTGGTTACCCACTAGAACATCATTGTAAAACGCTGTTGCTAAAGACACCACATACATGAGCTGTAGAATATATAAGGAAACATTAAGCTGTGCTGACTTCACAGCCTCATCTCTACTGGCTCGAGTTCATAGTGCTGGAAGGTGCTATGCATGCTGCCTGAAGAGAAAATTAATCATCAACCTTACTCAGATGTGAATCCTGTGAGCTACAGCAACAACTGGCCTGGCAAAATATGCTCACAGGGCAATAGTGGCATGAATATCATGAGAGAAAACAATCATTTTCTAATTGGACTTAAGATCTGCTTCGTAGGATGGAGCCCATATCTGACACTTACATTAGGCCTAGAAACTTGAGGCTAGACAGGTAACAGGGCATAGGGGAGAGTTTAATACTAGTTTTCTACTAGTTTAAACTGTTTCTTATTGACTTACTATTATACCCATGGATTGATGCATCTCACAACTATCACCAGAAGAACTTCCCTAAATAGCAGATGGTGATTAACACAGACACCCACAACTGGCCAATATGCAGAGAACAGGAGACTGCAGAGTGCTTATCCCTGAATGGGACTCCTATATCAAACTTCTGCCTCCTAAGGCTCAGGGATCATTGTGGAAGAGGGGGAGGTAAGATTGTAAGAGACAGAGGTGGTAGAGGACCACAAGGAAGCAGAGTTTTCCAGACAGCTGGGCAGTTACTCATATGAACTCACAGAAACAGTGACGGCATGCACAAGACCCATGTAAGCTCAAGCCAGACAAAAATCCCAGTATAGAAATGGGAAAGTGGATAAGAAACCCCAGTCCTAGCTGAGGAACTTTTGGCAACCAATGGCTGCTGGAAGGGGGAGATTCAGTCTTTTTTAAGGGTGTGACTCAGGATAGGTTAACCAGGTTTCAGTGGATGGAACCACAATGCACGATGCTTGAGGATTGAAGTTTGACTCAATAGTCCTTTAATGTGTGTGTGTGTGTGTGTGTGTGTGTGTGTGTGTGTGCGCATGCGCATGCATGCGTGCGTGTGGGGGGGCTATAAGGGAGGTGTAAATAAGGGAGGGGCTCAAATATCAAAATATAGTGTATGAAATTTGTAAAACTTCAACAAAATCTCAAGAAAAATAAGTTAAATATCCAAGAGGCTTTCAAATATTTGAAAATGGCCATTATTCTACAGGAATTTCCTTGTAGAAACTAGATACCCTGCCTTTTCAAACATTTCTTCTATGACATAGTTTGTAGGCCTTCACAGGGGCATCATCCTTTCTCATAGGAGTTTAGATTGATCAGCATCTCCCCTTTCATATCATATGACATATAATGAAGATTAGGATTATAGTAACTCATAAGCAAGTTGAAGTAATTATTATACTACTATAAATGTAGTTATTGATTGAACTCAGGCCATGGACTCCCAGATGGATTTTTTTTTCTTTACTATAAGATGACCAATTATCTATGGAAGAGGAGGAATCCAATTTAAAAGACAACTCAAAATCTGTGCCCTTGGCAAATTTATATATGTCGTGAGTCCTTCTGTATAATGTCATCTCCATCTTTTCATAGGAAAAGCATTAAGACTGATGAACCTGTCTAGATGACCCTTCCTATATCAGATTCTCTACATTCTACCTTGGTTAACATGTAAATAATTTTTCCATTAAAACTGTTTAAGAAATAAGTAAAGAAAATTAAATTTTATTATCAAAAATATTATCAATAATCATATTACCATTTAAATAATTTTCAGCTAATGTATTTTCTTTTTTAAAATTTTATTTATTATTTTATGTGTAAGAGTGTATTGCTTGCATGTAGGTAGGTGCACCCATGTTGTGCTTTGCCCTCGGAGGTCAGAAGAGGGTGTTGGAACCCCTGGATCAGGGGTTACAGATGGTTGTCAGCCACCATGTGGGTGCTGGGAATCGAACCTAGGTCCTCTGAAAGAGCAGCCAGTGCTCTTATCTGCTGAGCCATCTCTCCAGCCCCAGCTGATGCATTTTCTAAAGACTAACCTAAAGTGCTAATTGTTAAATACATGAAAACAATGAATTTTTAGTACATCATAGATTTTTCCAGAATAAAATAAAGGGATGTGATTTTAATTATTAGATGAAGTTTGTAGAAAGGAAATGCTTGTGACAAATAAAAGATAATATTTTAACTTTTAGAGCTAGAAGTGCCTCTGGGACCTTGTTCATGCTAGGCAAACACTCTACCATGAGCTACATCCCGAGTCTTAATGATATATATAATAAAAATCCATATTCCTCAAGTTTAGGCTATGGTCAGTGAAATATTGGCTCTATTTGGATCAGTCTTTCTGAGGGAGTGATCCAAACCTCTGCACATTTCTCTCTTTTGTCCATTTTATTTGAACTGGGGGAAATTATATAATGTTTCATTTTCTACAGCTTTGCATGATCTGCCTACACTGTTTTTAAAAATATTTTATTTATTATTTTTATTTAAGTGTATGAGTGTATTGCCTGCATGTTTATGAGTGCACCCGTGTCACACAATGCTGTGGAGGTCAGAAGAGGGCTTCGGATTCCGCTGGAATTGGAGTTAAGGACAGTTTGTAGCCGCCATGTGGGTGCTGGGAATCAAACCCCGGTCCTCTCCAAGAGCAGTCAGGGCTCTTAACAGCTGAGCCATCTCTCCAGCCCCGCCCACAGTGTTTTTATAGTCATCTGACTCTGTCCGAGTACCTTGCTCTTCTATTTTCTGTTCCAGAAGTTGCAGATCGCTTCTTGGTCTGAGAATTTCTTTAC
>NW_008338996.1:1586103-1606831 GCF_000622305.1 Nannospalax galili | reverse complement strand
TAAAAGAAGACAGGTTTTTGTTGAGGTATTTCTCTTTAATTTTATTTATTTACTTTTTTATTTGTGTATGTGCTTGCGCACATGTGTGCGTGTGAATGCCAGGGCATGTGTGTGGAGGTCCGAGGACAGCTTGCAGGAATCAGTTCTCTCCTACAATGTGGGCCCCAGGGATTGAACTGAAATTGTTGGACTTTGTGGCAAGCACCTTTATCCTCTGAGCCATCTTACCAATCCTAATTCTCTTATTTGTTCTTTGAGCCACATTATTATAAATATAAATATGAATACCATGATATCAGGTACAAGCATGAACACTTTAAAAACTGTAGAAGGAAGGTCATTGCTATGCGATCTCTGCTCTTGAAGAACTCTGAGTGCAGGAGGTGGGACAAGACACAGATGGTGTGAGAGTGTGCACTGGTCCAAGGTCACATTTCATATGAATAGATTTTGTTCCTTTGATATTCTTCCTATTAATGGAGGAGTACATGATTAAATCTAAACAGAGAAGAGGCCCCAAAGAGAAGATTGTTTATTTGTTTTTGAGACACAGACGTACTGGTAACATGAATCTCAGAGACAAGGGTGACCACCTGACCAGAGGGCAAGACTGAACTTTAGAATGACTGACCGCCTTTGTTTCCCTCCTTATATCATCTTCTGGCTAAAGATGAGATGAAAGGCAGGTTTTAAAAAAATATTTTATTCATTACTTTTTTATTTTATGTGTATGCCTGCATGTAGGTAAGTGCACCCATGTCATGCAATGCCCGAGGAGGACAGAAGAGGCTGTTGGATCCCCTGGAACTGGAGTTACAGACAGTTGTTAGCTGCCATGTGAGTGTTGGGATTTGAACCTGGGTCTTCTGCAAGAACAGTCAGTGTTCTTAACTGCTGAGCCATCTCTCCAGCCCAGGAGATAATTCTTAACCAGCTTCTCTGGGCTTATAAAGGGGAAAGCAGTTTCCACGAGTAAAGCCCCAAAGGTATAAAATTGCACAGTGCCGGCCAAGGTTAAGAAACGTTAACTACACAAAAGGCTGGGAAGAGTGGGATGACATACAGCTAGAAAGAGCCAGGAAGGTCATGGAGGTGTTGAGCACCACACTAACGACTTTGCATTTTATCTTGAAAGTCAATGAAACATCTTTAAACGTGTGTGTGTGTGTGTGTGTGTGTGTGTGTGTTTGTTTGTGTATGTGTATGTGCATGTGCGTGCTGGTATATGTGCACTTGACTTGCATGTGGAAGTCAGAGGTCAATGTCTAATGTCGCCTATTGTTCACCCTATTTTCTGAGACAGGGTGTTACTGAACCTGGACTTCCTGACTGGCTAGATTGGTTGGCCAGTGAGCTTGGGAGATTTGTTAGTCTCCACACCCCCAGGGGTAGGGTTACAGTTGTGTACCACCATACCCAGCTTTTATGTGGATGCTGGGAAATCTAAACTCAGGTCCCCATTCATGTACAGCAAGCACTTCCCTGACTGAGCCATCTCACCACCCCCTAATGAAACATTTTAGAGTCATGGCAGTCTTAGATCAGGGTAGGGAATATTCTGGGGCCTGGAGACATGATTCAGCAGGTAAGAGCACTTGCCGGTCTTACAAAGGACTGGAGTTTGGTTCCTAGCACCCACATGGTAGCTGGCAACTGTCTGTAACTCCAGTTCTAGGGATTATCTGATGCCTTTATGCAGGAAAACACACATACACATAAAACAGAAATAAGTATTAAAAAGGAATATTCTGGAAAAGAAACAAAAAAGAGGTCTGAGAGGTATATGATCAATGTAAATTTCAGTAATAAAAATGTCCAGTATCTTACCATGGTCTTGGGACTCATCTGCGTTTGCATTGGTGAGAAAGGTGAGTCCAGCTAGGTGGAATACATTTGCATTATCACGGCCACCACCTGCCCCACATCCCAGGTCATTCTTCTCTAAAGCTTGAAACACCTGTTCAGAAAGGCAAACTGTTGAGCCTATTCTTTCAAAGGATTAAAGCTACCAGTCATTTCATGAGTATAACAAACCTGCGAAATAAAGGGAGCATTCATTCACCAAATGACCAAAGGCCACTGTGATGGCTGGTTTTAATGGCAACTTGCCACAAATTAAAATCACCTGAGTAGGGATCCTCACCTGAAGAATTGTCTTAATTGATATGGGAAGACCCACCCTAAATGTGGGTGGGACCTTCGGGTAGTGGCCCAGATAAAAAGGGGCATGGCAGAAGGGGGATTATTTGCCTTTTACTTGGTTGGCCTTCCCACTTGGTACTGAGTGGATTTATCTGCTGCTGCTGCTTCCTTTGCTGAGATCAGAACTAGTGTTTCCAGGCTTTCATCACTGAGTACGGATCACCAGATTGCCAGGAGTCCGCCAGGCTTTTGGCACCAGGTTGGGAGTGTTGAGGCACCCAGCCCTGTGGTCTGAGCAACTACCAGGGTTTCAGCCTCTCTGTGACAGCTGCTGAGGCACCACCCAGCCTCAGGGACCAAGTGACTACCACGTTCTGAGCTCTCAGGTGAGTCAGTGGTTACAACTTGAAGTAAAACTGATTAATAAATTCTTTTAGAATATATATTCATTCTGTCAGTTCTTTTAAAGAATTAAAAATTTTTTTTATTCTATGTGTATGAGTGTTTGCCTACATTTTAAAAAGTGCACCTGTGTGTGAAATGCCCACAGAGGCCAGAAGAGGGCATTGGATCCCCTGGAACTGGAGTTGCAGATGGTTATTAGCTGCCATGCGCCCACTGGGAACAGAACCTGGGTCCTCTGCAAGAGCAGCCATCTCTCCTTCCCTCATTCTGTTCCTTTGCAGAACCCTGATTAATATATCCATGTTTCCCAACTTCATTCCATCAGCTGGTCCTTTTGTTTTTGTTAAAGCCTACCTATTCAAAATTTAACCAAGAACAAAGTCCTAAGTGTATAGTTTTGATGAGAGGTTCTTAGAAATGAACTCAGGACATATTACATATAGAATA
The DNA here is from genome assembly GCF_000622305.1 of Nannospalax galili. Lineage (NCBI taxonomy): Eukaryota > Metazoa > Chordata > Mammalia > Rodentia > Spalacidae > Nannospalax > Nannospalax galili. The sequence continues at coordinate 1,603,837 of NW_008338996.1, read as the reverse complement.
CATGCTATAATAAATATCATAGATAAATGGTTAAATCAGTGTGGGAAGGCACAAAGGAGTGAATTAACAAACACATTAATTTTAAGTTACTAATTTTAAAAAAGTACAACCTATTACATTTTTAGGGGAGGACTTTAGGTTCTGAGTGGGAAAATGCTACAGGAAGTTTATTCTTTTTTTAATTTTTAAAAAAATTTATGTGTATGAGTGTTTTGTCTGCATAAGTGTACTATGTGTGTGTAATGCCCATGGAAGCCAGAAGAGGCATTTGATCTCTTGGAACTGGAGGTATGAATGGTTGTTAGCTTCCATGTGGGTGCTGGGAACTGAACCCTGGTCCTCTGGAAGAGCAGCTAGTGCTTTTAACCGCTGAGCCATCTCTCCAGCCCTGAATTTTAATTTTGACCTCAAATGACCTTTCTTCTCTTAATGTTTTTAATTTAGTAATTTCTTCATTTTTTCCTTCTTCTAGAAAGAAATCGAAGTCTAGAAGTAATAGCTGAGTGGAACTAGAATGGGGGATTTGAATCATTTTCAAATTGCTCTGCATCTTGAACTCAGTAATTTCCCATTTTCCTACCCAGAGTTCTCTTGGGCTATGTCTACAGTTGCCATCACCCCTGACCCAAATCCTCAAACTCTCCTGGCTGATGGCACTTTTGTCCTATGAATGCGACAACACCCATAGTTCCACGTGTTTAAGGTGTTTGTACCTTTATTTTGAAAAAGAAAGAAAATGATTGTTGACTTGAGCTGTGGGACCTACCATGAGCACTGACTTACCTTCCTAAGAACTTCCCCACAACTTGCTCTGGTGTCCATACTTTCATAAAGCCCTGCACTGAGGCACCCCAACCCACAGTCACCGTGGAATTGTACTTAACTCTTCGCATGGGCTTTTGGACTCTTCCCTGGACTCCATATACAGCACTGTCCACTGCTGTTAGTGCCACCCATGACTCTGCCTCAGTCGCCATATTAAGGGATACAGTTTGGCCTGGAGAATAGACATCTGAATCTGGAGACAGCCGAACCTAAAAAGTCATTTGAAAAAGAAACAATAGTTTGTGTGAGGCAAAACTGTTTAGCTAGAACTGCTCCGACAGCCTCCTCAGTCACAAGAAAATTCGACCATGATGTACAAAGTGCATCTCACCTGGAGCTGGTTGCCACACTTTTCTTCGATATTCAACCAGATTGAGTCAGACACTAATTCTGCTGTCTGTTCTCCAGTGACAATGTAATAGACCAGAAGCCGGGCTGAAGGAACCATGCTCTGTGTCACTGGAATGTTTATATTTTGATAGGATGAATATTGAAGCTTCTCCCTTGTGCCATAGTGTATAATTTTGCCCTTGGATAAAATCTGAAAATAAACAGCAACAGCAATCAACAAAACCAAAACACAACCTATATTCCAGGGTGCAATTTTGAGCTGGAGCAGAAATTACATTGAAGAAAAGTAAAAGTAGCATGCATGTTCCTACTTTACGCTTGCTTTATGTCTTTAATTCTTACAACACACTCAGGAGACAGGAATATTACATGCTGTCTGAAATATATTCTAAGGCTCAGAAACTAATTAAATATCAAGCTGATTTTAGTTTAAAAATCACACAAGTAGGGAATTAGAGAGTTAAATTTGAGACTAGATCTGTTCAGTCACTAAAGCCTCTTTTGTTTTGTTTTCTGAAATGAAAAAGAAAAACAGATGAACAAATATAGGATGTCTTATTTGGGGATTAAGTTTTAAAGCTTTGGATTAGATTCTGAATTAGAGACTTAAGTTTATAAACAAAATCATAAGAAACCATAGTACCTTCAATGGCCTTTATGTTGTTCATGAGTGCAGGATGGCAGACATCATAAATAGCCCAGACACAGTTTCCCCGATTCTTCATCTAAAGTCCTCATTCGTTTTTCAATTTCTCTTTTAAAATGTTGAGAAACCTGGGGCTGGAGAGATGGCTCGGTGGTTAAGAGCACTGAATCAGAAGCTCTCTTCTGACCTCCACGGTGTTGCATGACACGGGTGCACTCACATACATGCAGGCAAATACTCATACACATAAAATAAAAATAATAAATAAAATATTTTTTTAAATGTTGAGAAAGCCATCACTTATTTGGTCTGGCCGCTGGAATAATCATTCCACTTCTTTGGCAATTGTTAGGCAGCCCCTGACATTTTTTGAACCTTCTTTCCTAGGTTTCACCAACACACTGGACTGAGGCACCTCCCGCTTAATAGAAATGGTGCAATATGAATGTTCCTGGCTGTAGAGTTGGAACAGGTATGATATGACTCAATTCTTTTTTTCTTCCATTTTCGTGTGTGTGTGTGTGTGTGTGTGTGTGTGTGTGTGTGCATGCTCGTGTGTGTGTTGTGTCTGTGTGTATGTTGTGCATATTTTCATGTGTGTGGGCAAATGTGTGATGTTGGGAATCATCCTGATGATTCTTCCACTTTATTCATTGGGGCGGGGTCTCTCAATCAAACCCAGAGCTCACTGATATGGCTAGTCTCGATAGCCACCTTGTTCTGGGGATCCCCAAGTTTTTTTGTTTTTTGCTGTTTTTTTTAAAATTATAGATATATTTTTTATTGAGCTTTTGTAATTTCATACAACAGTTCTTAATCAAATTTAGACCCTCTCCTGCATCCATGCCTCCCCCCATACCCCACTGAACCTTGTACTCTGCCATACATGTTAAGTCCTATTTATTCAGGCATTTGTACCCAAATGTCTTTCAGTGTAAATGTGTCCACTGGAGTCTGATCAGCCCATCTAGAGATTGTATGTAAGTCATACTCTTCCTCATCCAGCAGCAATCAGTCTTCAATAGTTCTCAGTCTAGGGCTGGCCCGCCACATATTTCTCTCCTCTCCTTTGGGCCCTTGTTTAATTGAGTTAACATGGGTCCTGTGCTCAATGTCACCATTGCCACAAGTTCACATGAGCAAGCTTCCAGTGGCCTAGAAGCCTCCACTTTCCTGTGTTCATGAAGCAGCCCTGGCTCTTACAGTCTTTCTGCCCCCTCTTCTGCAATGGGATCCCCAAGTCTTGAACTACAGGTGCACCATCATGTATGCCTTCCCCAAGTTTACATGGGCTCCTGGGATCCTCATGCTTCTTCAGCAAGTACTTTAACCACTGAACCATCTCCCCTGCTCTCCAACTCAATTTTTTTGGTCTTTTTGAGATGGGGTCTCCCTCTGTAGTCTCAGCTGGCCTGGAACTGACTATGTAGACCAGGCTGGCCTTGACCTTATGGAGCTCCATCTGCCCCTCTGCCTCTGCCTCCCGAGTGCTGGGATTAAAGGTGTGTGCCACCACACCAGGCTATAACTCAATTTTTTTTGGTCTCTTTGAGACAGGGTCTCCCTGTAGCCCCAGCTGGCCTGGAATTCACTATGTAGACCAGGCTGGTCTTGAACTCACAGAGATCTTCCTGCCTCTGCCTTTCAAGTTCTGAGATTAAAGGTGTGTGCCACCACATCCGGCTTATAACTCAATTTTTTAAGAGCAGAATTTGGGTTGTTTTTTTCTTTTTTCCTTTCTCCTTTCTTTCTTTCTTTCTTTCTTTCTTTCTTTCTTTCTTTCTTTCTTTCTTTCTTTCTTTCTTTCTTCCTTCCCTCCTTCCTTCCTTTTTTCTTTTATATTTGTGCTAGAGCAGGTATAGGTAAGTAATCTTTGGTTTTAGAACAGGGGTGACATGGTTAGATCAGCTCTCATTGGTGAAAAGAATCGTTAGATTGAAAACCAGAGGTCTTCAGTTCAAATAAAAATCTTCGCTTCCTGAACTGCATGGCCACGATTCATCCTATAATTCCTCTGTTGCACAATTTCCTAATCTTTGAAATCATCTTGAAAATCATGCCCCATCCCAGAGTCTTTTGAAAAGCTGCTATTTGTTTTGGTGCTATTCTTGAAAACAACTGTGTACTGGAGAGCTTTAAGTGTTAACTTGACACACCTGGGTAGAGGGAGTCTCAGTTGGGGAATTGCTTCCATTGGACTGGCCTGTGGCCATGTCTGTGGGGTATTTTCTTGATTGTTGAGTGATGTGGGAGGCCCAGCCCACTGTGGGAGGTGCCACCCCTGGGCAGGTTGTCCTGTATTGTATAAGAAAGCAGGTTGAACATAGGCCAGGGGAGCAAGCTACTATGAGTGTTCCTCCATGGCCTATGTGCCAGCTCCTGCCTCCAGGTTCTTGCCCTGAGCTCCTATCTTGGGCTCCCTTGGTAAGGAACTGTGACCCGGGAGATATAAGCCAAATAAACCTTTCTTCCCTAAGTTGGTATTGGTCATAGCATTTTGTCATAGCAATAGAGAAGTTAACTAGAACACTCTGTAAATATGAATGCAAAGTTGTATTTTCTTTATCAATAACCAAAAATAGGGGTAGGATGTGAATCTTTCATCTTTGTACTTACCAGGTAATTATAATGAGTTATTTTATCAGTATATGGACTCTTGGGGGTAACAATAATATTCAGATATTCTCCCACAAGCATGGGTTTATAGTTTTCAGACCATCCAATATAGAGGTAACTTTGGCTGAGAGATGAGTATGCAACTGCTCGGTAATCTTTGCTGGCCTGATTTTCTTCTGGGAGTTCTGGGGCATCGGTTTTGACCTGAAAAGGAAAAAATGTAAAACCCTATGTGGACCGTGAGTAATGCTTTCTGTAAAACATATCGTGTAAATCCTTCTCTTTACAAATTCCTAAATTTCACAATGCCAAAGGCCAAAGGAAATGAGAACCTCGATCACTCCAGTGTTTGTATGGCTGCTGTCAAGGGGCTTTACAAAGATGATGGAAAAACTGAGGGGAGTGTGGGTCGTGTGGAAGAGTCTGATGAAGCAGAGGGAAAGATGCCCCAAGGAACTATGGGCACGCTTCCTGAAGTAGCTTGGTAAATTGGGACTTGTCTTTCTAGGACATGAGGTGCTAGGAATTGAGGGCAGAAGTGATAGGGAGGCAGCACTAACTCTTGAGGATTGGGGGTGCAGGAGTTAGGAATCACATCACAGTGACTGTCTGGCTCATTTCATTGGGAAGTTGTGGCACAGGAGTGCTCATAAACTCGGGGTGGGGCAGAGCTGGCAACAGGACATCGATATCTGCTTTGGGGCCAATAGAAGGGTTTCCAGCTCATCTGTATTGGTTTGCATCCCAGTGCCACCACTTATTAGTTCCAGATATATTATTTAGTCAAAAGAGAAGCTAGAAACATTTTTCTAACTACAAAATAGCAAAGATAACTCTATCTGGCTCATGTTACTGATTAACATGCCCCTCAGCTCTTTGCACAGTGCCTGTGTTCTTACTAAGGGCTCAGGAGATGCCAGGGACCTGAGTTATTGGCTTACTCATATTTTAGTTGAGAGTGTAAAGTTAAGAAGATGATTAAGTGCGCTCTAAAAGAAAGTGGTTTGTGTATTGGAAAAAGGGAGGCGTTCACATCTGACTCTCTAGTGACCTAAAAGATATAAAGCACATGTGTAGGAAGGGGATATTCCAGTGCCTATCTCCACTGCTCTGCCTAATCTTAAATTTATGAATTCTTTTATCATCTTTTGAAAGAATTTCCAAACAATAAATCAACATTTATTTTCCTCCAAGACTATTCACTAAATTAGCAGATCACCTTTGATACTCATTTTGTTTTGGGTGCAAAACTATGGAATTGTTCTTTGGACTTGTGGACAAAATCAGCCCCATCTGCTCTGCACTCTAGCCAAAACATAGAGTCAAAAGTGCACACTGTTCTAGGAAATACAGCAGGAGCATTCAGCTTACATAAAACTCCAGTGCCGTCACTTCAGATGGGAGATTAACCACAAATGAGGCCACTCCATCACGGGCATTTGTGATGCTCCTTTTTGGTTCCAAGTCAGATGTCTCTTCATTCATATTGACTGTTTGTACATTCAGAGTTACTGGAACCCCTCCTACCAACTGGTCAAGCGAATCTTTAACCTGTACCTGTTGGCCAGAACAGTTTAGATCCATTTCAGTAGGTGTTATTAAGGGTGAAATGGGTAAAATGGGGGTATCTAACTGGGAGGGGAAGAGGGATGGTTACACAAGGAACCATGGGAGTAGAGGGGAAGAAGGCAGTCAAGAGAGGGGGGATCAGAGGAGATAGGTATTATCAAGGGGGAAATGGGGAAAATTGGGTTGTTTCAATTGGGGAAGGAGGGGGGAGGTTAGACAGGGAGAGAGGAGAGGTAATGCTTAGCTGGTATGAAAAACAGGAGGGAAATATATTAGTTCAGAAGTCTACTGAAAAATACACATATACCATCTATATGTGAGTGCGTGTATATAGATGAAGGCTACATAACAAGGAACAGTGCCAGACAGGAGAAATCTCCCTTTGAGTTGTTGGTCAGGACAGTCCTAGAGACTCCTAAAATTACACAGGCTGTTGCCACAGTCCTTGATTACCTCGCAGAACTTGAAGGTAAGCTCATTGTGTCTTTTTAAAAACATTTTTATTGAGTTTTTGTGCATTTCATATAATAGATCTTAATCAAAGTTAGCTCCCCCATCCATGCTCCCTATGGAACCCCCACTGGATTTCATGATTCTGTCATATATGTTAAATCCTATCTGGTCAAGCTTTTGTACCTAGATGACCTTCAGTGCAAGTTCATCCACTGGAGTCTACTTAGTATACCTAGAGACACGTTCTTAAAAAAGATCTACTCTCCCCTACCCAGCAGTGATCATTGCATCGTTTAAATCATAACAGTTCTGAAAAGGCTTTCCTTCCCACGCTCTGTGCACTTTATTCAGTATTCCTTTGGCTCTACCTACCTTGATGGAATATGGAATCCCAGGCTTTAAGAAAAGAGGAGTAGCAACCAAATTCAGAGTGTAGGGAGAGAGGACATATTTGATGCCGGGTATTTCTGCCTCTACAGAAAATCCACCTGAGAAAAGGTAAACATCATGGTAACATTTCAAGCATCATGGTAACATTTCAAGCATCATGGTAACATTTTCAGAAAGGTGGCAATCTGTAGGCTTTCTATTTGATTTGTGTACCATAGTCTTACTCATTTCCTCAACCATTCTTGCCTTTGTTTATTAGCCAACAGTAAATGGGATAGGGTTCTTAGTTCAGCAGTGGGGGAGTGCAGACAAGAATCAGGAGTTTCCATAATCTATAGTAGAAAGGCACCCTTGTGGAAATCGGGATGGAGCACTAGCCTGAGGGTCTGAAGGAGGGTACCACCTTTCAGCAGTGGCTTGAGTTTCAATTCAGAAAAGGAATTAGGAGAGAGGAAACAGGGAAGCCAGAGGCTAAGCCTCAACAGGTGTTCCAGTTAGAGTGCAGGGATCTGGGGAGAAATGGAGAGTCAGACAGTTTGATGCAGAAAGAACGTGAAGGCCTACTTGAAAGAGTATAAGAGCCTTACCCTGCAATTAAAAATTAAATAACATTAAGGATCATACAAAAATCTCCTCTCTCTTCAACCCTCTTTCCAGTCTTCCATCCTGAATCCTCCCCGACCTCATGACATGTTGTATTCTGCAGTTACACTAGATCATCTGCTGCCCTCAAAGGCAAAGCTTCATTGTCTACCCCCTCAGGCTGGCCTCTCTATGCAGGGAGATCCATTTTGTTCCACCTACTCTTCCTGCCTCCAAACCCCACTTTTCCTTCAAGACAGATCATCTTTTAAAAAATATTTTATTTATTACTTTATTTTATGTTTGTGTGTGTGTATTGCCCGCATGTGTGCAAGTGTACCCATGTTGTGCTTTGCTCAAGGAGGTCAGAAGACAGTGTTGGATCCCCTGGAACTGGAGTTAGGAACAGTTGTTAGCCACCATGTGGGTACTGGGAATTGAACCTGGGTCCTCTGCAAGAGCAGCCAGTACTCTTAACTGCTGAGCCATCTCTCTAGCCCAAGGCTGATCATTTTTCTAACACTGTTGTTGGTTACTCTGCAGTTATTGAGAAGCTTGCCTCCATTTGAAGGTCAATAGCACTATACTCTTTGCTTGAAGCAACACGCGGAATTCTTTCTACTAACAGAATTCTTTGTTTGCTGTCTTACACACCTGATGCTAATTTGTAAGCCTTAGCGCTGAGTTCACATCACTCAAATTTATATTTATAAACACTACTTGAATAGCTCATCTGTATTGTTTAGGTTGAGTTTATTTGAAATAAATTGAGCAACAAAACAAAAGAAAGAAACGTTGCAATGTTGAAAAGAATAGCTAGGCTAAAGAGTATAATGCTGTCACTACTCTCCAATGGCTATTGGGCCTCTGGCACATCATTCAGAAACTGGATAATGACTCTTCATTCTGTTACTATCAAAGGTGACATGTCTAGGGGTGAATGGTGCCTTAGGAATGACCTGGTGGTTCATATTTTAATTTTAAATTGCTTGCTTAACCAGTCTTGGGACCCACCCAAGGCCGTGGGTTCTATCTCCAGCATAGCAACAAACAAAGTACTTATTCAAGGTTAGTTGGGGGTTTGATAGGAGCCTGAAAATAGGAAATAACATCAGTCCTAAAGATATATTAGAAGTGAGAGGACTCAACTTGGAATAGTAATTAATAACTATTCATTACAATTGGAGCCAGCCCGGCATGGTGGCACATGCCTTTAATCCCAGCACTTGGGAGGCAGAGGCAGGTAGATCTATCTGAGATTGAGGCCAGCCTGGTTTATATAGCGAGTTTCAGGCTAGCTGGGGCTACAGGGAGACCTGGTTTCACACAAACAGCACTGGAACCAAGTGTGCTGAGCGTGTGGTGACACATGCTTTTAATCTTAGCATTTAAGAGGCTGAGGTTGAGAGGTTTGTTGTTAAGTCTGAGGCTAGCCTGGGCTACACAGTAAGCATCTGTCTTGAAACCAAACAAAATTACCATTGGAAGGGGCTTTAGAGCAGTCAACAAGATGTCAATTAAGCATGCTAAGGGCATAGTAGCTAAACCCTTGTGAAGGAGGAAAGAGAAAGAGGAAGAAGAGAGGAAGCCCGGGAGGCTAACACTCTGATGGCATCCAACGAGGGATGAGCACTCTTTGGGTACTTTGCATATACTATTTGATCCTTATCATAACCCTATGACATCTATATTGCTAGTCACTTTAAAGCATTACCTTTAATTTTAGCTAGAATTCCTGACTTTTACATCTAAACTGAGTCTTAGGAAGCATTTAGTTTGGTCAATCATTTCACAGGTAATACCAGGAGACCAGAATGATGGTAACAACCGTAACTTTTATTTGCAATATAGCTTAGCAAATGTTTTTACACACACAATCGCATTTTGATTTTGATTCTAAGCAGGCGAGAACACTGGGGCATCAGATGCTCGAGTGAAATAACCTGCAGAGCCACTGGGACATGTCAACTCACTTTTGCAGTTCAGATAGCAAGGAGCCAGTGACATGCCCAGTGATTTCTGAGTAGCACAGTGCTACCCAAATCCCTGCATTTAATGGCATAAAAGGCAAATTTAGCTGTGAAAAAATGATGAAGAAACTGTAGAAATCACACTATTTTTTATTTTGAGACAGACTCTCACTATATAGCTCTAACTGGCCTGGGGTTCACTATGTAGACCAAGCTGGCCTTGAACTCACAGAAATCTTCCTGCCTCTGCCTCCCGAGTGCTAGATTTTAAAGGTGTGCACCATTATACCTAGCCACTTATACTCTTGATGTGCTATTTGAATATTTTTCAAAAGAATGTTTTATATATATACACACACACACACACACACCATACACACATACACACACTTACCTGTAGACTCCATGACCATGACAGCAATATAAAGGTATTTGTTGTTTAAATCTTCTAGACTGTCATAGGAGAGTTCTTTAACTGCAGCCTCAGAATCAAACGTGACCTGAGCAATCCCATTGATCAACTTTTTAAAAGGAGTAAAAGGAAGAGTTAATGTACAGAAGAACATAAAAGGAAAACTTTCAAAATCTACTTTTACTTGCCTCTAAAGCGAGGGAAACTGTAGGAGCGGTGATTACCATCACAAGTAAAGTGGGTGACTAAGCCCACAGGGAAGTCCAGAATGCTGTTTTCTAATGAGTTTATGCAGAATTGCAGATGTGGAAGGGTTCTGGCCTTGACACGGTCTTTTTGGTAGCAGCTGATAACACAGTGTACACAGTATATGAGAGAGAGAATATGTGGCATTTGTCCCTGAATGTTCTCCATCCTATGTGGATCCAAGCTTCAGTTCTTTGTTTTGTGTGTTTGAACTGGGGAATTGTGGAAGACAGGTAGCCAGAAAAGAGCCACGGAGGGATATGCGTTAAGAAGGGGGAAGAGACTACAGGTAAAAAGAGAGTAAGAGGGGGGAATATTGGGAGTAGAAAGGTTCAAGCGGGGGTTGGGTGGGGATTGGAGACATGGGATGGCAGAAGGGTTCAAATGAAGGGTGTATGAAAAAGGGATATGGAAACCTACAATCTTGTAACCCAAATAAAAAACATGAGGAGACAGTAGACATAATATATGAAAGAACAGGCAGGGAATTCTGGGAATTAAAGGTTTAAGTGGGAATGGGAGCAGGGAGATGTGGAGAAAGGTGGGGTAGGAGTTAGTTTTGGGTTAATCAAAACTAAGGATGTATAAAGATGCCTTATGAAAACCTATCAGTTTGTAAATTAAAAAATATAATCTAAGGGCTGGAGAGATGGCTTAGGGGTTAAGGGCAGTAGCTGCTCTTCCAGAGGAACTGGGTTCAATTCCCAGTACCCAAATGGTGGCTAACGATCATCTGTAACTCTAGTTCCAAGGGAATCCAAAGCCTTCTTCTGACCCCTGCTGGCATTGCGTGACTTGGATGGTCTTACACACATGCAAGCAATACAGTCATGTGCATAAACAAAAAATATTTAAAAATATAATCTAAAAAGGAGTTTGGGGGCTGGAGAGAGAGGGCTCAGTGGTTAACAGCACACGCTGCTCTTCCAGAGGATTGCAGTTTGATTTCCAGCACCCTGCCTGTCACTCCTAGTCCAGGGGATCTGATACCCCTTTCTGGCCTCTGAGGGTACCCCCCATACACACATGGCGTATACACAGACGCATACATAAATTAAAAAATATTTTTTTAAAGGGAGTTTGAGCTGGGCATGGTGGCACATCCTTAATCCTAGCACTCAGGAGGTCAGCCTCGTCTCCATAGTAAATTCCAGTCCTGCTGGGACAACGGGGAAACAAACAAACAAAAAGAGTTTGAACAGAGGTCTCTGCATGGGTGGATGTTGCTGCTCCCAGAGGATGTGGTTGCCCACTATAATGAGTTGGTAAGACCCTATTGTTGAAGACACCTCACGCTTTGGTTGCAGGACAGAGAAACCAATCTCAAAGTGATTGGGAAAATGTCTTCCTGCTGGCTAGCTCTGCAGGCTGCTGGGGGGGGAAAGGTATCAATGATCTTACCCAGTGCTGGGCCCTGCATGCCACAATACCAACTTGCCAGGTGGTTGCAATTGTGTCATGGGTGCAACAGTGGCATGACTGTTATGGGTGTAGCCTACCACTTTTTGATTGGATTGAGGCCTGCTCTACAGGAGGGAATTCATGACTGGTACTGAAATTCTGGTCAAAAACTTATGGCTGGGGGTGAAGAGGCCCTGTTGTGGAACCTTCTGTAGCTGTTTTGCTAAATGGTCATCTTGTCAAACTGCCTCCTAAGTGGTTATATTTATACTCATAGATATATGTTGCTCTCAGCCTTGGTCAGAGGATCTTTTTGACTCATAACTGGTCCAAATGCTGAGCATAAGTGATTGTGAGTACTCAGCTATAAATGGGACATTTATATCAACTTCCTTCACCTCAAGGACCTGTGAACACCGTGGAAGAGGGGGTGGAAAGAATGTAAGAGCTGGAGGATGGGAAGGAATGCTGAGAAATGCTGTCTTCTGGACTTAACATGGCTGTTGCACTCATGAACTCACAGTGGTTGTGGTTACCTGCACAGTCCCACACAAGATCAATCCAGTCAAAGTTCTGTCACAATGGGGGAGGGACTTATGAGGCTCCATCCCTAGTTGAGGAGGTATTGGTAGCTGCTAGATGCTGGAAGAGGGTGAATAACTTTTCCTTGGCTGTGGGGCCATTGGTAGGTAGTTCTAGTAACCTTCACTGATATCTATAAAGTGCCTACTCTGTAGGAAATATACTGTCGTGGGGCATATAATGGGAATATTTAGATATGCAAAGATTTTAACATAGTAAATGAAAACTAATTAAGCTATTTTATGAAGGGATTCACAGCATTACTGACATTTTGGACAGTATAATTGTGTGTGAAGGGGAACTCTGTGCATTGAAGGATTTTAGCAGCATCCTTGCCTCTGTCTGCTAAATGGCAGTAGCACCATCCTTCCAAATAACTCTGGACATTGTTAAATGTCCCCTTGGGTTAAATACCTCCCCACCCCCCCTGCTAAAAGTCACACTGCCAAAAAGTATGAAGCATTCTTTATAAGAGAGGCTTAAGGTCTGGAGTCTACACAGCAGGGGCAGCTAACATTGAGAGAGTCCAGGGGCTCAGGAGCCAGTGATACCGCCAGAGAAAAGGTGTCAGTTTTGAAACTTGAAGAATGAGAAGGAAAGATGGGTCAGCAGTCAAGTCCACAGCTGCTCTTGCTGAGGACCCAATACCCACATGCTTCCCAGCACCCACATGGCAGCTAACAACTGTCCATAACTCCAGTTTTAGGGGATCCAATGCCCTCTTATGACCTCTGCGGGCATTGCGTGACATGGATGCACTTACACACATGCAGGCAATGCACTTGTACACATAAAAAAAAATAATGAGAAGGAATTTGGCACAGAGGAGACAGGAAGAGAGAGGGAAAGAGCAAAGATGAGGAAGGAAGGGAGACGGTGCTAAGCTGAGGAAGGGAGGAGGTGGCATGAGATTAGCCAGCAAGGGAGGCTGGTGCCAGAGAGAGGGGCATTGATTGATTTATTATTTTCTGTTTCCATTTTCATGTGTATGTATGGGTGCTCACATGCACGTGATGATCCCAGGTTGTTGATGCTGGGAATAATCCTAGATCACTCTTCCACTGTATTTAATTAGTCAAGTTCTCTTAATCAAACCCAGAGTTCACCAATATGGCTACTCTCCTTAGCCAGCTTGCTCTGGGCATCAGAAAGGGGAATTTATTTGAAGGGCAATAGAAGCCAGTGGAGAGTTGTAAGCCTACCCTGACACACCTGTATAAAATGTGGGACTGGACTAGAGGGCTTGCAGGTAACTGTTCATCCTTAGTCATCTCAAGGTCTGAGAAAACATCTTACCACTGTGCTTCGCATCGCTTTCTGCATCATTTGTTTATGATCATCTTTTATGTCTTCTCTTATCCCAAAAAAGATGAAAACTTCAGCATCGGCGACTACTTTATTGTAAAAATATCTGTCCAAATAATATTTTAAATTATTTTTGCTAACATGGCTGTAACAATATGATTCAGATAAAATGTAGCAATTTGAAACTACATGGTGCACATCATACAATTCCATTTGCTACTGTATTTCACCCTTAGAAAGCCATAATAAGAGAGATAAGAGGGAAGATTTTTATTAGTAGATATGCAATGAATGAGTTGATCTTGGGGCGATCAAAGGCTCAGCAACAGGGCCCTTTCCTCTCAGCGGGGAGCCACTCTCTATTTTCTTTCATGTCTTTAAAAGGATTGTGCCACATCTCAGTGCTATATCAGATAAATTCTTTTGAACTATGTATTTACTTTCTCATTTAGAATTATAGCAAGAATAAATTAAACTTAGTGCATAGCAAATCCTACAGTAGCAAGACCTCTTCATGAATGGTTTGAACAGTTAAATTGTTACTATTGCAAGAAGTATTCTATCATTTTCTCTCAAGTGAGCCTTAAGCTAGCACTGCATTCATTTCTCTGCTTCCTGACTGTGGATGCAAGGTGACCACGTGTGCCTGCTGCTGTGCCTTCCTGTCATGAGGAGAAGCATCTCTTCTTAAACTGAGCCAAATATTTTGTCACAGTAACAGGAAAAGTAACTGACAGATACTGATATTTTCAGATCAGATGTTTATAGAAGAGGAAGTGTAGGGTAGTATTTGAAACTATGGCCTCTGAAGCCGGAGAGGTTGAGCAATTTACTAGCTGTATGCTCTTAAGAAAATTATTTGACAATTATATGATTCATTTTCCCTGAGTTGTAATATGAAGATAGGTATAGTATCTACCTCATAGAGTTGTTGTAATTTTTAGATACAGTAATATATATGCAGAGTTCCCAGAAAAGCATCTAGAACGTGTAAGTCATATATATAATATATGTATGTCATTAACTATATTACAATGTAACTATATTACATTGTCATCTTAAGTGACCTAAGCTTTTGTGATAGGTGGCTTGTAAAACTAAACCCCCTTCTCTACTTCTTCCTATATCCACAACCTTTGCAAGGCCTTGCACAAAAAAGGAATGGGGTAAGTCTCCTTTCTCCGAGCTGGCCTTGAAATTAGCTTTGGATGAAAGAACATGGTGGAAGCAATGACAAGCACTAACACCAGACCTCCAGAGGACCTGTAGGCTTCCTTCTTTCTGTGTCTGAAGATTGCTGATGAGATAGGCTAGTTTGGTTTGGATGTCAAATGCACCCCTAGGTTCATTGCTTTAACACCTGGTCTCCAGCTAGTGATATGGTTTTGGGAGATCATAAAGCCTTTAAGAGATGGGGGCCAGCTGGAGGAAGAGATCCTGGGGCTGTGCTGGAGGTTTATACCCTGCTCTGCTTCCTGTCCTCTTTCTGCTTCCTGGATTGCCAAGATGTTAGGAGTCCCCAGCCCATGATCCCATCTCCATGAATTCCATGATGCCCTCTTGCCTTGATGGACATTACCTTCTCTAACAATGAACCAAAATAAATCCTTCCTCCCATAAGGGGCTTTTTCAGGTATTTGACCAGAACAATGAGAGAAGTGTGGAGTGGATGTGATCAAAAGACATTGTATGCATGTATAACATTCTCAAAGAATTAATAAAATACTATACCAAAAAAACAGAATAAAAAGCGAAGACTTTGTATTTCAGGCCTAATATCCCGAGTCATGCTAGTGTCTAAATGGACACAACGAGCTTCAAGCTTTAGGGTTTTTTTTTTTTCAGTGAATAATCAGCAAAGCTAAAGTCAAGATGGGCAAATAGACTATTAGCATGATGTTTCCTCAGTCAGGAAATCACAGACTGCAGTTTGGACAGTTATTACCAACCAGAATTGGCACTCAATTTAGGTGGCTGATCTGAAAAAAAAAGTAATGTTCTTACCTTGCTTTTATAGTGATTTCAAAATTCTTAAAATTCTTGTAACCAATGAAATTGCTTTCTGGTTCTATTGAAACGGAGAAACGTGGCAAGACTGAAAAGAGAAATGGAGAGGCTCTATTGTCACTGAATTAGAGTAGCCAAAGTGCCTCTGGATGAGGGGTAAAGAAGCCCACTTCTTTTTGTTCTTTCACATTGTAAGACTTGAGAGGCTGGAGAGATGGCTCAGCGGTTAAGAGCACTAGCTGCTCCTGTAGGATCTGGGTTCGATTCCCAGGTGATTAACAACTTCTATAACTCTAGCTCCAGGGGATCCGATGCCCTCTTCTGACATCCATGGGCATTGTACAACATGGGTACACTTACACACATGCAGGTAATATACTCATACACGTAAAAATAATAAATAGACTATTAAAAAGACTTGAATGAATTATATATTTGTCTTACTGGTTTCTATTTACCTTACTTCTTATTTGCTTACCCTAAAACTGTAATTCTAGAAAGGACCTTAACAGGTGAACATCTCTTTCAGCTCCATCATGAACAGCAGGAATCCAGAGGGGCTGGTTGGCTTCTTCAAGGTTAACAGAACAAGCTGGAACTACATCCTCCTTACTCAAACAACTACAACTACCTTCACCCCCATCCCCCACCAGTACTCTCAAACATCCCAGCTGGCTGCCTCATCTCCATCTATGAGTGATTTTGCATTGGGTACATTATTGAAAAGAATTGCTACAAAACTTGTAATCATCAGTGATTACCATATTCTTTAATTTCAAAGTATGTGATCCCAGTTGTTGAAAAATCTTCTTTATATTTAGCTTTAATTGTCCATACCCCATATCTGCGAAAAGAAAAAATTTAAAAGTATAGATGTCATTAAGTATTTCTAAATTTGCCATAGGAAATTCAATAAATTCATATTTTAAAGATATTAGGATATCTATAGATATATGTAGCCTAAGAAAATATTTGTGAGAGATTCTTAAGCAATAAACAAATAATTGGTCATCTTTTGATACTAGAAATTATTTATTAGATTTTCATACATTGCATTATTTTTCCAGGTATTTAAAAATTTATTTATTTTACTTTTATTTTATGTGTGTGAGTGGTTTCCCTGCATGCATGTCTGTATACCATGTGTGTGAAATGTCTGCAGAGGCCAGAAGAAGGTGTTGGATCTCCTAGAACTGAAATTACAAATGGTTGTTAGATGCCTTGTGGGTGCTGGGTACCAAATGAGAGAGGGGGCAACTCTGCAAGAATTGTTAAGTGCTCTTAACCACTGAGCCCACAGGTATTTTATCTTAATGAAGCTATTATCTTTGATTTGAAGAACTGATTTATGCTAACAGAATACCAAAGTCTTCAATGTGTTAGAAAATCTACAGTAATGTCTCTATACACACGTAGTACATGTCAAGCTTTCCGGATTATAAAGTGTATACCTCACATGAATAAAATAATCATTGAAAATAAAGTATAGTTTCTCTAAAAAGGAAAATGATGTACTTAGTTAACAACCTCCATTCCTCAACATTTACTGAGTACTAGTTAGGCAGTAAGGATTTAATAAAATGAATAAAACAGAAGAGTCACAGTCTTCAAGGAGTTAGTAGTTCCCATGGGCTCAAATTCTCACTTTTCCATTTAGTAGATTTGTTGAGGTCAAGTTACATAACCTCATTTATGAAATGAGGGGAAAAATATACCTACCTTCGAGATTCGCTATGCAGTCAGTGTCAATGTTATGTACGCTATAGTTATCATCATTAATTCAAAGATATTTATTAAGTACTTCTTATAATGAGTGCTGAAACCCAACAATAAGCAGTTCAGATGAGTGACCTGAACTCAGTGAGTTTACAATCAGCTGGAGAATCAAAAGGCAAGAAAATGGCAGACATGGCTCATGCCTATAATCCTAGTGCTTGTAGGAGATGGAGGAGGTAGGAAGATTACCATGAGTTTGAGGCTGAAGAGTAAATTCTAGGTCAACCTGGGCTAGAGTGAGACCCTGCCTCAAAAACCAACGAACGAACGAATGAATGAACAAACGAATGAACCAACCAACCAACCAACCAACCAACCAACCAACCAAGCAACAGGGCTGGAGAGCTGGCTCAGTGGTTAAGAGCACTGTCCGTTCTTGCAGAGGACCTGGGTTGATTCCCAGCACCCACATGGTGGCTAACAACCATTCATAACTCCAGTTCCATGGAATCTGACACTGTCTTCTGACCTCGGCAGGCATTGCATGCCACAAGTGCACTTACTTATACTTATACTTACTCATACACATAAAAATAATGAATAAAACATTAAAAAACTAAAAAACACTCAAAAGAGATAAGAAAATATATAAGACATTGAGAT
>NW_008338996.1:1579378-1586011 GCF_000622305.1 Nannospalax galili | reverse complement strand
TATATGATTACATTCAAGGACAGGGTCTTTGCAATGGTGCCTTTGCCCTAAAGAGGAGATGAACATAGGCTTGTGAAGATCAAGGCGAAGCTCACTCTCAGAAGAGGGCGCATGTGCAAAGGTGGGAAGGCACATGTCATGGTCAACTCCCATGGCTGATGCATGACCTACCATGGGGAAAATGGCACAAGACGAAGTTTCAGAGTTGAGGATAGTATCACATAGCTTTGATTTGTACTATGGAGCACAGGGCATTTTCAAGAAAGTACACAATTAAACAATTATCTGAATTATTCAACCCCTTCCCCAATTTCAATAGAAAAACACAACTACAAATTTTCCTTTAGAGAGCAGAGAAAAAAATGACCATCAAATAGCTAGAATCATAGAGCAGCTGTTTGTAGCGGCTCTCATCTTACACATGCTGTGCTAGTCTGAGCTCCTTGAAAGCAGGGATTAACCCTCCATTTCTATTATGTATCTCTCCTATTGTGATTCATAAATAGAAATGTGCTCACTAAATATGTATCAAATTGAAGCCTGCTTAATAGTGGTCTGACATCCTTTTATGTGAGGCCAAATGGATGAAATGCTCTGAAAACACCCCTTCCCCCAGTATTTTATGCAGACGAAAGCAGGAGAGGACCCTCTTTCATAATGTGGAGGGTGAAGAATGGGACCACATTAGCCTTTTAGAGGGACAGTGTACTAGATTCCTACAGAAGTAAGCGTTGATGGTTTCAATGCAGAATAGCCCAGAAGGTATTTTTATTTCTCTATACAAATAAAGTGACTGAGAGAAATATTGGAGAGAAATGTGTGTGTGTGTGTGTGTGTGTGTGTGTATTTTGTGGTAGTTGTTTTGTTTTTGGTTTTTTCCAGACAGATCTCACTAAGCTGTCCAAGCTGATGATGACCTCCTCAACTCTGACTCCTCCTGCCTCAGTCTCCCGAGTGTCTGGGATGACAAGTGGGCTATGCTGAATCCCAGTACTGGGAATATATTTTTTTCTCCTTACCAGGAGCAACTTCTCACTAGACTTAAAAAGATTTTGCGTATTCACATTTGTGGCACTCTGCTGACACTAGGGGGCTCTCTTTGACTTCTAATTTGCTTCCCAGCCAAACATTCCAGATTTACTGTTTAGAGAAAATTTATTTATTAGCAAACTTTTTTACTTACTTTGGATTAGGTGGAATCTTGAAGTCGGGGAAAGAGATGATTCCAGTATAATCATTTTCTTCTATGATGTCAACTTCTGATCCTTCGGGATCCTTGAATGAAAACAGACAACTGTATTTTAGTTCATTTTCTGTTACTATAAACACATGTCTGAGACTGGGAAATTTATAAATTATGGAGGTTTATTTATGCTCATGGCTTCAGAGGTGGGGAATTTAAGAGGCTAGCAGTGTCACTGGGGAGGAGGGAGTGTTCTTTTTCATCCTATGGTGAAAAGAACTCATTTCCAAGAGAACAGCCGGAATTCATTCATAAGGGTAGGGCCATTGTGACCTAAATGCTTCCCACTGGACCCCACTTCCCAACATTGCTAGATTGAGACAAGAGTTTCTTAAAACTTTATTTATTTTTATGTGTGTGGGTGTTTTGCCCATATGTATGTAAGTGCATCTGTGCTCGCAAAGCCTACAGAGGCCAGAAGAGGATGTTAGATGCCCCAGAACTGGAGTTACTGACGGTTTTTAGCCACCATGCGGGTGCTGGGAACCAAACCTGGGTCCCCTGCAAGAGCAGTCAGTGCTCCTAACTGCTGAGCCATCTCTCCAGTAACTTTAGAAGGACACTTTCAGACCCTAGCTGCTCAAAGCACAGAAACTACATTTAAACTTTCTAAATGGTATATAATCTTTGACCTACAAAAAATGTTTCCCAGCAAACATCCATGCCGTCATTGAATGTGAAAGACAAAGTTCAAAGACTATGAAAGGTAAAGAAGGTCCATTTAAAGCTACTTCTCCCCCTCTTTTTAGACTTCCCCATCTGTCTTCATTATCCGTAAAAACTCCATGCTTTATTTACAATCGAGAGACATGCAAGCCCAGCATGATGGTGCACACCTATACTTGGGCAGATGTGGAAGGAAGATTATGAATGTGAGGCCAGCTTGGTCTACGTCAGAAGTTCCAGGCCTGAACTACATAATGAGACCCTGCTTCAAGGAAAAGAAAAAGAATAACAGTATATAAAGGGGGTAAAACCAAAATAACCCTGATGTTTTAATAAGATTTAATGAGAACCTAACAGGCTTTATAAGGATTAGAATGCAGTTTTTATATATCCCCATTTGGAGTTTTCTAAAAATTATTTTTAGTTAAACTATATATACATATATATGTTTATATATATATGTGTGTATATATATGTATCTATGTAGACATTTGAACAAACATTTGAAAGTTCTCACAGATCTTCCTCCTAAGTGCCATTTGGTCGGAGTCAGCAACATCTGGCTTTCTTTGAACTGTGCATGAGTTTCTGTGCAGCCTTAACTTAAAAACTTCATTTACCCTGGCTGAAATTCCCAATTTGAAATTCAGAATATTTTTCTTGAATTTCAGATTGTAAAACTCACAGAAGCCTATCTTGAGCTAGAGTGGTCCTCCTAGACTCATAGCTAAGAATATTCCCGGCTGGGCTTTGTCCTTCACATCATCATTCATAAATTCACCCAAGAGGGCCTTTCTCAAATTCTCTTTTCAGGATGCGTCCTACATCGGGACTCCCTGTGGCTCTGGGATCAGCTTCCTCAACCTGCTGTCCCTGGGAGTTCTTACGTGGATGACTGGCATCCATTCTTTTCCATGTGCCAGGTTTTGGCTTCACTCAAGTTCATTTATGGCAATGTGGGATTAAGAACACATGTCCCAAATAAACAGAAAAAACCCGAGAAAGCCTAAGCAAGTAATGAAGGTTTGCCAAGGTTTGCTTTGATACATAAAGGATGAGACAAAAATAACATACATGTAATCTTAAAATTTCTAAGGTCATAGTTTAGTCAACTAGTTTAAGGAACAAAATATATGTCTAATTAAGGTTTATCTGAGAACATTTGGTTTTTGCCCAAGCTTTATCTACATAGCACATGGTAATTAAAAGCACCAGACTGCTGGAACTAACCTTTTTGGGTGTTTAACAGCCATACTTTGAAGCCTATACTAATCTGGTTAGAGGGACTTAAAGGACAGTTTTGCTCCTTGCCCTCCAAGGTCAACTAAGTTCCAGGGGACTATGGAGCATCTCTAAAAATGTTCTGTAACTGTGGTGAGTCACCTGTTCTCTTGTTCAGGGAGGCCATGGAGACCCCACCACATGGACTTAAGCCAGCGTTCAGTCTACAAAGAGGAGGGTCAACTCAGAGGAAACATGTCTTCCACACTTCCAAGTGAAACCAGCCATGGTTAAGCAGGACCTTTGACTGATCTTCATATAGTTGGAACTGGTAAAAGAACGGAGCCAGGAGCTCCTCCCAAGCCCATGTGACCCCTGAGGAACAGATCCTCAAATGACCTAAAGAGTAAAAATAAATTGATTTATTTGAACCAACTGTATGGCCTTAAACACCCAAAAGGAAAGTATAACCAAAGAGTAAAGTCATCAGTATATTTCTTTAAGAGTTCAAGGGATTATACTTCCCAGACATTAGGCTTAAGTCCATATAAAAAGTTATTTAGACAATTGTTTCTCATTGATGATTTTTTTTTCTAATTGGAAAGTGCTGCTCAGGTGTAAGACTTCAAATCTTGGTCTGCAATACCGCAGTATCCACCTATAGCTAAGGGAGACAACCAGCTATTGTTCTAAAATGTTCGCAAAATTTGTTTTCTCCCGGTCTAGAAGCCTTTGAGAGGGAACTGACACTGATTCTAACCATTCCAACAGCTATCAAAATACCTGAAAGCAAATCCTGAATCCATCACTCTTGAGTCCAGCCTTGGCAGACAAAAGAAAAATGAGGAGGAACCCAATAGATGGATGCTTTTGGAAGCTCTCGTCAAGAAATGCCAATGGACTCTGATACGAACATTTGAAATTTGCCGTTTTGTCTTTTTTTCTGGTTCCCTATCTAGAACTTGCAATGCTAACTACTCTTGCCTTTACTTCTCCTTCACATCTCCTAGGCACCAGTCAAGGATTTTCTTTTCTCCCTATAGCTAAGAGTTATGCAATATGAGAGTCTTTTAGATAGACCCACTGAAGGGGTACCCCAATTGCCTCACCCTACATCCCTGTTCAGCATGGAAGAAGCCAGAGCGGTCTGCGTCCCAATTCCCTATCCACAAGTTGGGTCACCTCTTCAGAGGTTGGTGTGATAAGAATAGGAGGTAGGAATTGGCTAGGCAGTTAGGGTAAAAGGACCCTAAAGAAAAGTAGCCAGCTTCTTGGCTAAAAATCAGAATGTCTTTGAGCCTCTTAGCAATATACTCTGTTCCAAAGGCCAAAAAATGTCTAAAGTATTTGGAAGCTTGTATCTAATCCTTAAAATATTTTAGGGTTACCTATTCAGAGGGGGGACTGTTAAGTAGCAAAAAGCCCCATTTAAAAAAAAAGTACACAAAGTTGTTCAGGAAAAAGTGATGAGGAGATATGGGAGGAGTTGGTGTGGCCATGGATTGCAATACACACATACACATAAAAATTCTCAATAAATTTTTTTAAAGTTAAAAAAATTAAAAAACAATAAATAAAATATATAAAAAAGAAAAGAACAAAACAAAAGGAAAAAAAGGTAGCAGGGGTCATCTAGGGAAATCCTAATAAAATAGGTCAAAACAAAGAGCACATGTCCCTCCACCCCCAGGCCCTCATTCTCAGTAGGAGTCAGAACGTTTGGGCTGAAGCTCTGCTTGCCTCTCTTTCAGACTTCCTACCAGACAAGTACTTACTATGCTTGCCGTGTCTACACCATTCACATTTTCTTCTTGTAACTCATGCTAGTTCTTAAGTGGATGGTCTTTGTTATTTTAAAAGAACCCATGTCAATTCTTTTCATTAGGACATGGCTCAAGTTTTCCTTTCCCTCTTCCATTTCATAGAAGGATTACATCTCACTCATGTATTTTCCCTCTGAGTTTTTGACTCATTTGTTTTGAAAATTTTTTTTACTTGTTTATTTTTACTTCTTGTGTATGAATGGTTTGCCTGCATGTATGTATGTAAGTGCTCTCATGTGTGCAATGTCCATAAGGTCAGAAGAGGTGTCAGATTCCCTGGAATTGGAGTTACCAAAGGTTGTTAGCCACCATGTAGGTGCTGGGAATTAAACCCACGTGTTTTTCAAGAACAGCTAGTGCTCTTAACCACTGAGCCATCTCTCCAGCTCCTTGAGTATTTGCCTTAATGCATACTTGGTTTGGTATATATTCCAGTATGGTGTGTTGTTTAATATGTCCTCTTTTATGTGTACATTCTAAATGTGTTTGAGTATGAAAAAATGTGCCTCAGCCTATAGTGAAATGGCATTTCTAGGACAACCACTATTAAAAAGTGAGCAGTTATGACAGTGTAGAGCATTTATTTTTCTTAGGTGTGTAAATTAGACAAAACCCTGGGACTTAATTCCAAACTTATGAACTGGGTAGGACTAGGGAAATTTGTTTCTTATCTTTTTCTATGATCTGATAAGTGGTTGATAATTGCTGAGCATGTTAGTATATTAGTTATTAAATTCTAAGTTCCTCAAAAGTAAGTACCATGGGTTATAATTCTTTACTTTAAATTATACAAATCACAGTCTTGTGCATAATATTCGATTAATATTTGATGGATGTGCTTTGAAAAAGAGCAGCAAGGGTAGATTTAGATGGTTTAGTTCAAATCCTTCCATTTGGTGAATTTGTTTTTATGATTTTTTTACATGTCTATTGTAGAGTATAAATCTACAATGCTATAGTCACACTAGGTGTTTAATAACCACTTGTGTGACATCAAACAATTTAGTATAGTGTGAGAATGGGATCGTGGAATAAGATCTCCGAAAGAAAGAGGTAAAGTATGATTTTAATAAAATACTTACTATGAAAGTTAAGACAGTTTCTCTTTTGGCTGGCTTCAAGTCATCATCCAGGGAGTAAACTCTAACCTTTACTGCAAAAATAAGGAATATCATCAAGAACTGCTAAACACAAATGGATTTTAACTTATTTAATTAATTATTTTACTTTTCATATCTTTAAAACATCATTTTTTGAATATTTTAGTTATTTGTGTGTGTGTGTGTGTGTATGTGTGTGTTTAAGTGTTTTGCCTCTAAGTGTACCATATGTGTGCAGTACCTGTGGAGGCCAGAAGAGAACATCAGATCCCCTGGATCTGGAGTTACAAAGATTTTTAGCTACCATGTGGGTGCCAGGAACCGAACCTGGGTCCTTGGCAAGATTAGTCAATGCTCTTAACCACTGAACCATGTCTCTAAGCCCTATATTTATTTATTTTTATTTTATGTGTGTGAGTGTTTTGCCTATATGTACATAAGTGCACCATGTGCATGCAGTGCCTGTAGAGGCCAGAAGAACTGGAGTTATGGACAGTTGTGAGCCACCATTTTGGGTTCTGGGAACTGAACTCAGGTCCAAGAGTAGCAAATGCTCTTAACTGCTGAGCCACCTCTCCAG
>NW_008338996.1:1578324-1578688 GCF_000622305.1 Nannospalax galili | reverse complement strand
TTATTCCAAGGACATACTGATCCCTCTAGACTTTTGCTGATGCTCAAATCATTCATGGCTAAAACTTTACCCACATAATATAATGAAACAGAACTGGCACCATGGAACTTGATACCTTTTAGAAAGTCAGTGTTGTGCAAAATTCTACAAGAAGCTACATTAAAACCAGTTTGGCTAAAACCACCAGGCAGAATCAGTATGGTCAGACAGTCTTCCCTCGCTCTACTCTCATTTTCCTCCAGCACTGGCACCCACCTCAAGTCCTCCTTCCTGTCTTATTGGGCACACTAGATGCAGGTTTGTCACTGGGAAACTGTTGGCAGCATATCACAAAAGTTAGGCTCACAGGCCCTGGGGTTCCAAA
>NW_008338996.1:1571351-1578058 GCF_000622305.1 Nannospalax galili | reverse complement strand
TATTACTATTATTTCTGTGATTACTAGCTATCTGGTAGATTTTTTTTTTGAGACAGGGTCTCTCTGTATCCCCAGCTGGTCTCGAACTCGCTATGTAGACCAGGCTGGCCTTGAACTCACAGAGATCCTCCTACCTCTGCCTCCCTCCCAAGTGCTGGGATTAAAAGCATGCACCATCATGCCTGGCTTTCCAGTTTGTTTTTTAATTAAAATATTAATCTTGTCTTCATTGCAGTAGTGTATAAGGGGCAAGATCAATAAAGGTTTTATACCAAAGTTACAACTTTTTTTAAGTGTTGAATGCCTTTTATGTGCTGATCATTTTGCTAGACACTGAAATACAACAGAAAAAAAAAAGAAGTGGATGTGTTCTAATGGAGTGGAAGAGAGAGGAATTATATCTAATTTACATAATTACATGTGAATTTCCAGGGGTGCTACAAAGGACACTTGTCTGGCTTTTTAGAATAGAAGAGGGATATGGGGGACTGGAGAGATGGCTCAGTGGTTAAGAGCAGTGACTGTTCTTGCAGAGGACCCAGGTTCGATTCCCAGCACCCCCGTGGCTGCTGATGACCGTCAGTAACTCCAGTTCTAGGGAAATTCAACACCTCTTCTGACCTCCATAGGCACTGCATGACATGGGTGCACTTACATACATGCAGGCAATACACTTATACACATAAAATAAAAATAATACATAAAATGTAAAAAAGAGGGATCTAGGAACAGTGAAGGAGGTCATGGCAGGCTCCCCTCTTACAGGACCCTGTGATCACATGTAACCATAGAGTCAGAGTGACCAAGGGACAAAAAGTGCAAAAATAAATGAAGCAGAGGTAACAGCACATTGCACAGGCCCCCATATGGTTGGGGAAATGGCAGAGAAACCACAGGAATTGGGGTTAGTTCTGCTTGAGTCCATAACTAAAGGACAGAGTGATAGGTGGGAAACATGGGGAACATGACAGACTACAGGGTATGTAGAAATGAAAGGTTGTGGCCAGTATTCTAAGTCCTTTATCCTATCCAACTTTGGAAACTTATGCTATCATCCTAAAGATCTTAGATTAAAGTGTTTAAAGAATTTTAGATTAACTGGGTAGCCAGATCTCTGTGAGATGGAGGCCAGCCTGGTCTACATAGCGAGTTCCAGGCCAGCAGTGGCTACAGGGAGACCCTGCCTCAAAAAACCAAAAGAAAATTTAAAGTCATTTTAAAGTCATTCTTGTTCTTTTGTATAAATGAGGTTTTGTGCTGTTCTATAGATTAGAATATCATGGAAAACGTCTTCCTAGTTCTTAAATATATGGTAAGCACTATTTTAAGTGCTTTATATGAATGAACTTACTTGATCGGTGTTGGCACAGCTCCATGAGGTAAATTGTATCATTGTCTTTTTTCATATGAGGAAACTAAGGGCTCTGAGAGTCCAATTCATATACCGTCCTGTAGGCAACACAGCCCCTCTCGGATATGAACTCAGGTAATATGGCTCCAGAGTATTTATTTATTTATTTTTATTTTATGTGTATGAGTATTTGGTCTGCATGCAAGTTAAGTGCACCATGTGCATGCAATGCCCATAGAGGCCAGAAGAGGGCATTGGATCCCCTGGAACTGGAGTTACAGATGGTTGTTAGCAGCCCTATAGATGCTGGGAACCAAATTTGGTTTCTCTGCAAGAGCAGCCAGTGCTCTTAACTGCTGAGCCATCTCTCCAGCACAAGTCTGCTTTTAACCACTGTATTTTACTACTTGTCACCAAAATGGACTAGAGGAATTCCTCTCATTTCCCTCTGTGACAGGAATACACAAGGATACCTGATTTGTCAGTAAAATCCTGACAGAGGAAAACAAAACAAAACAACAACAACAAAAACATGAGGCCGTTCCTAAGGGAGGTTTTGATAACCTGTGAACTAGACAACATACTTATTGGATGGTGACTGATGACCCCAAGTGGTAGATATTGAGAATGGGACCTAAGCATCCATGACGTATCTGTAGGATAAGAGGAGGGCTAGATGAGATTATGCTTGTTTTAGGTCTGATTAAGCTAAAAAAGATACAATCTTTTTGCATAGAGACTATTGGCTTTTTCAATCACCAAATCATTTTACTGTCAAATGCTCGCATTATTCTGGCAGTGATGTTCTTTCTAAGTTGGTAACGATATCGCTAGCCTTTTCCAGCTGAGCCAATCAAAACAGGTGCTCCTACTGAAGTGGCAATGGTTTGGCTCCGTTCCACCTCACTATTTATGTGATCCACAACCACCTTTTAGCACACAGTGCAGTGTTTTTCAGTGAAGCATGCTGCCTCCCTTTCTCTGTCCTTCCCCAACAACATCATTGATGGGGTCTCATTGCTTCCTCCTTCCACACACACGTCATGTCTGATGTGCTGAAGTCAATGATGGCGGGGGTGGGGGGCGGGAAATGAAGAAACTGGAAATTTTTGCAAACACTTGAACTTGAAGAGCAGCACTCAGACTTTCTGTGGAAATCCAAACTTTCCTCAACCGCAGGATTTGGACCGACTATTCCTCCCTTTCCCCTCAACAGAAGAACTGTGCATATGAAACTGTGTTTTAACAGACATTTTCCTAGGTAAATAATCTTTGAAAATTGGAATCCATGATCTCTGTGATCTAGCTTATTCTCTGGTGCAATACCCGAGTCCCTCATGTTGCATATGTCCTTTTCCAGTTTCAGGGTTCAGTTCTGAATCCGAAAACTTTTTGAACATGGCTCTATAACAAATGATTTCTCCTTTGCCAAAATTTGCAACAAAGTCTTCTATTTGTTGTAATAAATAATTGCTAACACCATTTTACAATGGTTAGGAAGCTTTCTTCTACTTAGAGATAATTGATGGTTCAGATAAAGTAATTACTGACCTTGCAATCCATTTAGACATTTCTTTATAAACTAAGAACCAAAATGCTCTTTTAAAGTCATTAGGAATTGAAGGTTGTTTTTGGTGTTTTGTTTTTGAGAAAGGTGGAAACATCACCATTCAATTTCATGTGCCAAAAAGTTCCAAAATAGAGTGTGAAATTTCCCACAAAGAATTGATTCATACTCTACCTGACTGGTGTGGAGTGTAGACAGGTTTGTCTGTATGGATGAAGAGAAATCCATTGTCATATGTTATTGGCATTTTTTTTGATTTCGAAAAATGCTTTGAAACAACTTCCAAATATACATGTGAAACTGAGTTTTGTCTTCCAGACAATTCTTTGGGTTGTATCTGTAAAAAATGATGGAAAAGAATATAATTCTAAAGTTATAATTTTATTGATTTTTCTAAAAACCAAGTGATAGCACATTGGAACCCCAAACCACCATGCATACTGCATCATTTTAAAAAATGGTACAGCCTGGCACTCTGGAGGTTGAAGCAAGAGACTAACAAGGTCAAGGGCAGCCTGGGCTACATAGTGAGACCCTGTCTCAGGAAACAAAAAGGAAAAACCAGTGAATCAAACAAACCAACCAACACCACTACCAACACAAGTGCTACAGGAGCCAGATAACTAACACCAAGGGCCATTTGAAAGAGTCAGATAGAAACCAGCTATTGTAGAAGCTTCTTAAAATACATTTGCACACATGAAAGAGTTTAAATGGAGTTACCTCATAATGGGAGGAGGGGGATGCCCCTACCAGATACCACTGGCTACCGAATAAAAATCCAGTGTCAGGAATGGGCTCCCTCTTCTGTTGGAGTTGTTGGCAAGAGGATTCCCACAGGCCCTCAAACAACCCTGGCTATTGCCACTGCTCTTGCTTACCTACCAGAACCTGATAGTAAGACCCCATTGCTGAAGACACTGTTTATGGGAATTGTAGAACAAACATGGAAAAATCAAACCGATACTGACCTCAAAGCTTTGTCTCTACTGGCTAGCTTTCATAGTGCTGAAAGGTGCTATGCATGCTTCCAGAAGAGATATTAATCATCAGTCTTACTCATCTATGAACTCTGTGAACTACAATAATGACTGGCCTGGCAATATATGCCCACTACTGCAATGGTGACATAAATCCATTTTATGATTGGGTTTAAAGCCAACTTCACAAGATGGAATCCATACCTGGCATTGTTATCATGGCCAAGAACCTGTAACTAGACAAATCACAGGATGTAGGGGAGAGCCTAATACTATTAGTCTCCTAAATAGATAAACTGAGTCATAAAGACTGTTGTTATACTCACAGATTAGTACATTCCTCAACTCTCCCCAGAGAAGCTTCTTTTTGAAGCAGATGGTGATTTACACAGAGACCCACAACTTGTCAATGTGCAGAGAACAAGACACTATAGAGTGCTCAGTCCATAGGACTGAGCACCTCTATCACACCCTCTCTTCCTGAGGCTCAGGGATAATTGTGGAAGAATGAGTGGAAAGTGGTAGATGAATATAAGGAAACCATGTCATCTGGACATAACAGGACAGTTGCACATATGAGCCCACAACAGTTGTGACAGCATTTATGTAAGACCTGTGCAAGCCCAAGCCAGACACAATCTCAGCATGGAGGTGGGAGGTGGCACAGAGCTCCACCCCTACCTGGGAACTGTTGACAATTGATAGCTGCTGGGAGAGGGAGAGTCAGTCTTCACTAACAGCGTGATGCTGGTTAGGTTGACCACGCTTCAAGGGATACACCTACAGCCAAGAATATTTGGGGAACACAAATTATATTGATAGGCCTTATAAAAAATAATAGAGGACATAAAGTGGGGGTGCAGAGAGGTGGAGTGTGTCTGAGAGGGGGTCAGGGAGGGATTCTGATATGATCAAAATACATTGTGTGAAAATTCTCAAAGAATCAATTAAAACATTATTAAAAATATGTTGACTTTCTAGAAATCAAGTGATATTGCATTACAACTAAAATTTAGCTTGCATATGGAATCGTTAAAAAGAATGGTACAATCTGGTCTGGCACTCTAGAGGTTGAAGTAGGAGAATCACAAGTTCCAGGCCAGCCTGGGCTACACTGTGAGACCCTATACCCCCTCTAATGAATCCAAAAAACAAACAAACAAGCAACAAGCAACAAAAGTTGTACAGGAGCCAGAAGAGTAACTTAATTTTCCCCTAAACCCTTCATTGTCTAATATTATAATGAAAATTTAGCTTTAAACAACAGAAAATCTTTTTGGTTCCTAAATTTTATGTTTATACATATTCATAGAATTGCCATTATAAAAATTCTTAAGAGAGACTTGGTAAAGTGCTTGCTTTGCAAGCATAAAGACCTGAGTTCAATCTCTTCAAAATTCACGTTTAAAAAAAGTCAGCATGGTGGTACATAGTGTAATCCTAACACAAGGGAGGCAGAGACAGGCAGATCCCTAGGACTTGTTGCTCAGCTTGTCGACAGGCCAATGAGAAACCCTGTCTCAGAAAACAAGGCTAGAGGCTGGTGATGAATAAGGAACCACAGCTAAGGTTATTCTCTGGCCTCCACAGATGTGTGCATGCTCGTGTGTGTGTGTGCGCGCGCACACACACATATACACACACAGTTGTGTGTGTGTGTGTGTGTGTGTGTGTGCGCGCGCGCGCGCACGCACACATACACACACATATATGAGAAAGAGAGAGAGAGTAGGAGAGGGAAGGACTTCCCATGCTTACGGATAGGCAGAATTAACTTAGTGGAAATGTCTACATTGCTAAAAGCAATCTACAGACTCAATGCAATCTCCATTTTAATGACATTCTTCACAGATATAGAAAAAAATCCTAAAATTCACATGAAAGCACAAAGACCCCAAGTAACCAAAATAATCCTGAGAAACGATCAATGGACTAAAATAGAAAACCCATAATTGAAACCACACAGCCACAGCCACATGATTTTGAACAAAGATAAAAAAATAGATTGGCGAAAGGGCAACTTCCAACGAATAAAGCTGGACTGAAACCAAATACCCACATGTAGAAGGACGAAACATTCCTTTCTCTCATCCTATGCAAAACTAAATTCAAAATGGATCTAAGACCTCAATGGAAGACTTAGACACTCTGAAGTGGTTAGAGTGAAACAGGAAAAACACTTCAAGTTATGGACAGAGGCAAGAATTGTCTGAAAAGGACTCTAATAGCTAGCTCAGGAAACAAAACTTAGAACCAACAAATACAACTGCAAGAAATTTTAAAATTTCTGCACAATGAAGGAAATCATCAAGCAAAGAGTCAGATTACATAATAGGGGATTTTGTTTTGCTATTTCTTTCTACTGATAATTCTCATAGAAAAGCATTTTTAT
Source organism: Nannospalax galili (assembly GCF_000622305.1). Lineage (NCBI taxonomy): Eukaryota > Metazoa > Chordata > Mammalia > Rodentia > Spalacidae > Nannospalax > Nannospalax galili. The sequence goes on along the minus strand of NW_008338996.1, from coordinate 1,571,768 downwards.
TTGCCTTCATATATTTTCATTTAGCAAAGTTCAATTTCCAGTAGGAATGTGGGCAGTGCAAGGCTTAGGGATCATTGGGGAAGAGAGGGTGAAGATTGTGAGAGGCAGAGGTGGTAGATGAGTATGAGGTAACTGTGCTGTTTGCACACTGCAAGGCAGTGAACCCACAGCTCTCCTGACAGCAGGCACAGTATCTGCACAAGCCCAAGCCAGGCAAAACCTAACATGGATGGGGGAGGCAGGCAAGAAGCCCCAGTTCTCGCTGAGGAACTATTGGCAATTGGTAGTTGTTGGGAAAAGAAGAGCCAGTTTCCTTCAAGACTGCAGCACGTGGTAGGTTGACGCCAAGGGATGGGCTCGTACTCCAGAGCATTTGGAGAACACAAGTTAGGCTCGATAGGCCTTTAGAAAAGAAAG
>NW_008338996.1:1564929-1570133 GCF_000622305.1 Nannospalax galili | reverse complement strand
TCACAAGCTTTGTTTAATCATAGCCTGTTCTGTTTTCATGCAATTTATACAAGAAGGGAAGTGATTCTCTGTAAATTTTTGAAACTCAAATTTGAAGTTGTACGTTCGGCATTGTCTTATTAGAAGGAAACAGAAATATAAGCTATAGTATTATTTGTTGTTGTTTTGAGACAGGGTCTCCCTCTAGCCCTAGCTGACCTGGAACTCATTATGTAGAGATCCACCTGCCCTGTTTTCATGCAATTTATACAAGAAGGGAAGTGATTCTCTGTAAATTTTTGAAACTCAAATTTGAAGTTGTACGTTCGGCATTGTCTTATTAGAAGGAAACAGAAATATAAGCTATAGTATTATTTGTTGTTGTTTTGAGACAGGGTCTCCCTCTAGCCCTAGCTGACCTGGAACTCATTATGTAGAGATCCACCTGCCTCTGCTTCCCAAATGCTGGGACTAAAGGTGTGTACCACCACATCAGGTTCTAAACTAGATTATTAATAATTCATCACAAGAATATCTAGTTTGAATAGTGACAGTAGTGTGCATGATTGCATAGAAAACGAAGTGTGCGTCAAGTGCAGAGGGCACAATGACTGACCCAAAGTGTCCCGATAGCTTTGGGGTGCACCCCTCATTTGAGAATCACTGCAGGTAGCTGGTAACACTAGAACATTTAAAAACCAGCAGTTCTTTAGTAAAAAGATTAATTTGTCAGCAATTTGTCAATTCAAAGAATCTGCCAGTTCTCCTAAATAATTTGGAGCCACTTGCAAGTCATTTGAAGACTCTCCAGACTTACATTATCTAACATCCCATGCTTGGCAGAGACACAGAAAGTGAGGAATGCTAACAAGATCCATTTACTGTGACCTAGATGTGTGCAGACACCATTCTAAATGCTTTATACAAACACCCCTCACTGTTGTGCTGCAACCACTGGGTAAGGGGGGGTCTCACTGTGGCTCCTATTTGAAGATGAGCTATCTAACATGCAAACAAAGAATTTCATCCTTTTATATTCTTTTGGTAGTGGAAGATGATTAGCTTTCTGAGTTTGCAGACGGACAGAAGTGTTACTTTGGCTTTCCCCCAGGTATTTGCATGGTTTCCTCCTCACTTACTTCAAGCTCTATTTAAGTATCATTCTGTAACAGACCCTTTCTTGTCCACACTTCTAAATTATGCCCCTTAATTAGTTCATCTTCTTACTGGCCTTGATTTTTTTTATTCATAATACTAAATACTACCTTCATTTTTTGTCCAATCTTTATTTACTTATTATTTTATTTTATGTGTATGAGCGTATTGCCTGCATGTATGTAAGTGTACCCATGTCATGTGGTGCTCACAGAGTTCCCCCGAAACTGGAGTTACAGAGGGTTGTTGGCCACGAGGTGAGTGCTGGGAACTGAGCCCAAGTCCTCAGCAAGAGCAGCCAGTGCTCTTAACTGTCGAACCATCTTGCCAGCCCCTATTCATCCAATCTTTTATTGGTTCATTCACTCATAATTGCTTCTCCCCCTAGAATGCAAACTCTAGGAATTCTCTTTTCCCGTCCTCAGTAGGTGCTTATAAATAGTTTGTTGTGATTGTCATCCTTATTGGATTGAGAAGTGTCTAGAAGATTAATAAAGCATACCATGTCTGTGATTGTATTTCCAGAGAGGATTACCTAAGGAGGGAAGACCTACCCTGAATGTGGATTGCCACATTCCACAGGCTGAAGGCTCACATGCAGCAGAGAGGAAAAAGGAGAAAGTCCACTAGTGCAGCATTCTCTCTGCTTTCTGACTGTCATGACGTGAGCTGCTCTGTTCTGCCCTGTCCTGCCTATCACAGTGACTTGAAACTTCTGAAATGCGAGCAAAACAAATCTTTCCTCAAGTTGTTCACATCAGGTGTTTTGCCATAGTGACAAGAAGGCTAGCGAGTACAGTGTTAAAAATATTTATTGAGGAGCTGGGGAGATGGCTTAGCGGCTAAGACCACTGGTTGTTCTTGCAGAAGACCTGGGTTAGAATCCCAGCACCCACACGGCAGCTAACAACTCTCCGTAACTCCAGTCCCAGGAGATCCGACAGCCTCTTCTGACCTCCGCAGACACTGCATGACACAGGTGCACTTACCTACAAGCAGGCAATACTCGCATACACATAAAATAAAATAAAAAAACAAAAAAATTATTGAATCAATCAACCAATCAATCGACTAATCAAAATTATCAGTTACTATGTTGGAGAGAGTGAGGAGATAATTTTATATCAACAGCTAATGCAGTGTCAGAGAAATAATTTAGAATATCCCTGAGCAGGAATCCCAGAATTCCATGCTCTGGTTTTTGCTCTGCCACTAATGTAAATTCAATCAATCTTGATCTCTGGCTGCTTGTCCTTCAAAAAAGAACAAATAAAAATACCTAAGGTGATGGAGTGACTGTGGTCATGTGATAAAATTTCACTATATAAATAAAGTATACTTTGCATTTTTCTATACATACAGCTATGACACAATGAAAAAGAACTGAAGTGGTAGGCAGAAGACCTTAGTGCAAATCCTGCCTATTTCTCTTGTTAGTGTGTGACCTTGGATCACTCACTTCTCCTATCTGGACTTCACCTCATATATAAAGTGAGAAGTTCACAGGTATGGTACCACATACTGGTAGTAGTCCCAGCTAGTCAGAAAGCTGGGGCAGGAAACTCACATCGGCCTAGGAATATGAAACTAGCCTAGGCCACACGGAGAAGTCATTACCCCCCAAAAGTAAACTAAATATAGATAATATCCTATTAACTGGTAATAAGATATTATTTCTAGATGTGAGATCACTATTTGTTTAAAATGAACAAGATTTTCATAACACTAAAAGTCCTGAAGTTATAAATGTAGAATTAACCATGACCTTCACTTTCTAATCACAGTGTTAGAACTGACCCTCATGTAACTAACTGTAGAGAGACCAAGAAAAAGAATACAAAGAAATAGCTGCAACTACAAACAAGCAGTACATGCAAAGAAAGTTTATTATCACCAGATTATGCTAGGTAGAGATCTGAGTAATCGTTTATGCAAATTTTAATAGATAACAATCCTTAAGAGCCAGCATGTTCTTAGCTGCTCAACAAATCAAAATCTTTCTACCACTTTCTCATTCAGAGCTGAGACCACCCACTGGCGTTTCAGTGGAGACAGTTATTAGCAAATTAACCCAGTCTGTTCAATCTACTTTTCATTCATCATGGCTAAGATGCCTGAAAAATTAAGGTGGTTTGTTTTACTTACATTTGTTCCTGTCCCCAACTTTTCCCCAGGAAGATTAAAAGGCAGAGTATTCCCCAAAGGCCCATGGCTGGAGGTGGTATAAGCCCATGGGCACAATCTTGTTATAGGTACTTTCCTGGGTTTGAAGAATTTGGGTAAATTAGTTCTCTGGTTAATTATTAATGTCAGAGAACAAGATCTCTAAGTAAGAAACCTAAAACACCCTTTCACATCCAGGAACAAAGTCAAGAGGTGTTGTATGTGAATTTACTCACATAGACTTAACTTTATAAACACAAATAAAAGGACTGCAGAGTGGGAGCCTGGCACTGTGAAGACAGGCCAAGTGCTGGAAAGCAGGAGCCTTTGGCCATTTGCTCTGATGTCCTGCCCTCTTTGACATGCATCTGGTAGGTTCCACGTGCTTCTGAGACTGACAAACCTGGATTTGGCTTCAAATGGATGGTTTTAGAATAGGTCTTAACTAGAGAAGCCTCATTAGCTGACCTTTGTAAGAGAAAGCCTGAATGGTGACATTCTTGGTCTAAGGATATCTGCAAGGTGGGGGTGGAGGGGTCCTTGGCTCATCTTGGTCTGGAGACTGAACTTTGTGTTAGTGAGAAGAATGTCACTGGCAAAGGAAATGGTGTGCTGAAGATGCTGGCTTCATTCCAACCAATCAGACCCTTGAGTGTTGAGGAAGGAATGCGTATCCAGTATCTATTAATCCCTTTATCTCTCATTCAAAATTTGCATTTATTCAATCATAGAGTATTTTATTTTAAAATAGCCATGCCTTTCAGTGAGAATTTCAATAATTTCAATGTAAGAGCTCAAGATGAATAAAGACAAACAAAACAGTTGTGGCAATCAATTGTTAAACTTCCTATAAAAATTGATTGCCACAACTAATTTATAATTAAGTAAAATTTATCTTTAAGTTTATTTTTATGACGCTTTATATTCATTAGAGGAAATTACTTACATCTTCCTTTTTTGTATTTATTTTTACCTTCCTATGTAATATGTGTCATAGTTTAAAGTAATAAAAGAATTGCTAGGACCCGGTGATGTAGCTCAGTTGGTAATGTACCTGCTTACCATTCACAAAGTCCTGGGTTCAATCATCAGCACCATTTTTAAAACCTTGTGTGGTGGCACATGCCTTTAATAATAATAACACCTCGGTGGAGGCAGAAGGATCAGAAGTCCTAGGTCATCCTTGGCTAGACAATGAGTTTGATGCCAGCCTGGGCCACATAAAAAAATTTTTAAAAAGATGTCTAACCATACTCCTACAAGTCAAATATTTCTGTTCATATTGGAATTCCTTACTCTGAATTAATAAAATTCTTTTAGCCAATACTTTAATACTGAATCTGTTAGGGGGAAAAAGAGCAGAAATAAAAATTGTATATACAAATCTCACTAACATCTCATATCATTGAAATGGCAAAAATCTGCCACTGGTGTTTGACCATGTAGCTCATTTATTTCAAAGAAAAACCTGTAAAATGATTAAGCTGGGTTGCGAAAGATGGGTCAAGTTAAAATAAACAAAGTACTTTGTGATCATTTTCAGGAAATGAAACTCCAGAGCTTGGTGGAACATTACAGTGAGTGATATTTTTAAAGTAAAGAAATTTGTTTTCTTGTGCTATAAGGGCAAACACTAATAAGTGGTCTTTATAAACCATTAATATGTTTCTCTGATATAAAATGTTTAAAGATTGATGGTTTTCAACAATTTGTAGAGTCTCAACTGTTTAACAGAAACTGTTTAAATCTGTCTTCTAAATGCAGCTCATAGATGGATTTATGTTTTAAAATGTGACCTTTGCCAGGTGTGGTGGCGCACACCTGTAGTCCCAGCACTCAGGAAGCAGAGACAGGAGGATCTCTGTGAGTTCAAGGCCAGCCTGGTCTACATAGTGAGTTCCAGGACA
>NW_008338996.1:1553790-1564906 GCF_000622305.1 Nannospalax galili | reverse complement strand
TAAATAAATAAATAAATAAATAAATAAATAAATAAATAAATAAAATGTGACCTTTAAGCAAGTATTTGGTTTTGTGTGTGAAAGGAAGAGAGTGGGATTTTTTATTTTGTACAAATACTGCATGGCAGAAACTTTGATGGTCGCTTAACTTCCTGGCTACTGTTACCTGATGGTGGAGACCAGATAAGCTTCACCTGGTCCACAGAGCCTCTTGTGATCTGGGTCATGTTTGATTCTCCTGCATCCACGTGCTCATTCTTCATCATTTATGAAGTGACTGTGACAGGAAGATGCTCTGGGAAGGGCAATGGTTTTGTGTCTTTCAAGTAGATACTCTTTAAGAAGCTATTTTACATTTATTTAGTAAATCAACTTTCTATTAATACAAACTTCAGGCCTCTTTTTTTCATGCATGAAAAATGACTTTATGGTGTATGATTTTCAAAATAAAACAACTTGTAGGGAGGCAACATGAATGTGTTATGATTTATAAGATTCCTAACACTATTTTGTGAGTTCTATCAGGAATGCAACCCACCACACTGCTGACATTAGGTGCCTGCTGCCTGACTAGCATAGGAGAGATGGTATGGCCCATAACTGCCTCATGGGGTTTACCTGTGCCTGAGGTTCACCAGGGAAACAGAGGCATGTCCTGTGAATTAAATCATTCTCAACTGACACTTGATAATCAGAGAAGTTACACTGGCACAGGGGATTGTGACTGTAACATAGTATCTGCCCCTTAACCTGCTTTTAGCCTCAAGCCCATAGTCTCAGGCCTAATACCATGATTCTCTCTCTCTCTCTCTCTCTCTCTCTCTCTCTCTCTCTCTCTCCCCTCTCTCTCTGTCTCTCTCTCTCTCTTTCTCTTTCTCTCTCTCTGCATGAGTATTTTGCCTGCCTGTATGTAAATAAACTGGTGTGTACAATGCCTGCAGAGGCCAGAAGAGGGTGTCAGATCCCTTGGAACTGGAGTTACTGATAGTTGTTAGTCACCATGTACATGCTGGGAACCTAATCTGGGTTCTCTGAAAGAGCAGCCAGTGCTCTTAACCACTGAGTAGCCTTTCCGGCCCTTAACACTATTATTCTTAACTTATTTACACCCACAAGTGGCATTCAGAAATACGGGGAATACATGGATTGCCTCTACCAGCACCACAGAACCCAGTATACCCAGAGTGTATAAGGGCTACCTTTCAATAGCAGTACCCCATGGGCACAAAGTATTTCCAGTTGGGAAACCTTAAGAGAAAACATCTGTCATTATTCAGTTGTCTTGGTGTAGTGTTATGTGTATTTAAATGAGCTTAAAAATACATTTAGCTTTTTAAAAAGTTCATGGAGGGGGCTGGTGAGATGGCTCAGTGGTTAAGAGCACTGACTGCTCTTGCAGAGGACCCAGATTCGGTTCCCAGCACCCCACAGAGAAGCTAGCAACTGTCTGTAGCTCCAGTTCCAGGGGATCTAATGCCCTCTTCTGACATCTGCAGGCATTGCATGACATGGCTACACTTACACACATGCAGGCAATATACTCACACATTAAATAAATAAAAACAATAAATAAACATTTTTCTAAAAGTACATGGAAACAAAGTTTGGGGTTTTTTCTTTGTTTTAACGGGTAGATATAATCTTTTAAAAAATAATTTATTGAGAATTTCATACAAGTGTATAAGGTGTTTTGATCAAATCCATGCCCACTCCCTCCTCTCCAACTCCTCCCATATCTCCCCATCACTTTTTTTCTGATAACTTCACATACTCTTTCTTCTTCTTTTCTTTTTTTATGAGGCTTTTTGCTACTCTAACATTCCCCCCTCTGAAGAGGTAATCCTAAAATCCTTTAAGGATTAGATAAAAGCTCCCAAATACTTTAGACATTTTTGGCCTTTGAAATGGAGTGTTGCTAATAAGCCCAAGGACATTGTGACTTTTAGCCAAGAAACTGGCTACTTTTCTTTGGGGTCTTTTTACCCTAACTGCCTAGCCAATTTCTACCTCCTATTCTTACCACACCATCCTCTGAAGGGGTTACCCAACTTGTGGATAGGGAATTGGGACGCAGGCCTCTCTTGCTTCTTACATGCTGAACAGGGACTCAGGGTGAGGCAACTGGGGTACCCCTTCAAGGGGTCTATCTAAAAGACTCCCAAATTGCATAACTCTCTTTTTTGTGTGAAGGAGAAGTAAAGGCAAGAGTAATTAGCATTACAAGTTCTAGACAGGGAATTAGAAAAAAGTCAGAACAGGGCAATTTTCAAATGTTCTTATGAAAGTCCATTGGAATTTCTTGACAAGGGCTCCCAAAAGCATCCCTCTATTGGTTTTTCTAGATTGGGGGGAAAACAAATTTAGCCATCATTTTAGAACAACAGTAGGTTATCTTCCTTAGCCATAGGTGAACACTACAGTATTGGAAAACAAGATAAGTCTTACATCCGAGCAGCAGGACTTTCTGCTTAGAAATAAAACCATTAATGAGAAATAATTGTCTAAATAACTTTTTATATGGACTTAAGCCTAATGTCTGGGAAGTGTAATCCCTAACTCTTAAGGAAATATACTGATGACTTTACTCTTTGGTTATACTTTCCTTTTGGGTGTTTAGGACCATATAGTTGGCCCAAATAAACAAATTTATTTGGAAACAAAGTTTTATAGGGAAGTTCACAGCATTCACAGAGTAGAGCTGCTCCAGGTGAACAACAGTGGGGCCACCCTGCTAGCTGCTTGTTCTCCCCCATATGCACAAGATGGCCTCTGAAAGAGGTAGGGGATCCCTGGATCCCTGGACATAAGTTTATAAGCCATTGACTTAAACCACTAAGAACCTCTTCCAAATGTTCCTGTTCATTCCACTCTTGCTGCTACTGCCTACCAACTTGCCAGATAACAGGATGAAGCAAATTTTTTGGTTGATCAGGCTAAAGAAAAACGCAACTGCAATAGTTTGTTTCTACAAAGTCCCCAAAGGCCCATTGTTAAAACCTTCCTCCTGTTGGTCCTGGTTAAAATAAACGGGTCACAATAAATTCCCAAAAGTCATGAATCTAGGAAAAAGAGTGGTAGGGATGGGGGAGGGGAGGTTGACAGGAATGGGGGGCAGATAAGAAGGGGGGTAATCAGAATACATTGTATACATGCAGGAAATTGTCAAATAACAAAATTAACCAAGAAAAAAAGAATAATTTATGACTGAGGAAAAAATTCCTGTTACTTATCCCCCTCCCCCCCTCCCCCGTTTAAGACAGGGTCTCCCTGTAGCCCCAACTGGCCTGGAATTTGCTCTGTAGACCAGATTGGCCTCAATCTCAGAGATCCTCTTGCCTCAAAAGTGTGCGCCACCATGCCCAGTGTATTTGTCTATTTTGTTTTTAGAGTGGGTCATCCTATATAGCAACAGGTGTCTCCTCAGAATTGAATTACTCTAAATTGAGACGAGAATCACGAAAATTAGGTTCCAGGCCATACTGGAATTTGTGGTTCTCTTGCCTCAGCCTCTTCAGTGCTGGGATTGGAGGCGTGTAATCCTTAAAAGGGGTCGGGGGGTCTAGTGGGACATCTCCAGGTCATTCGGGGTGTGGGTATGTGTTTGGAAGGATAGAAACATCTATGTTTCCCTGCTTCTGTTCTCTGTCCTGAAATCACGAAAATTAGGTTCCAGGCCATACTGGAATTTGTGGTTCTCTTGCCTCAGCCTCTTCAGTGCTGGGATTGGAGGCGTGTAATCCTTAAAAGGGGTCGGGGGGTCTAGTGGGACATCTCCAGGTCATTCGGGGTGTGGGTATGTGTTTGGAAGGATAGAAACATCTATGTTTCCCTGCTTCTGTTCTCTGTCCTGAGGGGAATGATCTCAGCATTCTCCTTCTGCCTCCTGTTTATGGATGCACAGTGACCACCCCCTCACACTCCTGCTGTGATGGAGGACCCTCTGTGAGCCAAAATAAACCCTTTCTTCCTCAAGTTGCTTTTCTCAGGTGTCTTGTTGCAGAAATGAAAGCACCAACTAGCCCCTCCCTCCCTCCCTCCCTCCCTCCCTCCTCTTTCTCTCTCATCACCAGGAGCCAGGAGCTTCTCTTCTTCCCACCACAGCTTGAGAGCAATATGCCTGCCTCATCACGGACCAGAAACTCCAAAACTGTGTGCCAAGATAAATCTTTTCGGTTTATAAAATGATTGATCATGCCAGGAATTGGTTGTGATGGAAACTGATATACCAATTTCTTTCCTCCATGTGCTCAAGATACACCACTTTATCTCCAGTTTTTCTCTTCAATAAAATAAAATAACAGAAAAATGTCCTTTCCCAAATGAGTCAGACTTTCAATGCCTACCATTGTTTGCTTCTTTACAATCTGTTTCATTATCCTACACAGAACTTTAGTATCCCAGCTTCTTATCAAGAACTCAGCACATATAATGTAATGGGTAGGATACGGTAAAAATGAACTCTTTAAGCATATGCCTTAGGGAAACTAGCACGGGAAGGTTTCTTATGGCATTATTCATAATATCAGCAAAAGGTTCAATCTAATAGAATAGGATGATAAATATGATAGTGGACACATTCTGAATACAATGTTGCATGATAAAGGCAAGTTGCAAAATGACACAAAAAGCGTAGTAACGTCTTTGCCAGTTTAAGAGCACACAAAGCCACGCCTTTGCCTATTGGCACATTGTTATTTATATGAACACATGGCTCAGATCCACTGTGCAGGGATTTCTGTTTAAATCTCAAATGGTAACTTAGGAATGATAAAGAAAAAAACAGTTGCTCACACTATTGTAAGTCACCTGAGTAGTGGGTGGAATGGAACGTTCCGAAGGGCACTGAAGGTCTTAATCACAGGAATAGGAGAGGATTTCAGACTAGGGTACAGGGAAGAAGTGGGAAATGGGACCACAAAGAATCAAGTGTGAGTGACAGAATGTAGTTATGTACAGTTTCTTCATCTGAAACCAGAGTTAAGTGGAAAAGGTGCCCGCTCCTTTATCCCCTGTGGCCTTAACTCACTGGAGCAGGTGCCTCCTCCCCTCTCAGCTCCCACAGTTTTAACTCCCTGGAGCTATTCCCTGCATGTCTCTGACTCTCTAATGAGGCACTCTCAGGCCACTAACCCCCCCCCTGGTTGCACAGATGCAGTTTTTCAGACAATTCTACTTGTTTAGTATTAGTTCCTTCATTTAATTTTATTGACATATATTCATCCAGTGGCTCAATGTAGCAGCCAGCCTTCAAGATGTCATGATCTTTAACTCCCGGGTTATAGATATGTGTGTGAGACCCACTCCCACTGTCTCAGCGTTGGACCCATTTGACTAATAGAATGTGACCAAAGTAAAGGTGTGTGACCTGTGAAGGTAGATTGTAGATCCCTTACGGGTTTCCTGTTTTGGGGGTTACCAGAACTGTGAAATGAGGACACCCAAGATGCCCAGGGAGGGCTTGGGGACAGCTCAGGTAGTAAAGTACTTGCTATGCAGGCACAAGGACCTGTGTCAAACTCTGATCTCCACATGCATATAGTATATATATGCTTATATATATGTTTATATATGTTGCATATATAAACACACATGTGTGCACACACGTGCTCACATACACAAAGAAGCTAATGTGCTCGAGCTGCCTTGGAAATCAATCCCACAGCTCTAATCTTGCATTTAGATGGCTGAAACCCTACTAATGTCTCAGCTGCAACTTCAGAAGAGAATCCAAGCCACGCTTACCCAGCCAAGCCATTCACAAAGATAATGTTTGCTGTTATTTTAAACCACTGATTTAGGGGATAGTTTATAACATTGTAGTAACTTGTACACCAGGCCATGTATTTTTCAAAAACCATAAGTTTCACGAAAGCTTCTTACATTTGCCAGCATTAATAGATGCTTATTCTTTTGGCAGTAATACTTTAATTTCCAAGCGCACTTTAAGTTCTTAAATAAGAGCGGCTTTGCAAGACCTATTTTATTTTATTTTACTGAGACAGGGTTCTGCTAAGTGCCTTGGTTGGTCTAGAAGTCAATATGTAGACAGGCTGGCTTTGAGCTTGCAACAGTCATCTCCTGTCTCTGCCTCCCAAGCACTGGGATTTTCAGAAATTCAAAAGCATCACAAAACATCAAATTAAAAAAATTAATTTTCAAAGCTGAATGTCAATTAAATTTAATTTAAAACAAAAAATTATATTTAATTTGTACTTTAACTCAGATTTGCTCAGCCCCAGGACTCCTGTTTCACAACCCTTCAGCTCAAGGCTCAGGGATCAGCATGGGAGGTGGAAGAGGGAGTGGAAAGACTGTAGGTCCACATGACAGCAGGGTCAAGGCCATTCTCGTTGGGTTCCATTATTCTAGAAGCTAGTTTCCATCTTCTAGGAGCTCGTGGTCCAAGAGGGATGTGGGAACATCACCATTGCTTCTTAGGTGAGCACTGCAAGAAGAGGGCAGAGAGAGACTTGTCTGTAGAATCAGCTCTTGAGTAGCATTCCTGGAAGACTTGTGTAATCTACATTTTATTGGGAGACATGGGCCTTGGCTGCATCTACAGTCAAGGGAAACTAGGCAGCATACGGATTGGTTAAGATGTAGAGAAAATGAATGCAGGGTTAGCTAACAGTCTAGATACAAGTGCTTTCATATTTTGGACTTGATATTCTCAAATATTGAAGACTGAATGTTAGAAAGACAATACAGAACTTTAACTGAACTATTTACCATTTGTATGTGTGTGTGTGTGTGTGTGTGTGTGTGTGAGAGAGAGAGAGAGAGAGAGAGATAGGTAGAGTGTGTGTGAGAGAGAGAAAGAGATGTGGAGTGTGTGTGTGAAAGAGAGAGAGAGAAAGAGAGGTGGAGTGTGTATGTGTGTGTGAGAGAGAGAAAGAGAGGTGGAGTGTGTGTGTGGTATATATACTTGTTAGTGTAGGTATATGCATGTGTGTATGAAGGTGTGCATGCATGTGTGTGTGCCTGCATGCAGAGACCTGGAGTTGATTGCTTTCTACCTTCCAAACATTTTTTAAAAGATTTTTATTTTTAATTATATGTGTATATGTGTCTTTGTGTGTCTATGTATATGTAGCTGCAGGTGCCTGTGAAGGCCAGAGAGGGAGTTGGATACCCTGGAGCTGGAGTTACAGGTGGTTGTGAGCTGCCCTATGTAGGTGCTGGGAACTGAACTAAGGTCTGCAGGAGCAGCAAGAGTTCTTAATGGCTGAGCCATCCCTCCAGCTCCCACCTTTGAAAACAGAGTCGGGGCCTCTCACTGAACCCAAAGCTCATTGATTTGGCTAGGCTGGCTGTCATGAATTTGAGAAATCTGCCTGTCTCTACCCTCCCAGCCCTACCCAAGGGCTGAAGTTAAGCCATGGCTGGCCTTTTTTTTTTTTTAATGTGAATTTTGGTGATCCAAATTCAGGTCTTTATCCTTGCCCGGCAGGCCCTTTAACTCAGACAGGAGGCTGAGCCACCTCCCAGTCTGCACTGTACTCTTAAAGAGAGTCCTTCACTCCTCCCTGTCCTTTACACTCCCTCCCCCACATTGATACCTTGTGCATTAAAGTGAACTATTTTACCACCATATTTCTCAGTCATTGAGTCCAGCATTGTCCATTTACCTACTTACTTAGATTCCTGGAGTTTTGATGCTAGAAACATTTTTTTTCATTTGAGTCTTGTGACCTGGATATGGTCCTTGTCTACCTGCAAGTGCAGCACATCGGCAACACACAGACCTACAAGAGGTAGCAATGCACATCCATCCATTAGAGAATTCTCAGTCTTACTTTCAAATTCTGATTCCTTTTTGTGAAGGAGAATGTTAGATATCAGCCCTATCCCCTATATTTCTCATTGCTCTCAAAAGTTTCCATATTGTGACCTTTGTTTTGAGACAGGGTGTTGCTATGTAGCCCTAGCTGGCCTGGAACTTGCCATGTAGACCAGGATGGCCTTAAACTGTGGTGATTCACCTGCTTCTGTCTCCTGAGTGCTGGGATTATATACCACATCATACTTGATCAGCTGATGTTTTAAGTCTTCCATAGGCTATCTATTGTTACAGCCAACAGAGTCTCCATTTTGATGAGGGAGATACAAACAACATGACAATATGTCAGGAAGGGACATATCATGTGATCAAATACCATAGGGTGTTAGAGAGCACAGGACCAAGGGCAGAAGAGCGTTTGGATAGTCTAATGGAGAAGGTCAGAGAGATATGAGACACAGAGAGGGGATCCCATTTGAGGGACATATCTTTGTTTTAAATGTTCAAGTCATGGTTGTTAATAAAGTGTTCTCATAATATTACTCTGTGAACTTTAACCCAGTGTGGTGGTACATGCTGCAATCCCAGAACTTGGGAGGCAGAGGCAGGAATATTTCTATGAGTTTCAGGCATAGCAAGTTTCAGGCCAACGAAGGTTACATAGCTAGGTCTCATCTCCAGAAAACAAAACAGAACAAAGGCTTGTTATTACGTCAAACTTATACAAAAAGTAGATAGAATAGTATAACGAACTCTGATGCAGCCATCGCCCATCTTTAATGATCGCCACTCATGACCAATTTTATTTCTCCTACAATGCCCTCTTTCCACATATACTAATCGTTTAAAATATTTTATTTATTATTTTAATTTTATGTATATGACTGTATTGCCTGCATGTATGTAAGTGTGCCCATGTTGTGCAATGCCCACAGGGGCTAGAAGAGGGCATCAGATCCCCTGGAACTGGAGTTACAGACAGTTGTAAACTGTCACGTGGGTGCTAGGAACTGATCCCAGGTCCTCTGCAAGAGCAGCCAGTGCTCTTAACAGCTGAACATCTCTCTAGTCCCCTTGATTATTTTCAAGGAGTTCTCAGCATCTCATCACATCATCTGTAAATATTTCATAAGAATCTTTCAAAGAAGCAACTTCCCTTTTTGTATTTATTTATTTAATGTGTGTGAGCGTGAGCATGTCACAGCATCCACGTGGAGGGAATCAGTTCTCTCCTTCCATCATGTGGGTTCTAGGGATCGAACTCAGATCATCAAGCTTGGTGGCAAGTGCCTTTACCCCCTGAGCCAACTCACCAGCCCAGCAACTTCCCTTTAAAGTATAACTTTATATAAAGTATAACTGCAATCTCATTATCACAGCCCTAAAAGCCAATGATAAATTTCTTAATATTATTAAATACCCATTCAGTATTCATATTTCCTTGAATAGTCCACAAACTTTTAAAATAAAGCAAACACAAATAGTTTATATTGACCATACAACAATTTCCTTTAGATCACTAAAGTGAAAATACCAACCTTTAGAGGAGTCCAGACCATTATCAGGTGTAGAACTGAATGTTAGTTGGTTTATAATGACAAATGTTAGCAGTGTACCCTACTGATTCACATTATTTTCTAGTACATTAATATTTTATCACTGTATAAGAGGAGCTGAGAACAAGGTACACTTCTTGCCTGGATGCAGCCAACAAGCGAGAAACGGGGACTGTGACATGAGGCTCCTTCAGTTTACATGCATCTTTCTGATTCATGTTAGTCTCTAATCCCAGATGTTTGTGCATTTTATCTCTCTAAACCAGTAGCTGCAGCCAATTTAAGGAGTGGAAACACTGACTTATAAGAATTAAATAAGTATTCTTAGGAATATTTAATTAATGAGACTGTTGCCTGTAATTTTGGAGTGAGCTCAGTACAGGGTCGTAGTGTTATCCCTCACCTCAAACCTGCAGCTAATCAGAAGCCCTTAGGAGGATGAGCACCTGTAACCATTGCTCAGAAAGGGCTGATTTATAAAAGCATCAAATGAACAAACTGTGTTAGAAGACACAGATGTTTTGATTTTATCCTAGATTGCAATAAGAATATAAAATGTGCTGCTATCCAAGTCCTGGATGAACCCTCAATAAAATGACAGCGATCTTACAATGAATAAGCCATTCCTGAATTCAGTAGAGTGTATCAGACCAATTACTTACCTTTATCTGAGATGCTAACACCTTGTATTTCCCAGGTAGCTGGAAACCCAGGTATTGCTAACTCTTGTTGATGCCTGGTAGATAGAATATTTTATAGTCATCAACACAGGTGAGCATTGCTTAATCTGGAATCAACTTAACATGATGTTAATTATAGTTTTCTTCTCACCTGGCCATTAAGGAAACCCCACACAAAACTAACACATCAGTAACTGTAAGGGTGAGGTTAAGATGACATCAGAGGACAAAGAACATTTTACATATTCAAAATAATTGTCCAAACATTGCATTAAATAGAGCCATATGAAAGTGGTGTTCATAGGCCAAAAAATACTTGAACAGCAGCAAATACATAGGATTCAGCATAGCATATACTACCAAGATTTGTGTTCGTTGTCCAACTTTCACAATAGGGACTTCAAACGACTGTGATATCATGAATTATCAGGTAAAAATTAAATTATATTCAGGGTACTACAGAAAGTAGAGCGTACACAAACGGTTGAAACAAAGAGTCAGAAACACGTAGCTCATTACTTAATTTCTCGGTTCCATGGACATTTCCTTGGTGTCTATCATGTAAGAGGAGCATTCCCAGGAATATGTATAGAGATAAATAACAAAGGGGCTGCCTTCCAGGAATGTACTCCACAAGGAGTGAGACAGGAAAACAAATTATAAAGTATGCAAAGCTATAGTGTGAGTGCATACAAGTGATACATCTGATTCTTTAGAGGATGCTTTTTTTGGATCCTACTGTCTGAGCTTGCAAATCAGGTATGAAGTTTGTGAGGAGTATTTCCAGAGAGAGGTATGAAGACTACAGAATGTGACCTGCTGGAATGGAAAGTGTACAGAAGGGGTGACAGCCAGGGATATTGGATACCAGGCTGTGGGTAAGAGCTGGTAGGTGAGCTGGTTTGTTTCTTCATTGCTGTGACAAAACACTCTGACCACTACCAACTTGGGGAAGAAAGGGTTTATTTAGCTTACATCTCCCAGGTCACAGTTCATCAGGGAGCCCAAGGTAGGAACTCAGGACAGGAACCCGGAAGCAGGAACTGGAGCACAGGCCATGGAGGAACACTGCTTACTGGCTTGCTCACCTGGCCCCTGCT
>NW_008338996.1:1532270-1553008 GCF_000622305.1 Nannospalax galili | reverse complement strand
CAGGAACCTGGAGGCAGGAGCTGGAGCACAGGCCATGGAGGAACGCTGCTTACGGGCTTGCTCCCTTGGCCCCTGCTCAGCCTGCTTTCTTATGCAACACAGGTCCACCTGCCCAGGGGTGGCACCACCCACAGTGGGCTGGGCCCTCCTACATCACTCATCAAGAAGATGCCCCTCAGACATGGCCACAGGCCAGTCCAATAGAGGCAATTCCCCAACTGAGGCTCCCTCAACCCAGGTGTGTCAAGTTGACACTAAAGCTATCCAACACAGTGAGACCTTCTGAATTTATACTGATTTTTCTGGTAGGATAGGGAGAGTGGTTTTAGGTGGAGAAGTGGCATGATCAGTCTTGGATTTTAATAAAATCAGTTGAAAAATGAATTGGGATAGAGAGGCAGATAAAACTGATATTGGAGTATAAAGAATGTGATTGACATTAAGCAAGATGTGGTAAGAGCAAAACAGGAAATTTCCTAAGCCTTCTGCTAGTGTTTTTTCATGGTTTAAAGAAATTTAATTGTGGGTATGTACTTGTTCATTGATGATGGGCAGGACAAGACATTGGATTTCCTGGATCTGGACTTATAAACGTTTGTGAACTGCCTGATGTGGGAATTGGGAACCTATCATGGGTCCTCTACAAGAACACTATGCACTATTAGCCCCTGAGTATTTTAAAAAATATTTTATTATTTTTATTTTATGTGTATGAGTGTATAGCCTGCATATATGTAAGTGCACCTGTGTAGTGCAGTGCCTACAGAGGTCAGAAGAGGGCTTCAGTTCCCTTGGAATTGGAGTTGCAGACAGCTGTTAGCCACCATGGGTTCTGGGAATCAAATCCAGGTTCTCTGCAGGACCAGCCAGTTTTCTTAACTGCTGAGCCATCTCTCCAGCCCACCCCTGAGTCATTTACCCAGTCCCATGGTTAGTCAGTGTTTACAGTGTGTGTTCATAATATGAGGAAAACACTGCCTCATATTTGTTATATAGTATTATTATAAAGCATCAAAGACACATGCTTAAATGGGCAATATACATTGTTAGAGAACTTGTTAAAATGAAATTGTTTGGAAAGACTGAAATAATTGTATCAGAGTGCAAAGACCCAGAACCACCCCAACTACAAGCTTAAAGCTAAGATAAGCTGAATGGTATTCTTTTATAAAAAGCCTTCATTCTGCAATGAGTTCAGGTACTGTGGCAAAAACCAATCCAACATCGATCCAAATTAACTTTGATCAAATGTCAATGCTAGCTTTAATGATCAAAGAAACAATCGTCAGAGTAACAGACTAGATAATCATAGTTAAGTATTTTCAAACTTTCCTAAGGAAAATAAAGATAGAAGTCTTAAAATACCTTTTGGGAACATGGTATACTTCCCACAACCAGTTTTCTGTTTTGCTTGTAAATCCTACTGTATGCTTTATCACATATTTTGATTCTGTTTTAAGAAAATAAAACCACAGGTTAAATTTAACATATAAGAGAGTTAAGTGTTAAAACAGGACAGTTAACTTTTAATTAAAAAATTATAAGGACTTCAGCCAAAATTTAATTTTTGTGATATCCAAATAAGAAAAACAAATCTTTTTAATAATATATTTTAATTGAATTTTGTGGATTTCATTCAATACATTGTAATCATATTTAGTCCCCCCTCCCTTATCTGCACCCACCCATAGCCTGCCCACAGGACTTCATGCATTTTGTCATATATGTTAAGGCCTATTGAGTCAAGTTTGTGTACCCAGATGTCCCTCATGTGAGTTCATCCACTGGAGCCTGTTCAGCCTGTCTAATGTCACTCCCTTAAAGAAGGTCAACACACCCCCACCCACCAGTGACCAGCTACCAATAGTTCCTCGCCAAAATTGTGGCCTCCTGCCCGTTTCCCCAGTGCTATGCTGGTTTTTGTCTGATTGAGTTTGCATGGACCTTGTGCATGCTGTCACCATTGCTGTAAGTTCATATGAACAAGGTTCCAGAGCTCTGAAAGTTCTGTCTCCTTGTGGTCCTGCACCTCTTCCCCTGGCTCTTGCAATTTTTCTACCCCCTCTTCTGTAATGGTCCCTGAGCCCTGGGTGGGTGAAATTTAACATAGGCGTTCTGTCCAGGGACCCACACTCTGCAGTCTTATTCTCTACACTTTGGCCAGTTGTGGTCGTTAATGTTTATTGTCCTCTGTTGTATGAGGAAAGCTTCACTGATGAGAGTAGAGAGACACATTAGATTAGTATTCTCTTTACCCCCTGTTTCACTATGTTATGTGAGCCTTAGGTGTAGAGATTCCACTGTAGATATGTCACTTAGTGTTCTACTTAGTGTGGAAACCAGGCTGGCCTTGATCTCACAGAGATCTGCCTGCCTCTGCCTGCTGAGTGCTAGGATTAAAGGCTTGAGCCATTATGCTCAGCTGAAAAACAAACCTTTGCTTTAAGTTGTCTGAGATATATTTAGTATAAAAAGTAAGGTGTAGAATATTAATATTTGTTAGGTATTAAAAACATAGGACATAGATAAATGTGTACTCAGAAATTTTGCTGGTCAGAATTCAGAGAATAAATATCCATGGGGAGCTCAGCCCCAGTGGGTACATTTATAATGCAACTCCTATACCCAAAGCTCAGGGCACATTGTGGAAAAGGGAGGTGTAAAGACTGTAAGAGCCAGAGGACCAGGTTACCAGCTACTAGACAATGCCTCTAGACATGACGGGGAAACTGCACCCATGAACTCTCAACAATATGGTTGCCTAAACATGACCTGCACAATGACCCCAGTCCAATGCCAGTGTGGATGGGGGAACTCTCACAAGGCCTCACCCCTAGCAATCAATGGCTGCTGAGAGTGGAGAATCACTTTTCTCTGGGGATGAACCCCCTGATAGATTACCCAATCCCAAGTGGTCAGCCCTAAGCACATGTACATATATGTGCAGGACTAACTGGACTAGTTCTATACTGACACTGGAGGAGTCGGAGTGGGAGAGGGAAGGGTGGAAATGTAAATACTGTACTTATGAAATTTTCAAAATAAAAATATTTAACAGAAAATAATTTTAAAAGACATTTTCATATAGGCAGAGAAATTTTATGGAAAGACATAAAAGTTGTAAACAATGTCACTGTGTTGGAAACGGGGGTGGTGGGGTGAAGGACTTCTGCCCGTTCAATAGGTGAGACAACAGATGTTGCCCTACATTTCCTACCATTCTAATGAAAACTAGTGCAAAAGTTTTCGACAGGATGAAGAATGATGTTCCAAAACATACCAACAAGAATCAGAAAAAGACAGAAAGAAACATCACACGATCAATAGGAAACATTAAGAGAACAGAAATAAGTATATACTCAACAACCTTGAATGTGTTTAAAATGGTCCATTAAAAGAAACTTTCAAAATGGGTAAAGAACAACAGTCTTCAGCAATAAATGATATGTTCTGCCATCAACTGATGGAGAAGCTCGAAAACAAAAGGCAAAAAGTGCACTGTCTGGGAAATAATAAATTCAGATAAAATAGAATTCACGTTACATGGACAAAGATTTCCCAAACTGGTATTGGCACTGCCTGCTCTATTTTTTTCTGAGCAGAATTCCAAGAGTTTACTTCATCTTTCACACACTTACTCTTCCTGTGAAGGTACAAACTCTACCTGGCCTCCTCCCACTGTGCTGCACGTAAAGGAGAGCTGTCACACATACCTGTTGCCCTTCCCAAAGCCACATACGTGTTAGAACTGCTTTCCTTCAGCTCACAACACTGAAGGAAAGCATTCACACACTTCGGGCCAATGGTAATCCGTCTCGCTCTCGCCTCACAGCTCTGCCTACTTGGTCTGGTTCCATCTTCGCAGCACTTCCGGATCACAGGGTGTCTGAACTGGGATGCTGAAAAGATCATACACCTCCTCTCAGTCAAATACAGATTCAAAATATCAGGTCCGAACTTACAGGTTGGGGTATAAATTTGTCCCTGGTGCCTTCTGACTAATCCCAGTAGTACCAGGGGTTGACCAGTTCCATTCCAGAACAATCCCTGGAAGGGAAATTGCTTCTTCCCTTCTGCAGTCTCTTCCATTCCTGTTCCATTTCAGAGGGCTCTAATCACTGACAGATTCTTCCTGGTGTCTTCTAAACAAAACCTCATTCTAAACCAGAATCTAACCCTTATTGGTCCCCCTGGGGTTAAGGTTCCTGGGCAGAAAAAGTCATATAACTAGAGTTCCTCAACTAGACTACGTAATTCTTGCTCTTTCCTAGGTTATGAACTGAATATTAGTGTCGCCCCCCCCTCCACACCAGTTCATATGATGAAATCTTAAGTCCCAGTGTTTTAGGAGAAGGCATCTTGAAGGGGTGTGGTCCTCATGGATGGGAATGATGCCTTGTAGAAGGGAGTTTTCTTGCTTGCCCTCCTACCATGTAGAGATGCAATGAGAAGTTGGCACTCTGTAACTTGGAAGGAGACTCGCACCCAAACTCAGTGCTGCTTATAAGGCCACCCAATCCCTGATGCTTTGTTACAGAAGTCCAAACTAAATAGACCTTCCATTAAATATCCATTGGGGCCTTTTTCTCTATACCATGTTTTGATGAGATAGGATTGGTTCCAATGCCTTCCTATAGTCATGTTCCACTAGCCACTCCCCTGACCAAAGCTGTCAGCTACAGTCAGTAGGAAGCCTGGTGGGTAAACAGAAGCACATGTAGTCCTTTTTTTTTTTTCAGTTTTTATTGGATTTTTGTGTATTTCACACAGAACATCTCAATGAATCTTAATAATCTTTATACCCCCTTCCCCACTGGTACCTCCCATAGCACTCCCACTGGAATTCATACATTCTGTCATTTGTCTTAAGGCCTATTGTGTCAAATTGGTGTTCCCAGATGTCCCTCAGTGCAAATTAATCTACTGAGGTCTAGTCAGCCTATGAAGGGACCTTTGGAGTTGATTACATCCTTTTTTGTCCTTTAGCGATGAGGAAACAGGGTTTGGTAACAGCTATTGGGGGCAGAGATAGGGTTAGAGCCACGAGGCAGAATCGTGAGATAAACCCCTGGGCTGTGGTGCAGAAGGTCTGGTCCTTTCCCATTTATTTAAACTTGGCAAGATGGTTGAGTTTTCAGAAACTAATTTTGCCATGATAAAATACTGATTATAATTTTTGCCTAGCCTAGGTTAGAAAGTGGCATTGCCAAGAGGAGGTTAGAAAGAACCATTATGAGTTCTTCCTGAACTAAGTGCTTTACCAGCATGATCTCCTGTAAGTCTCATAACTTTTCAAGGCAGAGAGAAATTGCCCCTATTTACAGAACAAGAAATGGAGGCTTGGGGGAATCAGTAATCTTGGCTATGGATCTATCTATCTATCTATCTATCTATCTATCTATCTATCTATCTATCTATCATCTTCTATCATCTATCTATCTATCTATCTATCATCTATCTGTCTGTCATCTATCTGTCTATCATCTATGTATCTATCTATCATCTATCATTTATCTATCTATCATCTATCTGTCTATCTATCATCTATGTATCTATGTATCTATCATCTATCTATCTCTATCTATCTATCTATCTATCTATCATCTATCTACCTACCTACCTATCTATCCATGCATTCTAATTTCAGATTAAAGATTTGTTCTTTATGTGTTACTTTCTAAAATTGCTCTTTTAGAAAGTGTTCACTGAAGTTGGGAGAAAACTTTATGAAGATCAGGGACCATTGCAGAAGGAGCGGAAAGATTGTAAGAGCCATGATCATAAGGATGGTGCATGATCATAAGGAAACAGAATCTTCCAGGCCTCTGGGAACTTGCTCATACGATCTTACAACATTGGTGTCAACAAGCACAAGACCCATACAAACTCAATCAGACAAAAACCCAGCACAGAACTGGGAAAATGGGCAGTAGGCCCCAACCTTAACCGAAGCACTATTGGCAGCTGACTACTGCTGGGTGAGGGAGAGTTGATATTTTTAAGGGAGAGACTCTAGATAGGCTGACTAGACACTAGTGGATGAACGTGCGCTGAGGGACATCTTGGTGCACTAACTTGACACTTGATGGGCCTTAACATGTATGACAGAATGCATGAAATCCTGTGGGTAGGCTATGGGGTACATATGAGGGAGGGGGACTAAATATGATTAAGATGTATTGTATGAAATACACAAAAATTAAATAAAATATACAAAACATATAATCATTATCACTTAAAACACAGAATCTATAACTCTTAGTTCAGTGTCTATTTTAACACTGGTGTTATGAGGTTAAAAGGTATATAAAAATGGTTCTTTAAGGTCCATCTTCCAAATAATTTGAACAGACACTAAATAAAAATATACAGAACAAAAGAGGCAGTAGATTGTAGTGATCAAAAGTGCAGGAGTTGGGACTGAAGAGATGGCTCTGTGGTTAAGAGCACTGACTACTCTTGCAGAGGACCCAGATTTGGTTCCCAGCACCAACATGATGGCTAACAACAATCCATAACTCCAGTTCCAGGGGATCCAACGCTCTCTTCTGATCTCCATGGGCATTGCATGAAATGGGTGCGCTTACATACACACAGGCAATACACTCAAACACATTAAATAAAAATAATAAAATATTGTTTTTAAAGTGCAGGAGTTCAGGTACCAGTCCCAGTCAAATCTGAATTCTGCCTGTGCCACTTACTATACCACAGTGCTAGGAATGTTGCTTAATGTTTCCATGATTTTACGTCCCAGCTGGAAAATGGGGAGTAATAAGGGTAGTAGTTCATGGGTCCGGAGTGAGTATTCAATGAGAAAATCTAAGTATTGGGCTTCAACAATGCTTGGCATATAGTAAGGGTTTAATTAGTATTTTTTGCTAAGGTTCATCAGACCTAATTTTTGTGAGTAATTAAAGTCCGTTCATGTTTAACTGCCAAACCAGCTACTCTGACAGAAAATAAAATATATGAGGCAAATAACGAGCAACTCTGTAACTGTGGAGGAATGGGCACCAAGGATATGTGTTTCCTATAGGTTAGGACTGTGCAAAGTGAGTGTGTGCTAATTTACCCAGTTTGCAAAGACCTATTGATCTTTTTACCTATTTTTATACCAGTTAGCTAAAGTAAGAAAATGTTACAGGTTCTAAATTATCCTAACTTCCAAGAAAGAAAGAAAGAGAGAGAGAGAGAGAGAGAGAGAGAGGGAAGAAGGAAGGGAGGAAGGAAAAGAGGGAGGAAGGAAGGAAGGAAGGAAGGAAGGAAGGAAAGAAGGAAGGAAGGGAGGGAGGAAAAGAAAGAAAGAAGGAAAGAAGAAATAAAGGAACAAACGTTGACACACCTAAATCTGTTAACTCTTTCGAGGATCTTCTCGACCTAAGAATTTTCTTACACGATCCATCTGTAAAAAACACAAAGACTATCCATCAGAATAAATGCTTCCATCAAATTATCTAAGTATTAAATTTACAGAATCATGTCAAATCTGCTTCATCAGACACCATGTTCTATGCCCCATAGTTCTGCTCTGTATCATTAGTAAAGGGAGGTTCATAATTACAGTAACCATATTTCTCAGTAGCAGCACTGTAACATGATTTTTACAAATATACCTTCTCAAGAAGCTCAAATATGATTTGAAAAAACCTGACTCCAGTGGATGAACTTGCACTGAGGGACATCTGGGTACAAATGCTTGACTAGATAGGACTTTATATGACAGAATGCATGAAATCTGGTATGGGGGGCTATTGGGGGTGTGGATAGGGGAGGGGCTCTAAATTTGATAAAGATCTATTATATGGAATGCACAAAAACTCAATAAAACATATTAAAAATCAACAATACATTTAAGGTGGTTTGCTAATTTCTTTAAACTATATTTAATATTTATTTCTTCTAGATTAAGAATACAAAGTTCAGTAAAATAATCATGCCCTTATCCTCAGGAATAAAATAAGAATTCATCCCATTGATGCTGTAGGTCCCTACTAAGTACCAGAGGGTTGTTAGGGGCTGAGCTGCAAGACCTCTGTGCTCAAACCAATGTGTTAAAGCCTTAGTTTCTATTACCTCAAAAAGCAAATGTATTTGGAGATGGGATTTTTTTTTTTTTTTGGTCTTTTTGAGACAGGGTCTCCCTATAGCCCTAGCTGGCCTGGATTCGCTATGGAGACCAGGCTGGCCTCGAACTCACAGAGATCTGCCTGCCTCTGCCTCCCGAGTGCTGGGATTATACGCGTGCACCACCATGCCCGCTGAGATGAGATTTTTTTTTAAAGAGGTGATTAAGAGTAAAGGAAGTTATTAGAGTGAGCCATAATCCAACATGGATGGTGTCCTCATAAGAAGAGGAAATTAGGCCACAGATGTGCACAAAAGACCATATGAGAAACACTGAAGGAATAGTTAGGTCAAGGGGAGAAACCGCAGAGGACACCGAGGCTATAAGCCTGTCATGCCTTGAGGTTGAACCTGTAGCCCCAGAGCTGTTAGAAAACACACTTCTGTGGCATAAGCCTATCAGTGTGCGGTGCTGTACAATGACAGCCCCAATAAATGAACAAAGAAGGAGAGTTCAGTTCTTCAAAGGTGGCTTGCCAGGGGGCACCCAAGGAGAAGACAGAGGTTAACTTTTGTGATGACTTAGATGAGAAACTGCCTCCAGGTTACGGTATGATAGACCCTTGGTACTTCAAGGAAATGAATATGGTTTGAGCACAAGGTCTTTGCAGGAAAGCAATGAAACAGAAGGAAAAATGTGAGGTCAGCTGGGCATGGTGAAATCTTGGAGTAGTTTGATCCCACTTAAGAAGACTTCAGCCTGGTGAAAGGTTTGGTGCAGAGCCCTGGCAAGCTATTTGACCTGTATTGTGGAAAAAAAGACATTCCATGAAATCAAAACAGAGCTCTTCTTATTTAGGATAAAATAGGTTCTAGGGCTGGAGAGATGGCTCAGCGGTTAAGAACACTGACTGCTCTTGCAGAGGACCTAGGTTCAATTCCCAGCACCCACATTGTGGCTATGAATTGTCCTTAACTCTGGATCCAGGGGACTCTGAAGCCCTCTTCTGACCTCTGTGGCATTGCATGACATGGGTGCACTCACATTTTTTGTAGGCAATACAATCATACACATAAAAAAAATAAAATATTAAAAATAATTTTTAAAAAGCTTTAAAAAACAGGTTCTGCATTAGAAACTTTCACAAAAACCAATGTTATATAGTGGTGTTAGTTGGCCTACTGGAAGATACAACAATATATGCACGCAACAGCATAGCATCTAAATATACAAAGCAAACATTTACAGAGCTGAAGGGAGAGATAACAAGAGTGGGGAACTTCAACGCTCACTTTGAATTATGAATACAGTGTCTCTATAGAAGATAAGTAATGAAGCAGAAATTTCAAAAGCAAACATTACAAGCCATATTTTATGAACTTTCAGACATACACAGAACACTACGATCAACAATAGCAGAAATACACTTTCTTCTCAAATGAACATAGATCTTTTCCTGATACATTTCATGTTTTTAGCAAATTCAGAAGACTGAAATCATACCATGCCTGAAGAACATAGATGAAAAACCCTTAACAAAACACACATATAAGTCAATTCAGAACATTAAAAGAGTTACAGGACATGATCAAATGAGATTTATCCCCAGAATGCAAAGATGGTTCAATGCTTAATAATCAATAGATATATTAACCTACATTAACAAAATGAAGGGTAAAATCATAATTGTCTCATAGCTGCAAAAACCATAATCAAATCCAATATCCTAGGACTAGAAGAAAAGATCTCAGCATAATAAAGGTTGTATACAAAAGCTCTCAGCTAATGCCGTCAATAGAGAAAAACTGAAAGCCTTTCCTTCAAGATCAAGAACAAAACAAAGACAGGGACTCTCACTACTGCTAGTCAACATTGCATGGGAAAAACTAGCCAGAGTGGTTAGACTAAAAAGAATGCCGATAAGAAAGGAAGAAGTTGGGGCTGGAGAGATGGCTCAGTGGTCAAGAGGACTGGCTGCTCTTGCAGAACACCCAGGCGAATCCCAGCACCCACATGGTGGCTAACAATTGTCTCTAACTCCAGTTCCAGGGGGTCTGACACCCTCTTGTGTCCTCTGCAGGTACTGTACAACACATGTGCACTTACACACATGCAGGCGTAACACTCATACACATAAAAAATTTTAAAAAATAAAAAGAAAGGAAGAAGTAAGAAATTACATTTGCCTAGGGATATAACAGATGTAAGGTTTTCTCCAGGATCCAGGACCTCTCCAGCCATGTTCACAGTACAAAACATGAGTCACACCCCCAGCCACTGAGTGGACTTTAAGTTCGACTAGATAACTGTTGATTATCCCTAAGATAAAAGTGCACCAATAGAGATAGCTTGCTATACCATTTTTGTGGTTATTAGGCTTTAAAGCTGTGGTTGGAACATTGATTGATTTTCTCCCTTAACAACTTGCATAGTGTCCTCCCAAGCCATAAGAGCTAGTTTTCAGGGAGGAGGCTGAATTAAGTGACACATCTACAATGGAACCTCTACACCTAAGACTCACAGAACTTGTGGAACATGGGGTAGAGAGAATACTCATGTATCTCTCACCTCTCACCAGTGAAGTTTTCTCATGCAACAGGGAAAGATGAGCACAGAAGGTCACAACTGGTCCAAATGTACAGAATAAGAGACCGCAGAGTGTGTATCCCTGGATAGGATTCACATTAAAACTCACCCACCCAGGACTCAGGGACTGTTGCAGAAGAGGGGCTGGGAAGATTATAAGAGCCTGGGATAGTGCATGACCATAAAGAAACAGAGCCCTCCAGGCTTCTGGGAAGTTGCTACTATGAACTTGCGGCAATGGTGACAGCATGCACAAGACCCATGCAAACTCAGTCTAACAAAAACCAGCACAGAACTGGGGAAATGAGCAGGAGACCCCACCCTTAGTTGAGGAACTACTGATCACACTACTGGGTGAGGGAGAGTTGATCTTCTTTAAGAGAGTGATGATAGGCTGATAAAGCTTCAGTGTGTGAACTCATACAGGGGGACATCTGGGTATACAATCTTGACTCAATAGGCCTTGACATATATGACAAAATGCATGAAGTCATCTGGGAAGGCTATGGGGGAATGCAGATAGGGAAGGAGTCTAAATATGATTAAGATATATGAAATGCACAAAAAATCAATAAAAATACACGTTAGAAAGGAAGAAGTCGCCCCCCCCCGTTTTCAGATGATATGGTCTTTATAGAAAAACTTAAAGATGCCACAAAAAGTGGTTAGAACTAGTAAATCAATTCAGTAAATCTGTAGGATACAAAATAACACTAAAAACCCATTTCCAGTTATACATACTAACAATGAGCTATCTAGATAACAAATTATTTTTTTAAAAAATCCCACTTGCAAAAGAGCAATATTTAGGATAAACCTGAGGAGGTGAAACACTTGCATACCAAAATGACAAAATATTAATGAAAAAAATTAAAGAAGACACAGACAAATGCAAAGAATTAGAAACTTAATATTGTTTAAATTCACATACTATTTAAATGGACTATTGATTTTATTCAATTCTTGTTAAAGTCCCAGTCATTTTATAGAATAGAAAAATTTTCTAAAGCCCATATAGAACTACAAATGCCATGATTATTATGTTATTTTATTTCAAAATAGATTATAAATACAATAATCAAATGGTACAGTATCAGCAGAAAGGCAAGATATAGACCAATAGATCAGAACAGATGACCCAGAAATAAGTTCAAGGGCATTTGATCTTTGACAAGAGTACAAAGGTACATAATGGGGGAAAAGATGGTCTCTTCAATAAACAGTGTTGGGAAAGTGAAATGTCCACATATAAAAGAGTAAAATGAGAGCTGGGTGTGGTGGCATATGCCTTTAATCCCAGCACTTGGGTGGCAGAGGCAGGTGGATCTCTGTGAGTTCAAGACCAGCCTGGTCTATGTAGTGAGTTCCAGGACAGCTGGGGCTACAGGGAGACCCTGTCTCAAAAAGACCGAAAAAAAAAAAAGAATAAAGTGAGATCCATAATCGATTGTGACTGGTGATAATCAGACACATACAGATTAGAGGCGCATGCGCCAACATCTCAGTGTTAGCAAAAACAATGAGTCTTTCTGTAAGAAACCGTGTATTTTTAAATAAATGGAGATCTTTTTTAAAGGCTAAAACCTCATTCAATTTTATGTCTTACAGGGCTTATACTGAGTTCAACATTGTATAACTGTATTAATTCAACTGTGAACCTAAAAATTTACAGCCACTTTTGAAAGAGATGTACTCTCTCTCTGGAGTGTGTTACTGAATGTGTTAAAGCTGTAATGAAATGCTTCTTCTGGAAAAAAAAATGAAGTAGAGATTAAAACTGCAGAAACAGAGGAAATCCTTATGACATTGTTCTTGGCAATGATTTCATGACTACAATACCCACAGCTCAGAAAACAAAATAAAAAATTAAGAAGCAGGCTTTCGGAAAACTAAGAAGTTTCTCTGTTGAAAATAATCAACAGAGTGAAGAGGCAACATGTGAACCAGCAAAACAAAACGATTTGCAAACTATGTCTGGCAAGGAATTAATTTCCAAAATGTTTAAGAACTCCTACAACTCAATACCCTACCCAAAACAATATCCCAGTTAATAAATGGGCTGAAGCCATGGATACACAAAAGAAGATGAATATATGGTCAACAGTTAAAGAAACAACATCACTAAGTATCGGAAAAATGCAGAACCAGCACTGTAAATAATTATCACCTCATATTTTTCAGGAGACGCTACTATTTTAAAAAGTAGAAAGCCTTACCAGACATGTGAAACGCTGACAGCTTGCACCCTCTTGGTGGAAACGCTAAACAGCTAATGCAGCCACCAGAGAAGTGTCTTTAAAAACTGAAAACAGAACCACTATGTGATCTAGCAATCCCAGGACTGGGTATTTTCCTAAAGAATTGGAATCAGAATATTGTAGAGGAATCATCACTCCCATGTACATGCAAAACTTTTACAGTATCTGAGATGTCCAAACAACTTAAATGCAGTAGATAGATAAATTGATAAAGAAAATATTATATATATATATAATGGAATATGACTCAGTCTAAAGAAGAAGGAAATTCAATGTCATGGTTGAACCTTGAGCACTTTATGTTAAGGAAAATAAGGCAGTGACAGAATGACGATGCATGGTACTAATTTTATCAAGGTTCTAAAACAGTCAAATTTGAGGAATATGATAATAGAACTGTGGTTTCCAGGGAAATGTGGAATGATAGGTTATTAATCAATGGTTTAAGTTGTCAGTTTAGCAAGATGACTAAGTTTTAAGGAGCTAAACATAATAATGTAACAAGATAATGCATAATGCATGTACAAGTATGTATTATATACTTAAAAGCCTGTTAGGTGGGCTGGAGAGATGGCTCAGCAGTTAAGACACTGGCTGCTTTTGCAGAGGACCTGGGTTCAATTCCAAGCACCCACATGGTGGCTACGAACCATCCTTAACTCCAGTTCCAGGGGAATCTGACTTCCTCTTCTGACTGTGCCAGGTATTACATGACATGGGTGCACTTACATACATGCAGGCAATACACTCATACACATCAAAATAAAAATAATAACTAAAATATTTTTAAAATTTACATTAAAAAATTTAAAAGAAAAAATTCCGTTAAGATACCGCCCATGAAGTGTTCTTACCACAATAAAATAACAGGATTTGGAGGAAGAAAGAGTGTGGGAACAGAAAAAGCAGTGTCTTTCAGAACAAGAATGTTGCCATGACTTGGTTGAAAACAAAATTAGGGACTGGAGAGAAGGTTCAGTGGATAAAAGCATTTGCTGATCTTATCCAAGTTCAATTCCCAGCATCTACATTGAGTGACTGACAACCACCTGTAACTCCAGTTCCAGGTGATCCAACACCCTCTTTGGGCCTCCACAGGTACCCACACACGTGTGCATGTGCACACATGCACATAAACAAAATACATTTTTTAAAAGAAAGCTACCGTTTTGTTGGAAGGCTTCTTCATTTGCATTGGTGAGGACAGTGAGTCCTGCCAAGCAGAACACTTCAGTGCTGCTTCTGCCTCCACTCGCTCCACAGCCCGCATCGTTTTTATATAAAGCTCCAAGCATCTATTCAGAGAGGAAGCCCTTCTGTCAAAACATGACATTCAGTGGCCAGTACAAAGAATGCCTGGCTGTGGAATGATTAAAAATCTATTCTCAGGGCTGGAGAGATGGTTCAGCGGTTAAGAGCACTGGCTGTTCTTGCAGAAGACCTGGGTTTGAATCCCAGTACATGGCCATATATTCTCCCACACTGTGCCTGTCTTCCGCTACCCTGTTTGCCATCTCTCCAAGTGATTCAATACACCCAGGTCACCAGAACTCCATCGTGTTCAGACATATCCACCCTGGAAGGTGAGAATATAATTTTATACATAAGCTGAAAAGATGTTCCATCTCAGATTCTGTAAGTCCACACATCGATTACTTCTAACTAGTAACTTAGTAAACATGATGATGCTCTCAGTTACTGAAAGCTAGTTTGAATTGGTGGTTTTGAAGGTTTGTTTCTGAACATAGATTTAATGTGTTTTATTTTATTACTAGAGATGCTTGAATTTTAGTTTCATTGAGGATATTCCCAAATAGAGTGTTCACACAAATCAAAACGAATTAGTGAATTCTGTAAAGTAAGTGGGTAATTAGCCTTTCTAGGCCTGATAGGATAATGAAAAGCAGCAATTCACTTGATTCTTTGTCCTTCTGTTACTGTCCCTTCTGAGTAACATGGGGAGGACACTGATAAGTGCTCAATGCACCTTAAGATTACCTATGTTACCAATACTCATTTTATAGGATTGTTGTTGAATATTCTATAGGAAACAGATGGAGTGCTGGTGAGATGGTACAGCAGGTAAAGACACCTGCCACCAAGCCTGATGACTGACCTGTGTTCTATCACTCAGATTGGTATGGTGGAAAGAGAGAACCAGCTATCATGAGTTGTCTTCTGACCTCCACAAGTGTGCTGTGGCACATGCCTGCACATACACATATATACACATGCATGTACACTAAATAAAATGTAATAAAAAGAAACAGATGCAAAGACTTAGAATAATGGTAAAGGTTGGCTCTTGGTATTATAATCCTTAACTCTAGCTGAGAAGATAGGGATTGGCATAGTTGGCTATATTTTCCTTCCATGACCAGTGCACAGAATCCCAGAAGAACCATGGAGACCACGTCACCCTGAGTCACGCTATGTACCAGGCATTACCGCATTTTCCCTACTTAACTCTTTCCTTGGGATTTTTGCTTCTTTCCTGGATGTCATATGTAGCAGTACTCAGCGCTGTTAATGCTACCCATGATTCGGACTGAGTATCCATTACAAGAGATACAGCACCTTGTATGTCTTCATTTGGAGACAGATGGATCTAAAAGTAGTTGAAAAAGAAAGAAAGCATCTTAGTGTGAGATTAAATGGTGAGGAGGAGCTGACTGGGGGTGGGAGTTGTGTCTCACCTGGAGCTGGTTGCTACACGGGTCTTCAATGCTCAGACAGACTGAGTCAGACACTAATTCTGTTCTCTGCTCTCCTAAGATGATGTAATATACCAGGAGACGGGCTGCAGGAGCCATGGACTCAGTCACAGATAGGTTTAAAATTTGGTGTGATGAACCTGGGAGTTTCTTCTCTCTGCCAAAGTGTACAATTTTGCCCTTTGATACAATCTAAAAATATACAGAAACAAATTAAGTGTCAGAATGGGTTGAAAGTTGGATTAGTCAATAAAAAGATAAAGTTAATCCATCACCTACTGTACATCAGGTATTTGTTCATGAACACTGTTGTGTCTCACAATCACATGATATGATTTTATTCATTTCAATCAGATATAGAAAGTGGAGTTCATATATGTAGTTTGGCCCAAGAAAGTGATAGAGTGTGGAACAGAACCTTAATCTTGTTGACGCAAAGACAATATTTTGCACGATACCACGCTACCTTTCTTTCATCTTTTCTAGCTTGTACTTTCAACAGTGATGAGCCTGGGATCACTGTATCCATTACTGGACATAAGACTTGAACGCTTTCCTTTGTAAATAAGGTATATTATTAAGTAGCATTGGCAAGGCATAGCAGTTAGTCTGTTGCTTGGTGATAGTTTGTTTACTAGCCATGAATCATTGCTGAGCCACTAACTAGTCTGCTGACTTGAATCAAGGCTCTCACCAAACCCTTGGCATCACGCTATGGATTCAGAAGACCTTGAACAAAGCGCAAAGCCTATCTGCCACTACCTTGGAGCACCACACGTCTTTCAGCATTTCCAACCTGTTCTACCGTATACTGGACTCAAAGAAATGGTCAGGGGTTCTATTGAGAGCATGTCTGTGACTGTGTTTTGTCTACTATAAAATGATATGTGGCTTAGTTGGTTGTGTGCTTGCTTAGCATTCATGAAGCCCCGGGTTCAGTCCCCAGCACCAAGTAAAACAGGTGTGGTATAGGCAAGCCTATACTCTCAGCATTCACAAAGTAGAGACAGGAGGTAGCCGGGCATGGTGGCACACACCTTTAATCCCAGCACTTGGGAGGCAGAGGCAGGCAGATCTCTGTGAGTTCAAGGCCAGCCTGGTCTACATAGTGAGTTCCAGGACAGCTGGGGCTACAGGGAGACCCTGCCTTAAAAAAAAAAAAAAGACAAAAAAAAAGTTCAAGGTCATCCTTGGCTACTTAGCTGAGTTTGACAGTAGCCTGGGGTGCTTGACATGGCCCTCTTTCATAAATAAAATAGTCCATTCAGAACTAAGTATCAATTCTGTCACGTAACGAGTTATTTTGATGATTATTTGTATAAGAAAAGAAAATGGTTCAAGTAAAAGATTAGATACAAGTAAGGCAATATTGAACTTACCAAGTAATAATAGTGTGTGATTTTGTCAATGTGTGGGCTTTTAGGAGTAACAGTTATACTGAAACATTCTCCCACAGGCAAACTCTTGTAACTCTCTGTCCAGTTAAGAGAAAGGAAACTTTGGCTGGGAGATGAGTAGGCCACTATTTGGTAGTCGTTGCTGGCCTCATGCTCGTCAGGAAGGTCTGGATCATCAGTTCTAACCTAAAAGAGAAATGCCCATGCTTAGCACTGCACTTACGGTGGTGATGGCAGTGGGGGAGGGTTACTCAGTCCTCGTGGCAATAGCGAACTATGAACTGTCCAGTGTGTTAGAGTCTGGGAAATGACGGAAAGAGTGGTGAGCAGGGAGTTGGGAGCAGGGCAGGGACAAGGTGGATTCCGATCAGATTTGTGTCTCAGAATGATCCATGAAGGGAGTGACTGGGAAGACAGTGAGGAACTGGGTGAGTACTGACGGTATTCTCTGAAATGGGGCAAAGTGGAGGACCTTGAGTTTGAGCTGTGCTGACAGTCTTCAATTGTATGAATTAATGTTTGGTCTTCTTTGAAATATCCAAGAAAAAGGTGTGAAGAAAGCAGTGTCTATAATGCTCTTGAATGTCTGAAATAAATTTAGCATAAGCCATAGATCAGTAAGAAAGTATCTCAAATAAGAATGTGTCCGTTTAGGAGAGGAAGGTCCTTGAAGCTCACCCTTATGTACAGGCAAAGCCAGGGTGGTCCAAAGTAGAATCTATAAAAAACAAAGAAGGGGCTGGAGGGATGGCTCAGTGGTTAAGAGCACTGGCTGTTCTTGCAGAAGACCCAGGTTTGTGTTCCCAGCACCAACATGGCGGCTAACAACTATTCATAACTCCAGTTCCAAGGGATCTAACGCCCTCTTCTGACATCTGTGGGCATATCATGATCACAAGTGCACTTACATATATGCAGGCAAAAACTGGCTGTTCTTGCAGAAGACCCAGGTTTGTGTTCCCAGCACCAACATGGTGGCTAACAACTATTCATAACTCCAGTTCCAAGGGATCTAATGCCCTCTTCTGATATCTGTGGGCATATCATGATCACAAGTGCACTTACATATATGCAGGCAGAACACACACATAAGATAAAAATAATAAATGAAATTTTAAAAAATTAAAAACAAAGAAGAGAAATGAAAAGCAAAGAGACATGAAATGATAGAGGCAACAGCTGGTTGTTTTAAGAAAAAGATAATAGTCAGCTGTGCCAAATGTCCCAGAGGAGGCACAGAAGACAAGGACTGAAAACTAATTGATTTCCTTAGGAAGCAGCCCACAGGTAACCCGTGTTAAGAGCAGTTTCAATAGAACAATGGGGTGGAGCCAGATCTAATGGTTTGGGGGAGATTTGGGGGTGGGGACAAGGGAATATAGATGATGCTTTAGTGGGGCTCCCATGTGAGGTAAAGGAGAGATGATGGGTAAGAGATAATTCTGAAAGCCAGGCCTGGTGGCTCATGCCTTTAATCCCAGCACTTGGGAGGCAGAGGCAGGTGGATCTCTGTGAGTTCAAGGTCAGCCTGGTCTACAGAGTGAGTTCTAGGCCAGCTGGGCTACAGGGAGACCCTGTCTCAAAAATGCCAAGAGAGAGTGGGGGGGCAGGAATTCTGGCTGGAGAGATGGTTCAGCAGTTAAGAGCACAGGCTGCTCTTGCAGAGGACCCCGGTTCAGTTGCCAGTACCCACGTGGTGGCTAACAACTGTTTGAAACTCCAGTTCCAGAGGATCTGCCACCCTCCTCTGGCCTCCGCAGGCATTGCACAATCTGGGTGCACTTATAAATATGCAGGCAAAACACTCATGCATATAAAATACAAATAAATAAATAAAAATTAAAGAGATAATTTCGTAAGTATTCTTGTATTCCACTAACAGTTCTAATTCTAAAATTTTAGATTTGTATTAATATTGTGTTTAGTATAAAAAGAAAAACAAAAAGCTTTCCAAATACAAAATTGATGGACTGATAGTTGCATGTAATATCCAGTATGTTAAATTATATTTTATGTGCCCACAGGTCTGATGTTTCCAAGCCATATACTATGCTTAGTCATAAAACCTTGCCCATCTGTCTTACATGTAGCTGCCACACAGACTGGGGTGATCTAGAAAGTGCAACAAATTGGAATTTTGCTCACATGAAGCTCCAGGGCTGTCGCATCAGGGGGAATGTTAACCACAAACGAGGCTACTCCATCATAACCCGTGGTGCTTTTCCTTGGAGCCAGGTGTCGCTTCTCCTGAGTTTTATCCACTACTTTTGGTTCCAGGGCTACTGTTATCCCTTCTACAGAATGGGCAGACACGTCCTCCACCTGCACCTGTTGGGCCAAATTCACTCAAGAGTTCTCAATTATTTTTACAAGGAAATCCAAAACATCTCTCTGCTTTGTTTCTAAACACAGACTTGGTAGAATTGAACTCATTCGCTGAGTGTGGTTGTCTTAATGTTGATTTCATTACTCCAGGCATATGTGATGGGACTTACATTTATGTCAATGTACGGCAATTAAGTTTTAAGAACAGGGTAGTGTGCTGTGTCCTTGCACTTGAGCCATGGTGTAGGTAAAGCTATTGCTAAGTCTGGGTCTGAACTCTTGTTTTCCACCCCAGCCTTGCAGGTTGCCTTGTCCTGTTCCTCACTCCCATCATCTTCTCCATTTAAGTGTCTATTCGAGAGATCACACGAGAGCAAGAGAGCTCTGTCCTTCTGCAGATGAGGAAACTACCAACAAATGGGGGAAATTAGCAATAATAGATGTTCTAGTCATCCAACCTTGATGGAATAGGGGATCCCAGGTTTCAGAGGAGGGGTAGCAGCCAAATTCAGTGCATAGGGAGACAGGATGTATCTGACATCGGTCATTTTGGTTTCTTCAAAGAGTCTACCTGCTGGAATAATATGCATTACTTGGAGAATCTGGAAGGTACAGCATATCACAAGGATGTGTGGAGGGACCCGTTATGTTCCTATGAAGTTCTTTATTTGGACAAGGGAAAGCCATTCATCCATTCTCTGGCCATTTCACACACAATTATTAACATGAGTCTGAACGGTTTATTGTGGTCTAGATGATCTGTGAATTAGTCATGCGTGGTTTGTAGGAAGATGGTAAGATGCCCATTAATTTGATTCAATTACAGTGTCCTGTTTTATACCATTCAATTGTCTGATCATTTATCAAAGTTTATTTAAGTCAGGTTACCAGAGTAAAGTCTGGTGTGTTCACGCAAGTGACAGTCTTGCTAAAAGAAGTGATCACTTTCCCAGTTCTATGCTGGGTTACTATCTGGTACGTTTGTAGGAAGATGGTAAGATGCCCATTAATTTGATTCAATTACAGTGTCCTGTTTTATACCATTCAATTGTCTGATCATTTATCAAAGTTTATTTAAGTCAGGTTACCAGAGTAAAGTCTGGTGTGTTCACGCAAGTGACAGTCTTGCTAAAAGAAGTGATCACTTTCCCAGTTCTATGCTGGGTTACTATCTGGTACTCCCTTGGGCCACCCTGGCCAACAACTCAAAAGATGGTATCTCCTATCTGGCATTGTTGCTTGTTATGTAGCTTTTAGCTATGCATATGGACTCTTAAGAAATTATATTGACCCCTTTATTCTTTGGTTATGCTTTCCTTTTGGATGTTTAAGGCCATACAGTTGGCCCAGATAAACCAATCTATTTTAACTCTTATGGTCGTTTGAGGAT
>NW_008338996.1:1521717-1531091 GCF_000622305.1 Nannospalax galili | reverse complement strand
TAAAATGAAATGGAGATCTTTTTTAAAGGTTAAAACTTCATTCAAATTTATATCTTATAGGGTTTATACTGAGTACAATCATGTATAACTATATTAATTAAACTGTAAACCTAAAAATTTCCAGCCAATTTTGAAAGAGATGCATATTAGCTCTGGAAATTGTTATTGAATATGTCAATGGTGTTTGAAATGCTTCTTCTAAGTATGTGGTTATTAAATAAATAATTTTTTAAAAAAGAGATGATCACAAGGCTGAAGAGATGGCTCAGTTGGTAAAAATACTTGCTGCACAAGCACGAGGACCTAAGTCTGATCTGCAGCACCAAGGTAACAAAGCCAAAAAGTGGAGTGTGATGATGCTCACTTGTAATTCCAGTGCTGTGGAGGTAGAAACACAGATCTCTAGAGCTCCTTAGGTAGACAGACTAGCTTAATTGGCAAGTCCCAGGTCCCAGTGAGAGAGTCCGTCTAAAAAAAAGGATCCTGAGAAATGATACATGAGGTTGATTTCTGGCTTCCATATTCATGTGTACACACACACAGAGCCACAGACACACACACACACACACACACACACACACGCATGCGTGTGCATGTCACGTGTGAAACAGTGGGTTCTCCTTTCCAAGGCAACATTCTCAGATAATATCATAAAAGATACATGTTAAGTATTTAATATCATGTAGCAACATCTGGAAATGATGCAGACTCTTTCATAATTGGGATTATTGTAGGATCTCAATTATTTGTTGCAAGTAAAATCTTCCGGCACTAGCATTGCTTGCAATTTTCAATAACAGAAAATTATCTCATATGCTTGAATGTAAGGTATGATCACTGCAGAAACACGTCTTTCCTCTACAAAGAGCTGGTAGACAACATTTTTGTAGACTATATCTGGGAATGGTACCTTCCCAATATTACACCACCAATTTACAAATTTTCTATCCAAACTTTGGATAAGAAAGATCTGTAAGAAATGAATTTATAATTGAGGAACTTACCTGTGTGTTTTTTTACTTTCACAAAAACATTGAGGTATTTGTTGTCTAAATCTTGTAGGCTTGTATATGACAGATTTTCAATTGCCTTTGAAGTGTTAAAATGGATCTGTGCAGTTCCATTGATCAGCTGTTTTTAAAAAGGCGGACAAAAAGACAGAGGCCGAATTAAAGGAGAACTCCTAGAGAGGGAACAAAGTACTCTGCTTTCATCTGCATGCAAAGCCTTTGCTTGGCAGTGACACTGTGATTGAGGTTAAACATATTATAAACATGGGGCTGGAGAGACGATTCAGTGGTTAAGAGCACCGGCTGCTCTTGCAGAGGACCTGGGTTCTGTTCCCAGAACCCACTTGGTAACTGACAATCACCTGTAACTCCAGTTCTAGGGGCTCCAACACCTTCTTCTGGCCTCTGTGGGCATTGCTTACACGTGGTACACTTACATACACACAGGCAGAACACTTCCATACATAAAAATAAATAAATAAAAATGTAAAGGCAATACAAACATAAGCTTCAGATACAAGCAATTAGTACTTGGGTCATTTCTTTTAAGCCTGAAGCCATGGCAGGGCCAAGGAAAAAGATCCCTGATTCAAATGATGCCTTCTCCTTAGAGTCTGAGGCTCTAAGTAGTTTATCTCTTTCTACTTGATGGAACTTTACCAGGAAATCATGTCCAAAAAAAGATACTTTGTCTTTTAAAACTAGGTTTAGCAAACAGGTTTTCAAATGGAAGACAAGTGTCACTGTTAACTACCTTTTTCTATCAGTTGAACTTTCCAAAGTCCAGGTTTTTTTTAGTCCTATACATATTTGTGTCTTTATATTCTGCTAAATGGCTTTCAATCCCCTCTCCCCCCGCCCGACTGATGTCGCTTCTCTCCTCCTACCTGTGTCTTCTGTGTTGCTTCATGCATGCTTTCTGTCGTACCACCTAAATCACTTCTTATTCCGAAAAAGACAGAAACATCAGCCTCAGTTGCATTTTCATCGTAAGAATCACTGTCGAAGAAAAAATGATTAAGTCCCTTTGAACAAAGCAGTCCTGGGACTGAGATACAGACAATATGCAGGTATGTGAAATTTGAATTTTATTCTGGAAACAGTGCTTATTTTCAGTCTTACAGTTATTCATCTTTGCCCTCTTCAGTGGTGGAGCTAAGTCATTTTTATTCCTGTTGACGCAAGAAATAATTGAGAGGTGAACAGAATGTATCCAACTCTGTTTTCTCATTCAGAGTGAGTTTCTGAGAACCGAGCACAAGCCCAGGTTCTCTTTGTAAGAGGCCACATTGTTGCTGTGACTGTAACTCAGTGTGGCACAGAAAAGTCCACTTCCTGCTGCCCCTTTTAGCGAAAGGTGCAACACCCCATTCATTCCCCCATATTTGCCCTTCAAGTTACAGAAAATCATGAAACTCCCTGATTTATATATAAAACCGATGTCTTCATTTCCCCACTCAAAGGTAATTTCCCAAAGTTCATCTGCCACGTGATATTTTGGGTACAGCTCAATCAATTCTATAATCAATTTTGATAATCAAGATGTATGATTCAATTGGTATCAAGTGGGCCATAAATAAGAAAAGCATAAAAATTTTCATATATTTTTGATGCCTAGTGATTTGGTCATCCAAATAATCATGATGACCTTCAATCCTTAGAATGGGTAGCAAGAGCAAGACTGGAGGCAGCAAATATACTTTAGGCAAACCCACTCCTCATAACTGTGGCATTAAGCACGTGTGTGTGTGTGTGTGTGTGTGTGTGTGCGTGTGTGTGTGTGTGTGTTCATGAATGTACAGGTGCACATGCTTGTGCACAAAGAGGCAGAGGTCAACCTTGAATGCTGTTTCTTAGGAGCCATTCATCTTGTTTTTGGAGACAGGGTCTCTCATTGGACTGAGGCTTACCGGTGTGGCTAGTAACACTGCCCATTGAGTCCCAGGGATCCTCCTGTCCCTGCCTTCCCAGCTCAGGGATTACCACCACATCAAAACTTTTAAACACGGGTTCTGGGGATCAAACTTAAGTCCTCATGTTTCCCCAACAAGCACTAGTCCTCCGGAGTTATCTACTCAGCCCCATAATATTTTTTTTAAACTCTGAGCTCCAGGATGTTTGTCAACACAGGTGTCTAGGTAAGGACCACCAATGAGTGATATTTGACTCTTGAATTGAAGACCTTGATGAATTTAAAAATTTTTAAAGTTTCTTACTGCTGGGCGTGGTAGCACACACCTTTAATTGCAGCACTTGGGAGGCAGAGGCAGGCAGATCTCTGTGAGTTCAAGGCCAGCCTGGTCTACATAGTGAGTTCCAGGACAGCTGGGGCTACAGGGAGACCCTGTCTCCAAAAAGAAAAAAAAAGTTTCTTACCTTGCTTTTATAATAATCTTGAAGTTCTCAAAGTTTTTATGACTAATGAAGTCATTTTCTGGTTCTATTGAGATAGAGACGTGTGGTTGCCTCAAGAATAAACCTGACGACATCAACAAAAAGTTTAGGTAAAACCATATCTCAGGAACGGGGTTTTTTGGTTTGATGAAATAGGTGAATAGCAGTCACAGAAGCATCCTTCCCATCACAATTATCTTTAGTACCTCGCCATCTTCCCATCAGTGATTGATTGTATCTTCCTGCCCCAGAAGTCCTGACCTGTCTTAAACCACTCCTGTTACTGGGAATGGGCTCATAGGGACAAAGTCCTGATGCTGTTTACTCTGTGAACCTCCCCACCCTCATGCCTTGCATACAAGTGTTTGATAACTGTTTATTCAACTGGGAATTTCTTGCTTTGTTAGCATCTTTGTTTGGCTGTGCACATGGACTTATGTGTGTGATGCATGTATGTTTTCATATGAGTGTGAGTGTTCACATGTGCATGTTCACAAGAAGTGATGCTCTGTTACCCGTCCCATTACTGTGCACTGCTCTGCAGACTGATTAACCCACGGGGAGAGGATTGTGCTCTGGGGAGAAGGGAGTCTTCCCTCCAGATAGCCAGAGCAGGTGGGGAGGGGCTATAGAAGAGCAAAGTGAATGTCTCCCTGTTTTTAAAAAGTATAGGAGAAAATTGGGGCTGGAGAGATGGCTCAGCAGTTAAGAGCTCTGATTGCTCTGGCAGAGGACTTGGGTTTAATTCTCAGCACCCACATGGTGGCTAACAACCATTCACAACTCCAGTTCTAGGTGAATCCAATGCCCTCTTCTGGCCTCCATGGGGGCCTCCATGGGCACAGCACAATGCAGGTGCACTTACATACAGGCAGGCAATACACTCATATACATAAAATAAAAATAATAAGGGCTGGAGAGATGGCTCAGCAGTTAAGAGCTGCTCTTGCAGAGGACCTGGGTTCAATTCCCAGCACCCACATGGTGGCTATGAACCATTCTTAATTCCAGTTCCAGGAGAATCTGAAGCCCTCTTCTGAACTCCACAGCATTGCATGACACGGGTACATCCACTTACATGCAGGCAATACACTCATACACATAAAATAAAAATAATAAATAAAATATTTTTGAAGTATAGGAAGAAAAAAAAAGGACTATGTAAGGACTTTGTAGATGTGAACATCACCCAGAAGAGTTAATAAGCAACTCTAGAATTGAATTCTCATTGCTTCAGAAGATATTTTGTTATAGGGGCTTTTGCATGATAAATGTTTTGTTTTTGTTTTTGTTTTTGTTTTTACAGTGAGGGGATCCAACCTAAGGCCTTGAAAATGATAGGCAGGCACTCTACCACTGAGCTACTCCCCAATCTGTTATTGCCTTATAAATACCTCTCTTCTCAACCTGGTCAGCCGAAAATGCAGTCTAGATAGGTTCAGAACAGTTTCACACACAAATTAATACTCTAGTAAATTCTTTTGAGAAGTAAACAGAAGGAACCATTTGTAGTTAAATATTTATATGATTACTGTATTTCCAAAATACTCAAGTATGCTGTATTTTCCCCAAACATTGCCATTTTCTTAACACATCATTGATTTTTAGGAAACAGCCCTGAGTTTGGTATTCAAAGGTAGCATGCTGGTTCTTGGTCTAGACAACTGGATCGAATTTGACAATCTCTCCCAATGTCCGAGAAGTATGGACTGTGCAGATTTCGTCTGCCCCTATTGATTTGACCCCTACACAACCACAATGAGGAAATGGCCCTCAGAGTTCAAAGACTGTATCGGCATAAACCAGATGGAAAGTACCAGGTCTGAGGTTTCTGACCCCCAGTTCACCTCTGTTCACCATATCTTGCTGACCACCTTGATGTATTTTTTTTTCTCTCGAGACA
This sequence comes from Nannospalax galili, assembly GCF_000622305.1. Classification (NCBI taxonomy): domain Eukaryota; kingdom Metazoa; phylum Chordata; class Mammalia; order Rodentia; family Spalacidae; genus Nannospalax; species Nannospalax galili. The sequence goes on along the minus strand of NW_008338996.1, from coordinate 1,525,784 downwards.
GGGTCTCAAGCAGCTCATTCTGACCTGAACTCACTCTGTAGCTAAGACTGGTCTTGAACTCCTGTTTTTCCTGCCTCTACCTTACACATCTGGCTTAATTTCTTTCTTTCTTTCTTTCTTTCTTTCTTTCTTTCTTTCTTTCTTTCTTTCTTTCTTTCTTTCTTTCTTTCTCGTTCTTCCTCCCTCCCTCCTTCCCTCCCTTCCTTTCTTTCTTTTTTTTTTTTTAAGACAAGGTCTCCTCATAGCCCCAACTGACCCAGAACTTCCTACGTAGACCATGCTGGCCTCTATCTCACAGAGATCCATCTGCTTCTGCCTCCCTCCAAGTGCTGGGATTAAAGACCTGTGCTACCATACCCAGCTTCAATTCTTAATTTTTTTTATTCTGCAAAATTATTGAGAAATTTTTTAAAACACGTATGGAAATTTCAGTAATTTATGAAAACTTACCCCGCCTTTTAAATTTAATTTCAAAATGTGCTAATCCTTTAGTTGTGAAACCTTCTTTATATTTCGCTTCAATTGCCCACAAACCATATCTGTAAGAGAAGCACGTTTTAATTATTTTAGATGTCATCAAATACTATATCTTTTAAATTTTTATTTATTTATGGTTTGGCCTTTTGGAGACAGGGTCCAGCTGGCTTGGGACTCACTATATAGCTGGCCTCGATCTCACAGAGATCTGCCTGCCTCTACCTCCCCAGTGCTGGGATTAAAGGTATGAGGCATGAACAAACCTCAGGGGGGAAGCCCTAGCATCATCTTCTTGTATGACTGGACAAAATCACTTCACTCTCTCTCTCTCTCTCTCTCTCTCTCTCTCTCTCTCTCTTTTTGAGAAGTGTCTTTCAGTTGCCCCGGCTGGCCTGGAACTCACTATGTAGACCAGGCTGGCCTCAGTCTCACACGCAGAGATCTGCCTGCCTCTGCCTCCAGAGTGATGGAATTAAAGACTTGCATCACCAAGTCCAGCTTCATTCAGTTCTCTTAAAATACTACGCAGTAGGTTACATTATTATAAGCTCCATTAGCAGAAAACAGGTGTGAAATAGTTTTCACAGGGACACACAGCTGCATCGTGGTGAAGTAGGTCTCAAATTTGCTAATTTTGGCTCTAAATCCCTTGACCACAGTTCCATGTTCTATGACAGACAAGGACAGCACTTCGGGTGTTTGGACATCACAATATGCCAATAAAGATGTATTGAAACCCTAAACAAAAGTATGCATTTGGAAAATTGTCTAAAGAGGGACTGGAGAGATGATTCAGTGGTTATGAGCGCTAGCTGCTCTTGCAGAGGACCTGGGTTTGGTTCCCAGCACCCACATGGTGGCTAACAACTGTCCATAACTCCAGTTCTAAAGAATTCTACAACCTCTTCTGACCTCTATGGGCATTGCACAACATGTCTGTGCTTACGTACTTGGAGGCAAAACACTCATACATGTAAAATAAAAATAAATGAATGAAAATTTAAAATAATTTAAAGCATCCTAATGTTACTTTTATATTGCTAAATTGTTCTCTAGAATATCATAGAATATATTTAACTACAAAATATATTTAATTAAAGCATTGTTTATTCACTTGATAAACCAACTCAGAAGCTTAATCATATCAATCATTACACTATAAGGCTTGTCAGAAAATCAGGACTATACTTTCAGGACCATTTGATCCAATTAAATTTCTCTAAATGATACACATATGCTATTTTGGAAATATTATACCTCAAGGTCAGTGGGAAATTCTTTTTTGAGATACAGTGAGGTAGAATCAAAGAATAAGAGTGTCTTTTGCCCTTTGGGATGTGGGCTCCCATTTCTGCCCCACCATTTAGTAAGTGAAGAAAAGGGAATGATAGGAGACCCTTTAGAATGCTTGGTACGTGGCAGGAGAGCCATAATTGCCAGTTCCCTTACCTTATCAAAGAGTTACACTTTCAAGGAATCATGCAATAATTCTCAACTAAATCCTAAACCATATCTCAAAAGATCTTTAGATGCTAGGAATAGGAGCTAAAATTTCAAAGAACATTCTAAAACCTCTAAGAAATATTAAACACACACTGATAGAAATCATCTACCGATTTTTTTTTTCTATTGTACTCTGCTTTGGAGAGTCTGCTACTTAGATTTTGCTATGGAAGGTGCTTCCTACATTGACTAGAGAAGAATAGCTTGGAGTTTCTGGACAGAGCTATTACATTATGTTCTGCCTTCCTGTATCTTAGGATTGCTCAGTAGCCCTCAGGAGAACAGCCAGAACCAAACCTTTGTATTGTGCCTTTCTCATATTCGTAGATGCCACCACCTTTTCAGTGACTCCAAGTATTTCCACTGCTTTTAAGAGAAATTTAGCTAGTAAATAATTTAAAAATATTTAGAATGAAGGCCTGGAGAGGTGGCCCAGTGGTTTTGAGCACAAACTGCTTTTGCGGAGGACCTGAGTTAGGTTCCCAACATCCATGTTGGGTGGCTTACAACCACCTGTAGCTCCAGCTCCAGGGCATCTGAGCCATCTTCTGGCCTCCATGGGTACCCACACATGTCTCACACACACACACACACACACACACACACGAAAGGCACATAAATAGAAATAAATCATAAAAAGTACTCTGGGTCAGCTGGGATCTTGAAGTCAGGAAAATTGATGATACCAGTGCTACTTTGTTTTCCTGCCACAGCTGCTTTGGACCCTTCTGGATCCTTTGAAGAAAAAGAGAAACAAAGACAAAAGTTTAATTTTTCCCTAACTACTTTTAATACAAAAGCCACAGAAAATATAATATGTGAATGTGAATACTTCTTAAAGAAATACTCTCTGTTTTCTAAAAAATAATATTGATAAAATTAAACATACAAAGTTGGCCCAGTGTCAGGGCAAAGCTGCTTTGTCGGTGAAGACTTTCCGAAGCATGAGGCATATTTTGAACAGGTTTAAAGTATAATGGATATTTACAATGTTAAATAAATTTCCAGTAGCTATCTTCCCCATCAGCCTCCTTTTTGAATAGAACTTCTAGAATAATCTTCCTCGAGGGCCATTGTTACAATATCTCTGCTCAGGCCCCAAAGCTCCCTTGGCTTCCTGCTGTCTTTGACATCAACTGCAAACACATCTGGGCGCCTCTCAGCAGTCGCCTCGGTTTATCTATGGTCTCTGTGGAGACCTTGTGCGAGGGTGTTTCAAGGCCAGCCTGCTGCGGTCAAGTCTGTCACTATGGTCTCCTGGTCTTGCTTCTTCCTAACTCGACTCCTCTTGGACACCACCAGACACACTGCCCAACTTCTCTCAGGCCCTCTAATCATTTCCTTCAGGACCACACTGAGGAGTCAGTCTTGTCTCTAAATTCTGTCCAGTGTTGCCTGCCCTTTGGCTCGTCTTTGGTTGGTTCTATGTCCTTGTTATAGGCTTTCTGTGTTAGGAGTACTGCTGTGATTTTCTAACTGTCCACAAGGGTACACGCTCCATAATTCCCCAAATGGAGTAAGAGAAACCAAGTGCTAACTGAGGCTCTGCATATACACAGGCCTGGGTTTGAATCTTGATTTAACTCATTATTATCAGTAAGATATTAGTGGCTCTTCAACTTCCCTAGCCCTTGACCTTTCCATCTGTACAGTGGGGATAATGATATTAGTCTCGTAAGGTTGTCATGACAACACAGGAATCGCATTTCATGCTTCGCACTTCTGTCCATCACTCGCAGACAGCAAGAGGATGCACACTGACTAATGGACCCACTTTCGAGACGGCGCAAACTGACCAATGCACACCCTTTAGCAGTGGGGCATCTATACTGTTCTTTAGTAGATTCATCAAAGTTTATTTAAGCTAACATTAAAAAATTGTCAGTCATGGTAAAAGAAGCATAAAATTACCAGGTTCTTCCTATAGTAGATGCTGAATATGTAGCATATGATAAATGAATGACTAATTTTGTAAGAATGAATTATTCCCGTAATGGAAATGTCAGGATTGAATTTTGATTTAGAGTAATGATATACTCACTATAAAAGTTAGAATGACTTCTCTTTGAGATGGCTTTTGATCTTCA
>NW_008338996.1:1507655-1521660 GCF_000622305.1 Nannospalax galili | reverse complement strand
CTCCATTCGACTGTAAATGATCTGATAATATTATTAATAATCCTTTACCACAAAGAACATGAAATTTCAAAGAAAATTGAGAAAGTCCAAAGTATAAAGTCAATCATAAAAGAAAATATAAATTGTCATGTTAGATCTTAACTTTAAAATTGGAAAAATTTTCCAATCAGAAAAAAAATCCTAAATGGAATCTTTTAAGCATTTCTCTTTATTTTATTTAAAATAAGAATCTCTACACATAAAGTATAAATAAATAAATTTTGCTGGAGATGGCTCAGTGGTTAAGAGTACCGGCTGCTCTTGCAGAGGACCTGGGTTCAGTTCCCAGCACCCACACAGCAGCTAATTACCACCAGTAACTCCAGTTCTAGGGGATCTAGTATTATCTTTTGGCCTCCATGAGCATTGCATGCATTGCGCTTACATACATGCAGGCAAACCACTCATACACATAAAATAAAAAAAAATATGAATCTACAAATTGAAAACTGTTTTCATTTAACTTCCCGTGTTTTTCATTTTTATTTGTGTGTGTGTGTGTGTGTGTGTGTGTGTGTGTGTGTGTGTGCAGGTGTCATTCCTGAGGTGCTGCCACCTGCTTTGTATTCATAGCCACTGGCAGATGAGAGGTTGCAGCTCACTGTCCGAGGCTGTGAAAGACTGGAGGAGAGAGCACTGTAGGATCCACGGAACCCAGCCAGGCAAGCTTTGACCATCCAGAAGGAAGGTGTCAGCAAGAATCTGCACCTCGAAAGATATGGTTAAGTATCTGAGCACCTGGAAGGACAAAAGCTCACCGGGGTGACCCCTCTCCACAGACACACTGTCATCCTCTGATCAGCGCCCAAGAGAGAGTTCTGATCCTGTCCTAAGTATTGATGGGATCCTGTCCCTCTGCGAAGCCCGATGATCTTCCTTGTCTTAGCCATTGAGCCAGTGCAACCACGCTCAGGACTTCCCCTTCCGCTTCCCTTCCCTTCTCTCCCCTGAGATAATTGGTGAGGAGGGATTTCTGAAAGAAGGCTGAGACCTCCACTAAAACATAAGGTCTGAGAGGTTGCTAGGGGATTTTTCAGCTGAGTTTATCACTGTCGTTTTTAATTTAAAATTGAAATATTCGTAGTAAGAGATGATATTGAAGTTAAAAAGATGGAGAGCTGCTGGCAATCAACGGATGCTGAGGGAGGGAGAATAAATTTTCTCCAGGGATGAGCTCCCCGAGAGGTTATCTAACTCCAAGTGGGTAGCCTTAGACACAGGTACACACAGATGCTCCACTAAACGGACTTAGAGCAATGTGTGTGTGTGTATGTGTGTGTGTGTGTGTGTTCATAAATGTGTGTATGCATATGTAACAAAAATAATCAAAAAAGACGACAAGAAATTGAGGAGTGGAGGGACATGGGAGGAACTGAAGGGGACTGGAAAATGAAAATAATGCAAAGACAATACTCATGTATGAAATTCTCAAAAATAAGACATTAATAAGAAATAGTATATCAAAAATAAGTTCTACATGCGTTAGTGAGACAGCTCAGTGAGCAAAGATACTTGCTGCCAAATCTGAAACCTGAGTTTGGACCCAGGAAGGAAAGAACCAACTCCTTCACGTTGTCCTTTGCCTTCCACATGAGTGATGTGGCACACACACACACACACACACACACACACACACACACACCCTACATATACAAGAAATAATAAATGTTAAAAGAGTAAGTTCTACAATGCATCACTTCAGGGCTGTTTTCCTCCAACCATTTTGAAAGGTGCTTTGGCGTCAGTATAGAGGAAGCCCTTCCTAATTCTGCTCTTAAAATAGTGATAAATTTTGCTTATTCTTTGTTTTTTATCATTTATTTTTGGTCTTAGTTTACCTGTTCTTTGGTTTTATGTATGTTATAGGAATTTATTTTCATTTCCCCCCCAAACTAAGCCAGTTGTCCTGAAAAACAGTCATCACAAAATCCCATTTTCCCTTTTATTATACCTGACTGATCAGAATCATAAACAGGTCTGTCTGTCTGGATAAAAAGATATCCATTGTCATAGCGGAGTGGGATTTTTGTTGCCTTTGAAAAATAGACAGACAGAACTTCTAAATACACATATTCAACTGCATTTGGCCCTCCAGGCAAGTCTTCTGGTAGTATCTGTTAAAACAAAATTAGTGGAGGAATATTACATAATAATCCTAAAACGCTGAAAGTGGTCACTATCAGGTATGCTAATAATCTGAATAACTCTGTATGTGAAACAATAATAAAATTTTGTAGACTAAAACAGCACATTATTTTTCTCCAGCAAAATGGTTGTATTTTATTTTCTTATCAGGTTCAGCTTGAAAGCTGGATGTGCCTATAATCCCAGCACTCAGGAGTTTGAGGCAGGCAGAGGCCAGCCTAGGCTCTACCATGTGCTCCAGAGTTCCAGGTCAGTCTGGGCTGCATAGTAAGACTTTATCTTAAAAAAAAAAGTCAAATTGATTCAATTTGAATTTCTAAATATAAAAAATACTTTTCTTTTTTTTTTTTTTTTGGTCGTTTTGAGACAGGGTCTCCCTGTAGCCACAGCTGGCATGGAACTCACTATGTAGACCAGGCTGGCTCCGAACTCACAAAGATCCACCTGCTTCTGCCTCCCAAGTGCTGGGATTAAAGGCGTGTGCCACCACACCCAGCAAAATATTCCATTTTTAGTCGGTTAATAACCAAAAATCATTAAGAAAAGATAAAAGCTTATCAGCACTGGAAACGGAGAAGGGGATTCATGTGTCAGATGGACTGTAGACTAAGGGGCCTGTCACACGATATTGTAAAATGTTCTTTATATTTATAACTGTATTTGGAAAGCCTAGGTCTTTCTTTTGCCGATGACTTTCATGTCTATTGGGGATTGTATAGTGTGTGCACAGTGCTCTTCGCCTTCATTGCCTTAAGTGCATGTATTTTATGATGATGTATGTAACATTTCTCCTATTTTTTAAAACACTGTTTAAAAATTTGTTGAAATAAAATTCATTTGGTTTAAGCATAAAAAGAAAATATTTAAAAATCTAAGATATATAATACATATTGACTTTTATCTACTTCATTCAAACATTTATATTTCTTTACATGGCTTCTAAATGAGAAACTGATTCTTCACTGAACACTTCCCAGTACTTATAAATGGAAACTTGTCTCACAGTGAGGTCACCTAGTATGTCAAGTTTTAATCTGCATATATAAAATGTATCAAGGTATTGTTGATTTGTATATTATACACGGAAGCATTTCACATATGAAGACACTGTGAAATGAATACCTACAGTTAAATTTGCAGAGGTTTGGAATTCATTTTCTGGAGATAAATGAACTTGGTCAGAAGTGTATGCAAAGCTTCTGTCAGGATAACTTTTAATAGCAATGGTCACAGCAAATGACTGTGTGTATCCGTAAGCTTGAATCACCACATTTTCGGAAGCTCCAACACAAAATGTTTCAGGAGCTGAGACAACATATCTGCTCAAGCAATGAAATTATACAATCTGTTAATCAAAGGCAATTTTTACTATTTTTACTTAGAATCAACATAAATTATTGTTTCTTAAGCTTGATAATAGATTTTATTTCTCAAACTATTGTTAGCCATGGTAAAGCTGTGATAGCTTACAGAAAGCATACTAGGGGTGAGATTTCTACAAGGCACACAATCAAGGTTGATCAGTTGCATCCCAGAGAATGTTTAATAGGGTCCGCTAGAAGAATGGCTAAACAGAGCTCAAGTTTCTGTCTTCCTAAGCATTCATTTTGAAATAAAATACCAATCAGGAAGCTACTTCTCCAGTGATACGATGGGAGAAAGAACAGAAAACAGAGTAACAACCAAGGACAAACATGGTATATTTAGAATACAAATCATGAATATCTCACAAAGCGCTCACATGAGAACACAGTAACCATGTTGAATGTTAGAGAAAAATTCAATCAATACTCAGAAGTCAAAGTTCATTTCCTGTGTCTCGGATCAAATTCTGGTTCCTGCAAAAATAAAACTAAGATACATTTCAAAAGCAGATAGGATCCCTCACTTACATTTGCTGCAGTCCCCAACATCTTCCCAAGCAGAAAAGCAGACAGATTATGCTTAAAATGTCCATGGCTGGGGTGGCACTGAATCATCAACACAATGTTTCTTGAAACGTTCCTCCTTTTTGTGAACTCAGCTGGAATTTGGTTAAATAGCCCTCCAGTTAATTATTAATGACAAGTAGTGGAAACCTTGAGGGGGGAACTCAATATTTATATTACATCCTTTTACTGCTCACACTTAATTTGGAATTTCAAAGAGGAGAAACTTGGTTTTGAGATATAAAATGGAAAACGTACCCAAATGCTAGTCTCTACTAAACTATTTCAATGCTGGCTCAACAAAAGTGTTCAGCAGCTGCTCTGGGGTGCACGTTTTCTGGGTGCAGTTGATTCGGTGACTGGATCCTCTTTACTGGGCTGGCACACTCATCTTATAAATGCTGCCAAAGTCTCCCAACTACACCCTTCTCCAAGTAACTCAACTCAGTATGAAAATAGACCAGAAGTGCACTTGGTGTTATCTCTCTCTGGGCTTGTTCTACAATCAATGACTGACACGTTGTGGGGATACAAAAGAGAGCTTGCTTGCCTCAAGTGGGACAACTCTATGGTACCTTCACGCTCCAGAGCTCCCGTGAGATCAGTGTGAGGCTAGGCCTTAGTAGATCCTATGATCTTTGCTTAGCTTCCCTGACCTGTTGCTTTCCTAACTGCTCATGGCTTCCTCTTGAGTCTTTCAAAAATACCCCACAATGGGAAATGTTCCCTGTTTCAGGCTCTGCTTCTAAAGAAACAACCTAAACTTAAGGAACATGTGTCTGTGTGGAGGTATTATCTTGAAGTCGTAGAAAATCACAGGTCTAGAGATGGTTCTGAGGCTTCCCTAGAAATAACTAGTTTGAACTGAATCAGATGAGGCAGATCTGAGATCTGATCCCAAGGTGCCCTCCCAGATACTGAGATGTTCACGGGAACTCTAGACTAGAAATGTGCTACCCATTGACTTTAAATAGGCCACATGGGCAAGGAAGCTGTGAAGTTATTGCTATCTTGGGTTTCTTGGAGTCAGTACTCAATTGTACACATGGATTCATTCTAAAGGACAAGCCTCTAGCTGTATTAATAGTGAGGCTGGTAGATAGAGTGATGGTCTCATCATGACCTCTTCCCTTGTCTGTTTTTCCTTCCTGACTCTAAGTTCCAGGAGAAAAACCATAGATTTAACATACATGACAACACCAGAACTTATCCTAGTGCTTAAAAGACCCTTGACCCTCAGAGGACTGTTGTTGATTGAATGATTTTATTTGATAAATGAGACGGAGGAGATGCTGAAAGACAGGCTGAAGAAAATCTTGGTTGGCCTGAAATTTGATGCTAAGGAGCCTAAACGTTCTTCTGTATGTATTGGGAAATGGAGACAGATGTTTTGAGTTTGCTGCTTACCAAGATGCCACCTTCTCTTTGGGAAACTAAGACAGACATAATTTTATGTACATATTTTTATTGAGTTTTTGTGAATTTCGTATAATAGATCTTAATCAAATTTAGACACCGCCCCATCTCCACCCCCCTTAGCCATCCACCTCACCGGATTTCATGCATTCTGTCATATATGTTGTGCTGGATAGCTTTGGTTGTCAACTTGGCACACCTGGGTAAAGGGAGCCTCAATTGGGGAATTGCCTCCACTGGACTGGTCTATGGCCATGTACGGGGGCATTTTCTTGATTATTGAGTAATGTGGGAGGCCCCAGCCCACTGGGTGGCAGTGCTGCCCCTGCGCATGTGGTCCTGTATCTAATAAGAAAGCAGGTTGAACATGGACCAGGGGAGCAGCCAGTAAGCAGCGTTCCTCCATGGCTGTGCTGCAGCTCCTGCCTCCAGGTTCCTGCCCTGAGTTCCCGCCTTGGGTTTGCTCAGTGATGAACTGTAACCCGGGACAGGTAAGCCTTGTTTATGTAAGGAAATAAACCCTTCCTCCCCAAGTTGGTATTGGTCAGAGTGTTTTGTCACAGCAATTGAAGGCTAATTAGAACATATGTTAAGGCCTATTCGGTCAAGCATTTGTACACAGATGCCTCTCTGCGAAAGTTCATCCACTGTAGTCTAGTCAGCCTATCTAGAGTCACTCCCTTAAAGAAGACCAACTCTTCATCACCCAGCAGTAATTAGTTGCCAATAGTTCCTTGGCTAAGGTTGGGACCTGCTGCCCACTTCTTCAGTTCTATGCTGGATTTTTGTCTGATTCAGTCCAACATGGGTCTTATGCACACTGTCACCATTGCTGCCAGTTCATATGAGCAAGTTCTCAAAGGTCCGAAAGCCCGTTTCCTTATGTACCTGCACCAAACCTGGCTCTTACAATCTTTCCACCTCCTTTTCCACAATGGTCCCTGAGCCCTGGGTGAGGTTTAATATAGGAATCCTATCCAGAGACATACACTCTAAGTCTCTTGTTCTTTAAAACTTAGCCAGTTGTGGCCTTCTATGTGCATCACACTCTGTTGTATGAGGAAGTTTTGCTTGTTGGAGTTGATGAATGTGTTAGTATTCTCCCTACTCCCTATTCTGCTATGTTCCATGAGCCTTAGGTTTAGAGGTTCCACTGCACATGTGTCACTTAGGGCTGGGCATCTGCCAGAGGTTTCTCCTGTCTGGCACAGTGTTCCTTGTTATATAGCCTTTGGGTATACACATGCACTTATGTTCAGCTATTGTATATATTTTTCAGGGGGTTATTGAGCTAAGACATTTCCCTCTTGTTTTTCACACCTCTCTTTCTCCTCTGTAACCTCCTCCTCCCTCCATCATTTCCCCTTGATAATACATCAAAGCCCTCCATATGAAACCTGAAACTCTGAAATACTAGAAAACATAGGCAGCACCCTACAAGATATAGGTGTAGAAAAGGACTTTCTAAATTAGACATCAGTTGCTCAGGCATTAAGGGCAACAATCAACAAATGGGACCTTATTAAACTAAAAGAACAATCAAGGAAGTGAAGAGGAAACCCACTGAGTGGGAGAAAACCTTCTACTACACAGCCAACAGATGATTAGTATCCAGAATATACAAAGTATTCAAAAAACAAAGAAACAAAAAATAAACATAAACAACCCAATAAAAAGATAGTTGGGGCTGGAGAGATGGCTCAGTGGTTAAGAAAACTGGTTGTTCTTGCAGAAGACCCAGGTTCAAATCCCAGCACTCATATGCAAGCTAACAACTGTCTGTAACTTCAGTCCCAGGGGATCCGATAGCCTCTTCTGACCTCTGCAGGCATTACACAACATGGGTGCACTTACCTACATGCAGACAATACATGCATACACATAAAATAAAAAAATTAAATTTTAAAAAAGTTTTTTTTTAAAAAAAGATGGTCAAGAACCTGATCAGAGAGTTCTCAAATGAAGAAATAAAAATGGCCAAGAAACACCTTTAAAAGTGCTCAACATCTGTCCTAATTTGTTCTTCATTGCTGCGACAAAACACTCTAACCACTACCAACTTGGGGAGGAAAGGGTTTATTTATGTTACATCTCCCAGGTCACAGTTCATCAGGGAGCCCAAGGTAGGAACTCAGGGCAGGAACCTGGAGGCAGGAGCTGGAGCACAGGCCGTGGAGGAATGCTGCTTACTGGCTTGCTTCCCTGTCCCCTGCTCAGCCTACTTTCTTATCCAACACAGGCCCACCTGCCCAGGGGTGGCACTACCCACAGTGGGCTGGGCCCTCCTACATCACTCAACAATCAAGAAAATGCCCCACAGACATGGCCACAGGCCAGTCCAATGGAGGCAATTCCCCAATTGAGGCTCCCTCAACCAAGGTGTGTCAAGTTGATACTAAAGCTACCCAGCACAACATCCTTAGTAATTAGAGAAATGTAAATCAAAGCCACTTCAAGACAGACATCTTGATCTTATTGTTCAGATCCTAGGGGCACTGCCTTCCCTTTAGAATCTACCTGTGTTCCTTAGTCCATCAATAGGGCAAACAGCTAGGCACATGCTAGGCAAGGTAATAAGTAGTTCTCTGAGGCAAATTAGAAGCAGAATGGTGTGTCAAACATTCATCCACATAGCAACTTTGGCGAAAAATGATTAACAGTCATGACAACATTAGATTTTGATAGAGTGTGGAGCAGAGCTCTCCTTACACAAAGTTAGACTCACAGAACTTTGTGAGTGGGACTGAGCATCTGATGCGAGTGGAGCTATGACCTTTTGTGTACATCTGACCTGGGCCAGGAGACCAGTAATTAAACCAGTGTTTGAATTGTGAGCCAAATTGACTGTGGTGTCATTGACCCAGACACAGGAAAATTCCTGATCAATAATGCCCTGAAAAAGATCCTATAATGTAAAAGCATCTCGGGGTCAGCTGAAACAGCAGATAAATCTGACATCAATCCAGTCCAGAGCTATTTCATATGAATGGTAATGGGAAATACTGTCATCTCTGATGAGAATGATTATAGCTGGGCTTTAATGTGTGGCCAATTGCTTCTGTAACTCAAACCTGAAGAAAACAATTCACAATTTCCTTTCACAGGCTTATGGAACATAGGTCAACCTTTCTGATACAGGTCTTTAACTTTTGACCACAGAAGGATAATTTGTACTTCGTGTTCATTTATTTATAGGCTGATGGATGAACTTGCACTGAGGGACATCTGGCCACACCAACTTGACTCGATAGGCCTAAACATGAAATCTGGTGTGTGTGGGGGGGAGACCATAGGAGGGTGTGGATGGGGAGGGGTGTAAAGATGATTAATATGCTTTATATGAAATGCACAAAATTTCCATTAAGATATATATTGAAAAATGTATTTCTTGACAATTTAGTCCATTTATGAAATATGTTTTGATAATCTCCATTTACCCACTTCCACCAAGGCATCCACAACCACATCTCCCTCACAACTGCTTGCCTGTTTTTTAACCTACTGAGTCTTATTAGTGCTTTCCCTATGTGCAATGGGCGTGAGACTATCTGCTGGGACCCCAGCAACCTTCCAGGGGACACATCCCTGAAGAAAAACGACTGTGCCACAGTAGCTACTTACTGCCCATGTTTCCTGAGCTAGGGGTGGGACTTGGCGAGCCTGTCCCCTACCTGTGCTGGAATTCAGACTGGCTTGATCTTGTGTGGGTCTTGTACAGCCAGCTACTGCCTCCAAGAGTTTATGTGTGTAACAGTTCTGTCATGTCTGGAAAACACAGATCCACAGCAGTCCTGCCCAAACTCTGGATCATACAGCCTTTCTGCCCACTCTCTGGGATGTTCCCCGAGCCTTCGGGGCAGGGTGTGTGATAGAGATGTCCCATTTAGAGCCGAGTGCGCCACAGTCAGTTATTCTCTGCACTTTGACCAGTTGCAGGTCTCTGTATTAACTACCATCTACAGCAAAAGGGGCTTCCCTGATGAGGGCTGAATGTTGTACTAATCTATTTGTAAAAAGTTAAGTATTTGGGGCTGGACAGGTGGCTCAGTGGTTAAGAACACTGGCTGTTCTTGCAGAAGACCTGGATTCAAATCCCAGCACCCATATGGCAGCTAACAACTGTCTGTAACTCCAGTTCCAGGGGGTCTGACAGCCTCTTCTGTCCTCTGCGGGCATTGCATGACACGGGTGCACTTACCCACATGCAGGCAATACCCACATACACATAAAAATAATAAATAAAATACATTTTTTAAAAATGAAAGAAAAAGTTAAGAATTTAGAAAGCAGTTTGATACCATGTCCATTTAGCAAAAGACATGGTTCTCCCCTAGGGCCTGTGATCTATCCAGACATGGGTTCTTGGCTCAGTTTACAGTGCCAAGCATGAGTTCTATTCTGTGGATAGAACTTAAATCCAATCAGGCAGTTGTTGATTACCCCCATACCATTCATGCCACTTTGCACCAATGGGCATACCTTGCCAGGTCAGTCACTATGACAGCTTGCAAGGCTCTCAGCTGAGTAAGACTGTTGATGACATTTCTCCCCTGGCAGCCTGCAGAGCATCTCCCAGCACTATCAAAGCTAGCTGGTAGGGAGGAAGCTCCCAGGTCATTACCAGCATGGTTTCTCCATGTCTTGTGATACAGTGTCTTCATCAGCAGAGTCTCACCACTGAGTTCTGGTTGGTAATCAAGGACTCCTGCTCATCTCTCTTCATTGCTGCTCTTTTCACAAAAGTTAAGAACTGAAAAAATTGTGTTCCCATTTTGTCCTCATTCACATTCATGAATTCACATCATCCCCAGAAAAGAACAAACACAGTGACAAAGATGTGGAGCCAAATCATCCCTTCAGGTCAAATTTCACACTAATCAGGACTTGTGTAACTTAGACTGAAAAGATTTGGCATTCTCAAACACTGCAGTTTCTCAAATTTGTTTTCCTGACCTTATGATAAATAGGAAGGAAAAATATTATAGTTTGGGTTTGTTTAATGTTGTTCAAACCCAATATTGAACCCAGAACCTTCCATATGGTAGGCAAGTGCTCGGATTGTTTTCCTGACCTTATGATAAATAGGAAGGAAAAATATTATAGTTTGGGTATGTTTAATGTTGTTCAGCCCCAATATTGAACCCAGAACCTTCCATATGGTAGGCAAGTGCTCGGGCACAGAGCCAGATTGGTAGTTCTTTATTAGGTTTATTTTGAGACAGAATCTTGCTAAGTTGCTCAAGTTGACCACGACCTGTCTATATAGCCTGGGCAGGCCTTGAACCTGTGATCATCCTGCCTCAGCCTTTGAATGCCATGCTGCAGAAGTAGGCAGACTGTTCCTATTGGAAACAAGCTTTCCAGATAGCAAAGTCGTAAACAGAGAGGCCTACAAGCAGGATAATTATGTGCCCAGATCCCCTGCCTTCAGGCCCGGAGGCAGAAGGAACACTGTCATGCCACACAAGCTGTTCTAGAAAAGCCTTATCCCAAACTGTCCTTGGACCTTCTGAACATTTTCCTCAGCCAAAGTCCAAAAAATACAATGTCTTTTTTTCTAACTGGGTGATGTCAACCAACCTTAGAGCCACGTTCTTGTGGCACACAACCGCTCCTTTCCTACTGTGTCACAAAGACCACGAGAAAACATGCTTTCTTCCAGCCTCACCATGTTGTTGGCACCAATAAACCTCTTGTCTAAAAACAATATGACTCTGTGCCTCTCTTGAACCCCAGAGGTTTAAATAATTCAGATTTAGACTTCAAAACTCTATATTCCCTGTCAGCAAGGAAGTTAAGAAGACCCTGGGCTCCATTTTGTTTGTTCTTTTCTGTTGGGTCACAAAGTAGACTGTTGTCTATATGTCGTAAAATCCTAATGTCTGGATAATCAAAGCGGGCAAGTTCTTGGGACAGTGCTTGACCAAGTAATTGCAGACTGTCCTTGAGTCCTTGTGGTATACAGTCCAAATCAGTTGGGTAGATCGATCTGGTGGGTTCTTGAAGGCAAAGAGACATTGTTTGCCTCCAAGGGAATGCAGAAGAAAGCATCTTTCAGATCAAAGACTGTACACCAGTGGGTTCCCTTTGGGATCTGGGATGATAAGGAATAGGGGTTGGGTTCTACTGGACAAATGTACATCATAGTTCATTAATGACATAGAGGGCCTACAGTAATCTCTACTCCCCATTGGATTTCTAGTCTCCCCAAATGGGAGTATAATATAAGCTATTACATGGTACCAAGAGACCTTGAAATCTTAAATTATATATTGTTGGAAGCAAGCATTTCAGGCCCCTGGTCTCAAAGGATATTGTCTTTGTTGGGAAAAAAGGTAGGTTCCTAGAGGTGAAACTGTGTGGCTGGCTGTCCTAATTAGACTTCAGGAGCCTAAATCATAAGGTTAACATCTACCTCCGTTAAGGGTGAATGTAATGTTGGCTCAGGGCCTATAAGCCTAGATGTCCATAATTTGGTTAGAAGGTCCTTCTTTAATGATGAGGATGGAGCATCTGGCATAAACAAAAAGGTGTCTGGTATGGTAGTACAAGCCTTTAATCCCAGAACTCAGGAGGGAGAGGCAAAGTGGATCTCTGTGAGTTCTAAGACAGCCAGGGCTATGGAGTGAGACCCTATCTCAAAAAAATGTATGGAAGAAGAATTGTTCTTCCTAATTACAACTGAGCTGGACAGAAAAGCACTGGTTACAGGCTTGCCATACATACCTACTGCAGGTACAGTTTGGGAAAAGGTGTGGTCAGGGTCAAGAGCAAGACAAAATAAGAGGTTCAGTGTCAAGAAGGGGACTGACGAACTCTCTTTCAACATTGAGAGTTTCTGGGGGCTTCTGCAGGGTGATGGGTGCTTAAATAGTGGGTGTCAGAGAAAGAAGCCCTAGGCCCCTTCAGTTCATCTAGACCATCTGTGTACGTGCCTTTGGGCTCAGAGTTCTTTGGCTATGGAGCAGGTCAGCCTGCCCTGCCCCCTGCTCTGAGTTGTTTCCTTGGTATAAAAGGCAGGACCAGAGTACAATCCTTTTGGAAGTGTCCCAGTTACCCACAACCATAGCAATTACCAGAACCTTTTTCTTTCAAGTTTCTAGGTTGGTCTTCACATTGGGCTGCTTTTCAAATCTAGGTCTTTTCCCTTTTTAGCTGACTGGACTCCAAGTCCAAATTATAAAAGACTTTGGTGGCTGTGTTGATTAGATTTTTCAAGAGTGCTCTAAGGCCCAGAGGCCATGAGCTGTAATTTTTGACTGAAGTGTGGGACTGAGGTAAAAATGGGTCTTTAATTACTAATCCTATAGCCAGAGAGATGGGAGTTATTAGGGTTAATTAAAGTAGCCCTCGGCAGGGGGCTCATCTGGCTTTTGGAAGAACAGAGAATGTTTAGAATAATTAAATGTCAGAGCAAATCCAGTAGAGTTTTATAGAATGCATGTCTGAAAATGCCTAGGTCTCTAATCTTCTGCTTCCCTTGTGAACTAGGCATGGATTTTTGGAGGAGGCGGGTAGGGATTTTGGATGCCCGAGGGGGAACACAGGAGAGGAATGCTTCCAGCAGCACATCTAGCATCCAACTGTATAATTTTCATAATTGTGTTTTATTAGAAAAAAAGAAATTTTATGTAATTCCCTGCTTTAACTAGATCACTTATTTGTATTTAATTAGGCTATTTGTGTGTATGTATGCAAAATGTGTGTGTGTGTGTGTGTGTGCGTACGCATATGAGTGTACATACCTGCTATGGCACGCAAGTGGAGGTCAGAGGACCACCTTCGGGTGCCAGTCCTTGCAGCTCTCCTTTGATGTGAGATCTCTTCCACACTGAGTAAGCCAGCCTAGCTGGCCCTGGGGCTTCTGGAGAGTCTCCTGCCTCCACTTCCCACTTCCCAGAGGACTGCTGGGGTAGCAGATACCTGTGCTCCTGCATCTGTCTTTTGTTGTGGGTTCCAGGTATGTAAACTCGGGTTCTTTGTGTGGTAAGCTTTTCTACCTGCTCTGTGCCATCTTCCCAGCCCAGTATTTGCTTTAATAAAAATGGATGGAACTTCTTTTTACATCAAAGATGCACTAACAGGGACTAGATTTACCACTGAGTCTCAAGATCCTAGAAAATGACACACACGTGAAGCAATAATTCTCAGACATCCGCACCTAAGCAGTAGAAAACTGGGATCCGGGTTAGAAGTGAGGCCTAAAACCACCCCAGCTTTCTGCCTGGAGGATTCCTGAGCTAGGGCAGAGAGGAGACCACACAGAGCCTGGGGGTCTGAAAGACCTGAGGCAGCTGAGGTGACAGTTTGTCTACTAGGTGAGGCAGGTGTTGTGGGGAGGAAAGGACTGCAGAGAGCAGAGTTCTGCACAGATGGAGCCAACTGGATGATGTTAGTCAAGAAACTAGGCAGTTAAAAAACTCATTTACTGATTGTTCATCAAAATGCTGTTCAAGATAAGGAAATATGTGATAGTA
>NW_008338996.1:1473633-1507614 GCF_000622305.1 Nannospalax galili | reverse complement strand
AGGTATCCAGGGACAATGTTTAACACACAGTTAAGAAAGAATAATCAGAATAGAAACAAGACATATCATTCTGCTTTTTGGTCTTTTTATTTTTTTTTAAGTTATGAATAATTCACTTTTTTTCTGGAAATTGATGATAGCCAAAAAGAGAAATATGTGTATCCAATCTCCCAGACTGCCAGGGCTTCAGGTCAAGAGTTTGTCCAGGAGGCAGGCCAAGCCTGGAGCACAGAGGATGGTGTGCAGGACATGGGGCACCCTCATGTTGAAAGCTGGCTCTCTTACTTCATGGACACAGTTTAGCTGTTTACTTAAAGACAATGTAGAAATGAGACTCTTAAAAGCTTTAAAAATGAGGGGCTGGAGAGATGGCTCAGCGGCTGCTCTTGTAGAGGACCTGGATTTGATTCCCAATACCCACATGGCAGCTAAGAACCGTCCTTAATTCCAGTTCCAGGGGAATCTGACACCCTCTTCTGACCTCCACAGCATTGTATGGCATGGGTGTGCTCACTTACAGGCAGGCAATACACTCGTACACACAATAAAATAAAATAATATTTTAAAAGCTTAAAAAGTGAATGAATACCTCTGACAGCATAACATCTCTAAATGTGAAATAAGACTTCAACTTTAAGAGTGAAGTAGGTATATCTATGAGGATGGGAAATCACTAAGGTTTACAGAACGAGCTGGCTTTAGGTTCACACTGGGTCTTGAGCCTGGATCAGTGTTCTCTGCTGTGTACTATGCCACTTCCAATTTAAAAATCCAAAGGTAATGGATTTTTTTTCCTTTTCTTTTCTTTTTGGTCTTTTTGAGATAGGGTCTCCCTATAGCCCCAGCTGGCCTGGAACTTGCTATGTAGACCAGGCTGGCCTCGAACTCACAGAGATCCACCTGCCTCTTCCTCCCGAGTCCTGGGATTAAAGACATGCACCACCACACCTGACATGGATTTTTTTTTCTAATGGGCATTTACAGGTTTTTTACTTTGCAACTTTCAGTTTTAACTAAAGCCTGAAAACTGCCTTTCTTAGCAACATTAATTTACATAAAATTATTCAAATTGGAGAAGATTTGGATAGAAAATGTCATACTTACTCTCCGATGAGTGGAGCGTAAAACGTTTAAAAGTGTGATTTGCTATCACACAGCAATCACTGAAAGCTCTGACACAGCGTGGGCCTATGGTAACCTGGGCAGCTCGCTCTTCACATGTACGGTCATCATAACGGGCTCCATCATAACAACATTTCTTCACCACTGGATATCTGTATTTAGCAGCTAAAATGGTAATAATACACACACCATTGATCATGTACAGTCATACATCTCTGGCTTAGGAGGAATCTCAAGGTTTATTGGTTTGTACCATCAAATAACCCCTATACCACAGCACACACTGCTGGCTGACTTCAACCTCTCCTTGGAACTTCTCCAAGAACAGGAAGAACGTGACCTCACCAGGTAGTCCCTTCCAACTCACAGTAAGTGGTTAGGGGCTTCCTGCAACTAGCTAAACAGTAACTTTTGCACTAGTACTTTGAGTTCAGCATCTTTGAGCACATTAAGTTAAAGATACAACCTTTTCAAACATATCTGACAGGGAGACCTCCACAGGGACAGCATCCTTCTTCAGGAGGGCTTCTTCCCTTTCATGATTACAACACAGAATGAAGGATATGACTGCAGTAACTCATGTACAAATGCAGTACGAGCCACTGGAAGTCTACAGTGATTATAACATTATGATAAGCACGGTTATTGGCTGAACTTAGGTCACAGAATCCCAAAGTTCATTCTATGCTAAGATGTCCAATGATGAATCATTTAAATAATTCTCATTTGACTCATTATCAAAGATTAATCTAAAAGGCTAATAATTTAATATTTAAAATAGTAGAGATAGGTTTCTAGATAGGCCCAAAAGTTAATAAAATCACAGAATTTAATCAGAAAATGGAAAATATCATCTAAATCAGAATACTGAATATCTAGAGAGGATTATATTTGTGGCAAATGAACATTAAAATTTTAGCTTTTAGTCACAAAAATAATAAAACCTCATTTTCCTCAGATTAGGGATATGGCCAATGAAATATTGTATTTATTTTGTTGAGCCTTTCTGAGGGATATGAAATAAACCTCCAACTATGTCTTTCTTCTCACCCATTGCATCTTAATTAAAGGAAACCACACGTTTCATTTTCTCCAGCCTTTGAACACTATGATCATGTTTTCACAATCTCATTAAACTTGTAGAGCACCTTGTTCTTCTATTGTCTGTGACAGGACCATCTTGTCTCTTCTTTTCCTGATGAGTTCTTTGGAGTGCTCTAAATGGGGAGGGAGGGAGGAGGTCAGAGAGGAAGTGAGGGAGGGAGACAGAGAGGAAGGGAGGGAAGCAGGGAGAGAGAGAGGGAGAGAGAAAGAGAGAGAAATGGAGGGCACAAAGTCTTTTAAAAACAAGTCCATGGAACTTTGTACTTTATTTTGCATCTTGATCTCCAGTAGTGATGCTCACAAAACGATTATTCAACACATCTATATCAAGAGGCTACTTTGGGTCAGGTGCTGTGACTACACCTGCTACTGTAACTTATTTTATTGCAGTGGAGCTCATGATGTGGCATTGTATAGTTTGATTTCTTTTATCTGAGCTCAGTTCTAGATCCTTCAATCCTTCTCATTTATTGACTACAGTGAAACACCTAAGCATTTAAATTAAATATTTAGTTGGATAATTTATTTTCTAATTAGCTCTTTTAGCTATATTATTACAAAATAATTATAACTACAGTAATATATATAAATAGGCGAATTCTAAAAAACAATAGAAAGATGGTGATTGATTGAGACATAATCCCTGCTCTTGAAGAGCTCACACTGCTGGGGGTGGGACAAGCTTATAAAGAAGTGTAAGACTATGCAGAGACAGACTGCTGTCCCGTTGCTTATAAACAGGTCTGTCCCTAAAACATCTTAACATCCTGATTAACTTAAATTAATCATTTACTTATCTTAATGAGTTCCACTCATTTCATCTCTAATAGTTTGTTTCTCCTACCATCCTGTCTAGAAAGGACCTTAATAAGTCAGAGTCCTCAGAGGTCTACATCTCTTTCAAGTCTATCATGAAGAATTCCAGCCTAGAGAAGTTGGTGGATTTTCTCAGTGTTAACAAGGCATGCCGGAAGTAGACCCCAGGCATTCAGACAGCACCCCTTCCCCTCAGAGACCCTCCAGGTTGCCTCATCTTCATCCAGAAGCAATTTGTATTAGATACATTACTGAGAAAAATTACGCAAAACAGACTTTTGTAAGTAAACTTTAAATCATCAGAGATTACCATATTCTCTAATTTCACATTATTGAAATGTTATTTTAAGAAACTGTAAAAATGAAAGTCTTAAAAGTTTTGAAAACATATTAATGAAACATAAAATCTGA
Organism: Nannospalax galili; assembly: GCF_000622305.1. Taxonomy (NCBI): domain Eukaryota; kingdom Metazoa; phylum Chordata; class Mammalia; order Rodentia; family Spalacidae; genus Nannospalax; species Nannospalax galili. The sequence goes on along the minus strand of NW_008338996.1, from coordinate 1,504,161 downwards.
TGGCACCTAACACGGCTGAAACTAAAGTAAGACTCAACTTTAATAGTTGTGATATGACAGAATCATGGAGTTTTAGGATTCTAGGACATATTGGAGACATTTAGTCTTGAGCACAGATACTCACTAAAGTTTATAGAGCAAGCTGACTTTAGGTTCACACTGGGTCTTGGCTCTGGACCAGTGTTCTGTGCTGTGTGCTATGCCACTTCCAGTTCCCAAGAGAGACAACAGCCCTTTTCTTGCTGGAATTTACAAGTTATTTGCTTTTCAATTTTCAATTTTAACTGGAGCCTGGTAGCTGCCTTACTTAGTAACATTAATTTACACAAAATTATCCAGTTTTCAGAAGATTCTGATACAAAATGTCATACTTACCAGGCCTCATTCCAAGTAGGATTTCTTTGTGAGTGTCTTTACTTCGGATTTTTTCTGCTCTCACACAGCATTCACTGAAAGCTCTGACACAGCGTGGGCCTATGGTAATCCGAGCACTTCGCTGCTCACAGGTTTCATGGTGATTAAGATGGGCTCCATCGGAACAGCATTTCTTTAGCACCGGATGTTTGTATCTAGCCGCTGAAATAGTAATAACACACATGCCCTTGATCACGCAGAGTCAGAACATCTGTCTTAGGGGGAATCTCAAGGCTTATTGGTTTCTACCATCAAATGAACCCCTAACCACAGCAGCCACTGCTGGTTGACTGGCCAGCCAATCCTTGGAATGTCTCCAAGAACAGAGAGAATGTGACCTCACCAGGCAGTCCCTTCCAACTCACACGAAAGGGTTAAAGGGTTTGGGGCAACATTAACTTTTGAAACTAGAACTTTGAGTTAAATATGCAACTTTTCAAACATTTTTTATCTGACAAGGAGACCTTCGTAGGGACATCATCCTCCTTCCTATGGGCTCAGCACAACCAGCTTCTTCCTTTTCATGATTGAAACACAGAATGAAAGTGAGGACTGCAGTAACTCATATGCAAAAGGATACGAGTCACTGTAAGTCTACAGTGATCACAATGTCATAATTAACTCAAACCATTGACTCCCAAATCAACGTTCTTTGTATTGTAAGTTGTCCAATGATGAAAAATTTAAATACCTCCCTTTAGACTCCATTTTCAAAGTATAATCTAAAATGTTAATAATTTATATACATAAAATAGAAGAAATTTATTTCAAGGTATGCCCCAATTATTTCAAGAAATTTATTTCAATAAAACCATGGAATTTATTAAAATAAAATGGAAGAATATCACCTTATCAGGAAGACAAAGTTAATAGAGATGATATATTTGTGACAAATAAACATTGAAATTTTAGCTATTCAGAGATACAAATAAAAATGATGTATTTTTCTAGGATTAAGAATATGGTCAATAGAGTATTAATTTAAATTAACCTTTATGAGGGGGGTGAACCAAACCTCCAATTATGTCTTTCTTTTTACCACTGTATTTTATTTAGGGGAAATTACATGCTGTTTCATTCCCCAAAGCCTTGGAATGCTATAATCATGTTTTGCAACCACATTAAACTTTTAGAATACCTCTTTGCTCCATTTCCTCTTTTAAAGTTGCTGTCACATCAATTCTTGAATTGGTAATTTCTTCATAAGCTTCATCTATTTGAAAAAGAGAGAAACAGAAAGAAAAGGGAAAAGGGACATTTCTTTAAAATTTGTTCTTAGTCATATTCTCATTTTTGAGATGAGTAAATTCTAGTTATCAAGATGATCCATAAATAATCAAAGCTCCTTTGTATAATTACAATGGGAGGATTTTATTGTATTAACTATGTTGGGTTCTACCCATTAGTTTCCAGAAAAATTGAAGGTGTATGTGGTGTTTTGAATGAGAGTGTCCCCTGTAAGTTCAAAAGTATTTGAACATTTTGTCTCCACTTGGTGGCACTGTTTTTGGGGGGCTTAGAAAGTGTGGCCATGCTGGAGGAAGCACTTCACTGGGGCGGGCTTAGAGAGTTCTTAAGCCTTTCTGTACCCGAGTTGTGCTCCACTTCCTGTTCCTGCTTGAAGATGTGAGCCCTCAGCTTTCCGCCCTGGCTGCCTCCTGCCGTGTCTCACTGCCCTGATGGACTCGTGCCCCTCTGGAACCCTCGCTAAATAAACTCTTCCTTTTATAAGCATCCTTGGTCATGGTTTTTCTATCACAGCAACAGAAAAGTAACTAATATAGTATAGAAAAAACAGGTAATCTGCAAAAGTTACATCTTTCAGAAAATGAAATTGGCCATAGTCCAGTGTGATGAGGAAAGAAGTTAGAAGCCTTTATGAGTCCTCAGTCTGAAAGGAACAGCTATCATTTAGTAAGTTACTCAAAGTAGGAGCAATAGTTTTCAAATGTTAGATTTGTTGAAGAACAAAGTCCTTTGTCCATGAAATATATAAAAATCCAGAAATAAACTAGGACTCTCTAGAGTAATTAACTATGAGTGGTTCCCATTCTGTATAGCGAGGCCATGGTGGCTAGAAGTTGTCTATGCCTTTTATTTTGATAGGAAGAACACTTTATTGAGTACACATTAAGGGAACAAAGGGTTGGAGACAAGTGGAACCCTGCATGCCTTCTGTGCTTTTTAATTTCATCATCATAAAAACCTAATAAGTGGACTCTACCATTTCACTATAACAGCCCAAGAGCCTCAGAACCCAGGCCCGTAACTAAGAGCTCATGTTTTATCATTTTATATCTAGCATTTTAACATCTATCACTTCATTCAACTCACAACAATCTTGTTAAGGAGGCAGTGCCTGGATTATTTCATGACATTGAGCTAGATAGAATAATTCTTATTTTTCAAGTAAAGTCTCGAAGAGTTGAAATCCCTTTTTCCAAGGTGATAGCATGAGAGAGAATCCAGGTCACAGAATGCTCAGAACAAAGCCCAACTCACTACTGACATCATCAACATCCACCAAGATGACCCCGAGTCTACTGTGTGCAAGGTTAAAAACAAACAAACAAACAAACAAACAAACAAACAAAAAAAAAACAGAACGAGGAGCACACCTTCTTTCTCTTTCCCACCAGTACTACTACGGACACTCCCTGTCACATGTACGTCTCTCATAATTCCACCTCTGACTTCTTCATAGCCCAATGATGACAGTAGAGGGTGAAAAAATGGAAGCTTCTGCAGTACGTGAACAAACTGGGCAGTGGTCACATTTTTTTGTGTCTCATTTTAGGTTCATTGAGGAAGACTACAGGCTTTACTCAGTCACAGGGCTGCGGCTGGCTATTGTGCCCTTCCCCCCAACAGTAAAACTATGAATGTGAAATATTACTTTCTTGTGTAGATAACCTTAGACATTAGTACCTGTAATTTCTGTGATGTGGTTTATTGTCTGTCAAAACATCTAATCATTTTGATTTAGATCTGTTTTTCTAATTTGGAGATTATTCTCAGAATCAAATTATACTTTTACAAAGATGATTTTAAGATAAATATATTCCAAATGCCAGAATTACTTTAAGCAAGTCCTCTCATAGGGTATATAATATTATTATTGATGTTGAAATTAATTTAGCAATTCCTCTATAAAATGAAAGATAAAATCCTGGGTGGCTGAGATAGCTCAGGAAGTAAAGGCACTTCCTGTCACTCATGATGAACTGAGTTTTAGTCTCTGGACCCACAATTTGGAAAGAGAGAACCAAGTCCTGCAAGTTATGAACTCCACAGTCCACATACATGTAGAGGCACAAGTATGCATACACACATATATACACAAGGTAAAAAATAAATGTAATAAAAATTAAAATGCTACTTGACAATGTAAAAGTCATTAGGAATTGAGTCTCTTTTAAACAAGGTAGAAATATGTTTTTGTTCAATTTCAGATGTTTAAAGTAGTACAAAATAGTGTCAGTTTCCCTCCAAAGAAACAAGCATCGTGTACTCTACCTGAGTGCTGTGGGGTGTATAGGAATTTGTCTGTATAGTTGAAGAGCGATCTGTTGCTATCCAATACTGGCATTTTTTTCAGTTTTGAAAAATGTTTTGACACAATTTCCAAATACACATATGAAGTTGAGTTTTCTCCTCCAGACAATTGTGTGGGTTGGATCTATAAAAATGGACAGTAAAATATGACTTGAAGTTTATAAAGAATGCTGGCTTTCTAAAAATCGACAGTATCTCATTAGAACCCAAAGAAACTTGTATATTGCATCTGTAAAAAGTGGTACAGTCTACTATTCAGTAAGTTATGGAAGAAGGTTGCCAGCCTGGGCTACATAGTCAGATTCTGTTTCAAAAAGATCAAACCAACCAGACAAACAAACAAATAAAAAATGGTTGGGAGCCAGAAGAATAAATTAGTTTTTCCAAGAGTCCTTCATTGTCTAATATCATAATAGATACTTGGATTTAAGCAACTGACAATCCCCTTGGTTCGTGTTTCCTAAATTCACAGGTATTTCATAGAATGACCACTAGAGAAATGTAGGAAACCTTCACTTCATCAGCTTCTGGATGAATCCATGTTTCCCACTCTTTCTGCACAATCTCCTGACTGATGGTCTGGTCAATTGTGTTATGTCACACACTTCTGTTCCCACAGTGTGCATACATGCATTCCAGTTTGGGTATGTAATTACAATTATCCCCGAGTCAATAATTATCCCAATCAATAATATAGGAATTTAATACAGTAACAGAAAATAAAGAGAGAGAGAGAGAGAGAGAGAGAGAGAGAGAGAGAGATGTTTCTATGAAAATGTAGACTTTGGAACCATGGGATAAGAGTTAATCTTTGAAGCCAAGCGCTGTAGAATTCAGTACAGTGAGATTAATGTAGAAATATGGAAAACAATAAAAATCTGTAGATTTCCTGCTCTGAGATATTTTACATATGTCTTTAAGTCTGTTCTCTAATTTTAAGAAACAAGTTACAGACTAAAAATGACTTCTATAAATTGTAATATAGAAGGTTTGACAGTGGTCTCAAAGATAAGACTTGCAACAGTACCAAATACATAGGAAAAAGACGCTTTAGAGTTCAGGATGAAATGAAGTCCTTATGTATCAGTGTTTATGATCCCCATCTTCACCGACTCCCTCAGTTGACAATGTGACTGTTGAGTAGAATCTCTGTGATGATGCTGTAGCCATGCTGCCTTACACTGTGGCCACTACTCATATATGGCCGCTCCAGCACGACAATGTGGAGAGTTAGTGTCACTGAGGAACTGAAGTGTAACGTCAGCTACATTGAATTGATTTGAATCAAAAGGCAAATGTGGCTAGTTGCTGCTTTGCATCAGAGCAGAGTGTCTATAGAAAGTAACACTGTGGGAAATGAATTTTAATTTTCTATAAACCTAATAAATACAAGTACATTTTAAAGAGATTATCACAATACATTTTTACTATTTTTATTTTATGTGTATAGAATGTATTTCCTGAATGTATGTGAGTGCACCCGTGTTGTGCAATGCCCGTGGAGGTCAGAAGAGGTCGTCAGAGCCCCTGGAACTGGAGTTAGGACAGTTCTTAGCTGCCATGTGGGTGCTGGGAATTGAACTCTGGTCCTCTACAAGAGCAGCCAGTGCTCTTAACTGCTGAGCCATCTCTCCAGCCCCGAGATTAGCACATTAGTTCTCAAAAGCATTAATGAAATAAATCCTGTGATTTGTGGTTGTAACTGCTCAGCATTTATTTAGATCAACATTTCTCAAACGTGTGTGTGTGTGTGTGTGTGTGTGTGTATCCATTTTAAAGAATAAAAGATATGGAGGACTTGCAGTTTTGACAGTTTGTTATGTACAATGTAATAACAATCGATCATAATGTGACTCAAATATATACACTCATATTAGGGTTATATGCCTATGATTTTTGATATTTAAAAATAAAAATAAATCCATAAAAGTTTTTAAATATTTCAAAATTAGTACAATTCTAATTTTAAGCTCTTTATTACAGTCTTATTTTTAGTTTATTTATAGAGTTCTCACTTTAAAGAAACACTGCTCTAATGAGCCCCAAAGCTCCTTCCAATTCTTCTATCATTTTTCTGGGGGTTATTACCAGAATTTTAAATAAGAAATGAGCTGTGACCATGATTGTAAACTATCTACACTAAAATGACTTTTGTGGTACTGGAGATTAAACCCAGAGCCTTGTGCAAACTAGAGAAATGCTCTACCACTTAACTGTGAGCCCTTCCCCAAAAATGTCTTAATAGAAGGAGGTCATTTGTTTAAATTGGTTATTTCTATCGTGGATTTTCAAAGAGAGCTATTCACTGCAGGAATCAATAATTTCATTGGGGACTGGAACTGTAGCTCAGTGGCAGAGTGCTGGCCTAACATAAGGCCCTGTTTCTGTCCCCAACAGCACCATCACCACTGGAGTTGGGGGTTGGGGTGGAAACTCATATGTTGTTAAAAGAAAAAGAAAGAAAGAAAACAATGATTTTAATAGTTTGAGATGCTATTCATTTAACTACAGAATACTGGTTTACTCAAATGTTCAACAGTCTGCATATTCATGTTTCTCTACTTTGTAATGACAATTTTCCTATAAATATATTTCTAGATCATCTCCAAATGTGTTCCTATTGATATATTTTTTTCCTACAAAAATGTTAACATTTGCAGGGCTGGAGAGGTAGCTCAGCAGTTAAGAGCAATGGCTCAGTGGTTAAGAACACTGACTGCTTTTGCAGAGGACCTGGGTTCAGCTCCCAGCACCCACATAGCGGCTAACAACCATCCTAACCTCAGTTTCAGGGGATCTGATGCCCTCTTCTGACCTCCATGGGCATTGCATGACACAGGTGTACTTATATACATGCAGGTGATACACTCATATGCATAAAATAAATAAAGATAATAAAAATAAAATATTAAAAATGTTAACAATTTGCTAAAAAAACAAATTTCTTTTGCTTAAAACTTTGTTTCACTCAGATTATTATTACCTCCTGACAATCATCTGCTAAGGCAATGGTAGAGTGATACAAATGATCTCTATGTTATCAATATACAAACTTGTATATATTTTACCAAAAACATTCTGAAGATATAAAAAAGATGAAAGATGAATACATACTGTTAAGTTTGCAGAGTTTTGGAATTTGTTTTCTGGTGATAAATTAACAGAGTCTGAAGAATAATTTACTCTTTCATCAGGATAACTTTTTATAGAGATTGTAGCATCAAATGCTTCTGTGTATCCATGAGCTTGAATTGTAATATTTTCAGATGCTCCAACATGGAAGACTTCTGGTGCCAAAATAACATATCTATTGAAACAAGAGAAGAAAAGTTTCTATATTTTTATGTCACAAATTCTTATATTTCTGATACCTTTTATCTCATTTGTGATCCATTTTCAAGTAGACATCTTTCAACTTAAAACTATATAATAAATTTTATTTTGTGATCTATGACAAATTCAGCATAGTTTCCAAGAAGAAATAACTTACAATTAATCCTAAGAAACAGAGCTGGGAGCTTGATTTCTATTTAGAAAGGCAGTCGCGGTGCCTTCCAGTCCCACTGTACCCAGGGAAGACACTGACTAGAACATGTAAGTGGGATTGTTTTTTCCATCAATGAAGAAAAATATCAGATACACACCCATTGTTGAATACCATCTGTCTCCTGCTGGCTCAGTGAGGTGACATCACTAGCCTTTTCTGAGACAAAAATAATGTCTCTGTGATATCACCTTATTTTCTAGGCTATAGTGGGGTTAAATGAGAACATGTCTATAGGCACGCGGCATGCTATTCCTCAATACATAATGACAGTCACTAAGGTTGTCAAAAGGAGGTGATCTTAGAAATATTATGTTACACAAGGAGGTGGGTAAGGACAAACATTCAATATGGGTGAGCTGGAGTCACCTATTTAGAAACTGAAGTGATGGACTTGAGCTAATCAGCAGTAGCACAGCACCGTGGTACAGCAATGATTATGACAGTGACTGAGTAGTTATAGGTCAGGCTATGATAGGACTGCATGGAGCCATTTCAGACCTCACAAGAACTCACTGATGCTCTGGATACTGTTATTCCCATTTTACTTGTGATCAAAAATGATTTGATCATGGTCAAATGGCTTCTGTGTGAACAAGGACTTCATGTTCAGGGCTCTCTCAGTTTCCTTGTTTATAACTGCTGTCAAGGTTGCAAGAGTAGTTCAACCATAGACTCTTCCCTCCTCTTGTTTCTTTTTAATGCAATTCATACAAAAATAGAACTGAATTCATATTAGCTTTGAAACACAAGGGTTTTTTTTTTTTTTTTTGGTCTTTTTGAGACAGGGTCTCCCTGTAGCACCATCTGTCCTGGAACTCACTATGTAGACCAGGGTGGCCTTGAACTCACAGAGATCTGCCTGCCTCTGCCTCCCAAGTGCTGGTATTAAGGGCGTGTGCCACCACGCCTGGCTGAAACACAAATTTTAATGTATATGATGTTCTTTATTTTGTTAGATGAGATTTTCAATCACAAACAATCATAATATATCACTTAATCAGAATAGAGAGGGCTGTGCATGTCACTACACAGAAGAGAATTGTGTAACAACCCCAAAGGGTTCATGGGTTCCCATATTCAAGTTTTCCAGAAGACAAGGGGTGTATTCACCACCCCACATAAAAATCGTTGCAGGCTCCTGCCAATATAACATTTAAAATTTTTTTTAACAATCAGAAGGTCTTTAGTAACAATGAGTGTAGTTTGCCACCATTAAAGAGCTTTAAAGAATCTGGCTGTTCTGGGGCTGGAGAGATGGCTCAGCGGTTAAGAACACTGTTCTTGCAGAAGACCCAAGTTTGAATCCCACCACCCACATGGCAGCTAACAACTGTCCATAACTACAGTTCCAGGGGATCCGACAGCCTCTTCTGTCCTCTGTGGGCATTGCATGACACAGGTGCACTTACCTACATGCAGGCAATACCCACATACACATAAAATAAAAATAATAAATAAAATATTTTTAAAAAAGAATCTGGAAGTTCTCCTACATAATTAGTTTGAAGCCTTTTATAGGTCAGTTGAACAATCACCAGACTTATATTATCCAATATCATATACTTAGCCCAGACACAGAAAGTGAGAAATGGTAATGAGACTCATTTACAGAAACCTCTCACTGTGCAGACACCATTCTAAAGACTGTACAAACACCTCTCCCTGGGCTACTGCAACCATCTGTAAGGAGGGCCTCACTGTAGCTCTTATTTTAAGATGAGATATCCACTATTAACTTATCCTGGGTCACAGAGCTACTAAGTAAGAGATTAAGGACCAAACTAAACAGTCTGTATCCAGAGTTAATATTTACAATAGCTGTCCTAAACTGAACTTACTCAGAATTTTGAAATTAGAAAAACTTGAAAACAAAAAGCTGTATTAACACCAGTATACTTAGAAACCTTGCACTACTGAGTTCAACACTTCTTCCCCTTGTCAATGTGATGGGAGTGGTAAGACGTAAAATACTGAGGGTTTCGAAGCCCGTACATCTGGCTGTGGATCTTCTCTTCATACACATTTTGATCCTCATTGATATGTCTGCAGCATAAACTTTTCATTTGAAGGATTTCATCGTTTGTATTCTTTAAGTATCAGAAGAAGATCAGTAGGAATGTTTACTCTGCCTTTACCCAGCATGCTTTCCCTGGATTAGTGCACGGCTTGCTCCTGTTTCTTCAAGCTCTTTGTGTCACCTCCACTGAGAACTTTCCCTGTCCACACCTTTATATCCCGACCTTTCATTTCTGCATCTTCATGTTTTTTCATGCCCTAGCCCTTGGAACTACTCATCCTTATTATTTCATTGGTCCCTTCATGCATCATCCGCTTTTCCCACTAGAATGCAGCTCTAGCCTATCAAGTGGTAAGTGCTCAATAGATATTTGTTGCATCAGTCAATCCATTAGGTGATTAATTACCATGTTGGACATGGTGCACTTTCTTACTTTCTCAGAGAAAGTGAGGCATCACCTTTTTAAAGGGCCAATGCAGTCGAGTAGAAAGAATGCAGAATATTTCTAGACAAGAATCATGGAGGCCCAGGTTCTGGCCTAGTTCTGCTACTAATGTGATGTCAATCAATCTTGTCATCGCTGATGTTGAGCTGCTTGTCATTCAAAATGGAGTAAAAGTTACCGAAGATAATGGAGTGATTGTTGCCAGGTGATAAAATCAAAGACTAGGGATGAAGAGGGGTATCAATTAATCACATCCTGTGTTTGGTACATTTATAATCTATTCATATCCGTACATTGAAAATAGGAATGAATTTGTAAAGACTTTGATAAAGCCCTGCCGACTCTCCAACAGCAAGACTTTTGACCAGCCACTTCCCCTATCTGGGTGTATTCTCATATACAAAATGAATAGGCTTAGTAAGAGGATCTCCAGTTGTTTTTCTGTGGTTAGCTACAATGTGGGTGCGGAGATTAGAACCCTTGTCTTCTGCAAGAGCAGCCAGTGCTCTTAACTGCTGAGCCATCTCTCCTTCCAGCCCCCTGAAAATATTTTAAATATTAACATAATCTGCTGAATCTGCTTTTCATCCATCACAATCATATGCATGATAAAATGAAGCCGGTTAGCTTCACTTACCTTTGTTCCTGTCCCCAGCTTGTCCCCAGGAGGATTAAAAACCAAAGTATTCCCCAAAGGCCCATGCCTTGAGATGGTACAAAACCCACAGAGATCTCCTCCTGGAAGTCACTTCCTTTTAAGTAAAGTGAACTTGGAAAAGAGGGATAAATTAATTTTCTTGTTAATTATTAATGCCAGGAAAAGGGATTACTAAATACGAAAACAAAATCAGAACTAAAACACCCTTTCATGCCTAGGAACATCGATAAGAGGTATTTCATAGGAATTTACACCCAGAGGATTTGCTTTTATTAACACAACGTAAGGATTGTCATGGGAAGCCTGGCACTGTGGAGAAAGGCTCAGTGCTGGAAGTTAGGAGTCACGTGGCTTTTGGTCCTCGTTCTCGGCACCAGGTCATTTGCTCTGATGTTCTAATGTCTTTGAGCATGCCTGTACTGGTCAGTTTTTCCTCCTTGTGACAAATACCTGAGGAAAACAATTTAAAGATGAAAGAAATATTTTGGCTCAGGGATTCTGAGGTCTCAGTCCATAGTCACTTTCCCCATTGCTTCTGGGCCCCAGCACAGTGAGACAGATTTGAAGAGGGAGCATGTGGGGGAGCGCTGACGCTCACCTCAGAGAAAGAGAGAAGGCCAGCAGGGCCAGAAACAAGAAGCGCCCAGTGACCTACTTCCTGAAACAGGCTCTGCCTCCTATGTCGTCACCACTTCCCACTAAGGTCAGTATACAATGAGCCATCATTGTATGTGGTAATTCATGATGCAGTGCCTTCAATAAGGCCCTGTCAGATGACAAAGAAAACGGAAACATGTAATAATTTGGGGGACATTACAGATTCAAACTTTGACACTATCTCTGAAGGGTTTTAATTATTTCTAGTCCTGACAGAGAACTGTCTGGATTTAATTTCAAGTTGGTATGATTTTAGGATGGGCCTGAATTAGACAAGGCTAACAAGGTGGTCTTTTTTAGGGAAGACCTGAGTGGCAGCAACCTTGGTCTGGGAAATGGTCTAAGGATCACCAAGATCTTCCAAGGGGTTCCGAGGAATACTTCCTTTTCTGCCCCAGCGTAGAGAAGACATGATGCTGTGACCATGTTATGCTGAGGATGCTGGCATTATTCTCTAAGGAATCAGACACTTTAGTATTTAGCAGGGAACGTACAAATTCCCATATCTGTTAATTCATGTTCCACACATTCAAACTGGCATTCATTCAGACAAGGAGTATTTTATTCAAAAATTCATACCATTCATTAATATTTTAATAACTCATGTTATTACTCATGTGACAACTATAACTCATGTGACAACTAAGTCCATTAACTAATTTAAAAGTAAAATTTTACCCTATGTTTGTAATTAAGTTAGAGAATGAGATCTATTCAGTACGATGCTTTATTTATATCTTGCTTTCATCATTTTTCTCTCTTAATAAAGGTGTTCGTTCTTTGAAATAAAATAAACGTCTCCAGACATATTTGTACAAATAGATTTTTGCAGTCACATTTTCATCACTTGCTTTGAATTAATAATTTCCTACTTACCAACACTTTTATACTTAACTTGTTAAGGGTGGCAAGGAACAAAAGCACAATTGATATGCAAATTTCACTGAAAGTGTCTCTTACATGTGTCCTGGAAATTGTAAAATTCCACCAATATTGTCCAACCCTCTAGGTTTATTTCAAAAGAACATCTGTAAAATGATTAATCTGGGTTGTGAAAGATGGGTCAAATAGAAACAAAGTACCTTTACCATCACTTTCAGGAAATGAAAATTGAAACTGGGAAAGAACACTCCAATCAATATAAGGCAATGTTTGAATTCCAAGGGCAAAGAAATTGGCTTGTGGGACAGTGTAAATTATACTGAAAGTCATTTCAAATTATTAGCATCTCTTTGCTAGAAACATTGAAAGAGCTATGAACTTCAAAGATTCTCAACAAGGAGAATCAACTTTTTCTTCTTTTCTGCTGTTTTGGGTGTTAGTTTGCTCCTGTTGTTCCAAACTCTTATGGTGGTGGTTAATTAAGTCACTCATTTGAGTTCTCTCTAATATTTTTAATGTAGGTAATTAGTGATGTAAACTCTCCTCATGACTGTTTTCATTGTATTCCAGAGGTTTTGGTACACCACTTTCATTTTTATTTAATTCTAGAACTTTTTATATGCTTCATGATTTCTATACATAATATTGTGTTGTTTCATCTCCATGAGTTTGTGTATCTTTTTCTGTAGATTTTTTATGAAAGTGATTTTAAGCTTTATTCCATTGTAGTCAGATAGAGTACAAGGAGTTATTTCATTTTCTATATTTATTGAGATTTTCTTTGTGTCCCAATATGTAGCCTATTTTTTGTGTAGGTTAAAAATAAGCTATTTTCCTTATATCCTTCTAGTTACATGACACTGCCAGTAATTTGAGTTTTTCCTTTTTAAATTTTTATTTTGAAATATTTTATTGAGTATTTGTACATTTCATATAACAAATCTTAATCAAATTTAGACCCTCTCCTCCATCTGTGCCCTTATAGCCACCCCCACTGGATTTCATGCATTCTGTCAAGGCTTTTTCCTGAATACTAGCTCCCATAGTTCTAGAATATACTGTGGAAATGGCTAAGGGAGAAAATCATTCAATGGTCAAAACTAGCCCTGAAGCCTAATAACCATAACCACTGGCACAGCAAGCTGTCTCCATTGGTGCAGTAGTGGCACTTTTATCTAGCGGCTAATCAATGCCTATCTAATTGGACTTAAAACCCTCTTAGTGAGGGAATTCATGGGTGGCACTGTAAAAACAGTCAAATACACAAAGCTTGGAGAGGACATAGATCCTCTGTCCCTAAAACCCTATCTCTGGCATATCTTTAGACAAGTGAAATTTCTTACCATATGCTATATATGGAGCCTTATATTTGCCAACAAATATTCCATACACCATTAATCAAAGAAGCTCCTTTTTACAACAGATGGAGGCTATGACATAGTTCCATAACTGGTCACACATAGAGACTATATGTTTGAGAGATGCCCAGTACTGAGTGACACATCTACAGTGAAACCTCTGCACCTAAGGCTCATGGAACATATCAGAACATGGGGTAGAGAGAATGCTAATACATCCCTCAATCTCACAAACAAAGCTTCCTCATATAACAGATTGTGATGCACACAGAAGGTCACAACTGGCTAAGTTATAGAGAACAAGAGACTGCAGAGTGCATGTCCCTGGACAGGGCTCCTACATTTAATCTCACCTACCCATGGCTCAGGGACCATTGCAGAAGAGGGGGAGAAAAGATTGTAAGAGCCACGGTTGGTGCACGAACATAAGGAAACGGGCTTTTGAGCCACTGGGAACATGCTCATATGAACTTGAAGTAATGGTGACAGCATGCACAAGATCCAAGCAGTTGTATTCTAGGTGCAGAAAACTACTTAGGCCTTTTTCCTTTCACAAGATGGAAGCTGAGTTAGATGGTTCTTGCCCTGAGGGCACACTTCCCATTGTTTGAGTGTATAGCAGGAGGTTTAATGGTGCACAACTCCTTAACAGTGACAGCCTCTCTTCCAGCACACACCACAGATGCAACAAGTTTTCCAGAGCTTGACTTCTCTCCAGACTGTACATTTTGTATGTCTTTCACCCCACTTGCTCCTTTTTGTTTTAGACCTGCATAAGCATCATTGTTAATGATCAAGCCACAGATTAAATGTCAGACTGTCTTGAAAGTTCCTCCACCAAAGAAATTAGCCCATTACTTTCTAATTTAGCCTCAGCCAAGTTCTTAGGACACTAGCAGAGGGCAGCCAGATCCATTGCCAGGATATCACAGGAATGGCCTCTAGCTACTTGCTGTTTATGTCCTTGAGCCAGGTCTCTAGAACAGTCCGTTAAGCTCTGCATACAACATTCAGCCACTTTCCCAGTTCAAAGTTCTAAAGTCTTCTACGTTCCTCTGAAAAGCAACATGGTTAGGTTTTTTACAGCAACAACACGCTGTTTTGTTTGACTGTTTTTCTGTTGCTATGACAAAACTCCATGACCAAGGCAATTTATAAAAGGAGGAATTTATTTGAGCTTATGGTTTCAGAGGAAGACCCCATAATACTGGGGTAAGCATGAGGGTAGGAGGTGCCTGAAGCAGATAGCTGAGTATTCACATCTCCAATGGCAAACAGGAAGCAGAGAGAGTAAACAGGAAGAGGGGCAAAGCTATAAACTATCAAAACCTACCCCCAGTGACACATTTCCCCCAACAAGGCTGTAATTCCTAAAATACCCCCAAACAGTGCCACCAACTATGGAAAAAGCACACAGATATTTAAGCCAATGGGGGAATTTCTCATTCAAACACCACAGTATCCACAGATGTTTCCAATACAGAGTTCCTAAAAAACAATTGGAATTTTTAAAAAGGATTCATTCTGCTCTTTTATTTGCAATTTTATTTTAAGATTGTGAACAATTCACCTTTTTTTCTGGAAAAAGGTGTGTCCAGCTACCCATCCTGCCAGGTCTTCAGGTCAACAGGACACCCAGGAGGCTGGCGAAGCACAGGGGAAGATGTATAGGACACGTGGCACATGTGATTCAAAGTCAGCTCTCTCACTTCGGGTCACAGCATGTTAGTGTTCTTAAAGACAATATATAAATGAAATCCTTAAAAGTTCTGATAACATATTAATGAAAGTTCCATAAATTTTGACAGTATATAATGAGGGAAAACTGAAGTAAGCCTTCAACCTTAACAGTTGTAATATGACAGAACTTTGGAGGTTTAGAATTCTGGGGTGCATTGGAGGCATCCAGTCTTGAAGATAAATAAGCATAAAATTTATAGAACGATATGACTTTATGTTTACCCTGGTTTGGACTCTGGACCCATGCATTCTGCCCTGTGTTAAACCACTTCCAATTTCCAGTTCCCAAGAACTGTAGAAGACTTTTTCTTACCAACATTTACAAGCTATCTGCTTTTCAACTTTCAGGTTTTTTGTTTTGTTTTGTTTTTTTGTTTTGGTCTTTTTGAGACAGGGTCTCCCTGTAGCCCCAGCTGTCCTGGATTCACCATGGAGACCAGGCTGGCCTCACAGAGATCTGCCTGCCTCTGCCTCCCAAGTGTTGGGATTAAAGGCATGTGCCACCACGCCCGGCTCAACTTTCAGTTTTATATAGGGCTTGAAAACTGCCTCTCAGCACCATGAAATTATATAAAATTATCCAGACTGGAGAAGCTTCTGATACAAAATGTAATACTTACAGGACTCCAGTTGGAGGGTTTTACGTTTATAAAATCGGAGCTGATTTGCTATCACACAGCATTCACTGAAAGCTCTGGCACAGTGTGGGCCTATGGTAACCCGGGCAACCCTCTCCTCACAGGTTTCATCATCATTACGACGGGCTCCATCATAACAACATTTCTTCACCACTGGATGTCTGTATTTAGCAACTGAAATGATAATAATACTCATGCCTTTGATAACGCTCAGTCAGAACATCTTAGTCTTTGGAGGAATCTTGAGTCACTTGGTTTTTATCATCAAATGAGTCCCCTGACCACAGAAGCTACTGCTGGTTGACTGACCAGCCAATCCTTGGAACTTCTCTAAGAACAGGGAGAATGTATTCCAACTCACACTGAATGGTTAAAGGGTTTGGGGCAATTCCTTTAACACTAACTTTTGAAACTGGCACTTTGAATTCAGCACCTTTTTGTACATTAAGTTAAATATGCAACTTTTCAAACATTCCTTATCTGACAGGGAGACCTTCATAGGGACATAATCCTCCTTCCTAAGGACTCCTTACAACTGGCTTATTCTCTTTCATGAGAATAACATGGAATGAAGGTGAGGACTACATTAACTCATATGCAAATGGATACAAGTCACGTAAGTCTACAGTGATTGTAATATTATAAGCATGAGTCTTGGCTAAACTCAGGTCATAGACTTCCAAATCCATACTTTTTATTCTAATATGTTCAATAATGAACAATTTAAATAATTCCCTCTAGACTCAGTTTTCAAAGATTAATCTAAAATGCTAATAATTTAAATATGCAAAATAGAACAAATAGATTTTTAGGTATTTTCAGAAGTTAATACAATCTCAGAATTTATCAAAACAAAGTGGAAGAATGTCATTTCAATTAGAAAACCAAATTTATAGAGAAGCTATATTTGTGATAAATAAGCATTAATGTTTTCGCTTTCTAGAGATAGAAATTAAAATTTTATTTTCTTAGGATTAAGAATATGACCAATGAAATACTATATTTATTTGAATTAACCTTTGTAAGGGAGGTGAAATAAACATCCATATATATATTTCCTCTCACACATTGTGTTTTAGTTTGGGAAAATACATCATGTCTCGTTTTCTACAGCTTTTGAATGTTATAATCATGTTTTTACAATTACATTTTTAGAGTACCTATTTTTTCTATTTCGTGTTGTAGTCTCGTGGTCTCATATAGTCTTGAACTGACAGTTTTTTTGTAACCTTCATCTGTTTAAAAAGAGAGAGAGAAAGAAAAAGAGTAATTCTTTGAATTTGTTTAGTCACATTATTCTCATTTATGAGATGGGTATCTTTTAGTTAAGAAAAGTATCTATTGATAATCACAACTATTTACTGTAAAATTACAATGGAAAGACTTTATTGAGGCATTAACCAAGTTTGATTCTGCCCATTAGGTTCCAGAAAAATTGGAGGCATAGAAAATCTCTGTAATCTACAAAAGCTACAGGAAATGAAAGTGGCCATAGTCCAGTATGATTAGAAAAGAAGTTGAAATCTTTCTGGGTTCTAGATCTGCAAGGAGCAAGTTATCACTCAGTAACTTATTCCAAGTAGCAGGAAACATTTTCCAAATGTTTAGATTTGCTGAAGAATAAATCTTTTTAAAAGGTACTTAAAATGAGATTTATTTTTAAAATTCTTTTGTCCATTGACAAAAATACCAAATTCAGAAATAACCTGGGAATCTCTGGAGTCATTAGCTACATGCAGTTCTCTTTGCATAGCGATGGCATAGTAGCCAGAAGTTGTCAGGCTTTGCATTTTACTGTATTTTTTATGGTGAGCATGTTACTGAGTACAGTGGGATGGACAGTAAGTGGAATGTTGCCTGTTCTGTGCTTTTGCTTTCCTCATCATAAAGACCTGATAAGTGGACTCTGCCATTTCACTGCAACAGCCCAAGAGCCTCAGAGCCCAGGCCCTATAACTGAAGCTCATGTGTATCATTTTCTCTCTAGCATTTTCATGTCTCTCAGTTCATTCGACTCACAGCAGTCTTGTTAGGAGGATGGACTATTTCATAACACTCAGCTGGATAGAATAATCCCCACTTTTCAAGGAACATTTCAAAGAGGTTAAATCCCTTCTTCAAGATCAGAGATTGTGTCAGAATCCAGACCATGGGATGTCCAGAATACATCCCAGCGAGTGTTCCACTCACTACTGTCCTCACCAACATCGAACAAGATTAGCAGGTATCTACAGTGTACAAGGATTTAGAAAAGAAGGGCTGGAGAGTGGGGAAGAGGTTAAGATCACATATATATGTTGCTGTTGTAGTTAAACTGAGTTGGATCCCCAGCACTCATGTAGGGCAGCTTCCAATTCCAGTTCCAGGGGAGTCCTCCAGCCTCCACGGACACCTGTACACACACACACACACACACACACACACACACACACACACACGTACGCACGCATGCATACATGCACACAAACATAAATGTAATTAAGATGCTGTTTTAAAACACAAGTCATTAGGAATTGGATCTCTTTTAAGTAAGGTAGAAACATATCTCCACTGAAAGTCAGTTGTTAAAAGTTCTGTAAAATAGTGCCAATTTTCAGTCACACCTTTAATCCCAACACTCAGGAGGTAGAGATAGGCGAATCTCTGTGAGATAAAGGCCAGCCTGGTCTACATAGTAAGTTCTGGGCTAACTGGGGCTACAGGAAGAACATATCTCAAAATAATGTTTAAAAAAATAGTGCTGATTTTCCCTCAAGGAAACAAGCATCATGTACTCTTACCTGACAGCTGTGACATATATACACTTTTGTCAGTATGGTTGGAGACAGATCCATTGTCGTAAGTTACTGATATTGTTTCCAATTTTGAAAAATACTTTGACACAATTTCCAAGTACACATATGAAGTTGTGTTTTCTCCTTCAGACAATTGTTTGGGTTGTATCTGTAAAAAAATTGATGGAAAAATTATAATTTTACAGTTATAAAGAGTGCTGAATTTCTAAAAACCCACTGTAATCTCATTAAAACCAAAACAAGTTTGCATATTGCACCTTCTAAAAAGTTGTTTGGCCTCCTACTCTGACAGGATTGCCAGCCAGTTCAAGCCAGCCTCAACTACATGGTGAGAATCTGTCTCAAAAACAAAAACCAACAACAAATGGAAAAAAAAAAAAGTGGTACAGGAGCCAGGAGGGTAAACTAATTTTTCCAAGAACCCCTCTTGTCTAATATCATAATGAAAACTTAGCTTTAAGCAACTGAAAATCTCTTTGGTTCATGTTTCCTAAATTCCACACACATATTATAGAACTATTATAGAAACATGAGAAACCTTCACTTACTTCATCAGCTTCTGGATGAATCACTGCCCACCACTTCCTCTGTACAATATCCTGATCTGGAAACTTGCATCACATCACACACTTTTGCTCCCACAGTGTAGATGCATGCATTCCAGTTTGGTATGTAATTACAATTATCCCCTTTATTTCCAACGATATAGGAATTTACTACAGTAACACAGATAATCAAAAGGAAAGAAATGTTTCTGTCAAAATTTAGGCTTTGGAACCCTGGGATAAAAGTTATCTCTAAAATCAATGACTGTGGAACCAGGTAATTTTAAGCTCTTTGTAACACTTCAGATACACTGTTACACTAGGCCCCAGAGCCCCTTCTAACTCTGATAGCCTCTCTTATTTCTGACTTTTAGTTTTCGTTTTAGAATATTTGATGAGAAATTGCAAGCATGATTCTAAACAATCTACAATAAAATGACTTTTTGTGGTACTAGAGACTGAACTCAGGGCCTTGTGCACATTGGGTGTGTGCTCTGTTGTTGAGCTGCATCCTCTGCCCCAAAATGTCTTACTAAAAAAAGCCATTTGCTTAAACAGGTTATTTCTACTGTGATGGGTGCTGTTCGCTACAGTTATAAATAATTTCATTGTGGGCTGGAGCTAAGCTTAGTGCTGGCCTTTAGCAAGGCCCTGGCTCTCTCCCAGCAGCACCATCACTGCTGTGGATGAAGAGGGGACTAGAATGTCATGTGTTGTTATGTAGAACCCTGAGACCCTCTTCATTCACCCGCTACCCCCCAATCCCTCCAGACCCCCACTAATTGCTCTTTTAGCTTCTGTAAAATGCTTGGCTGCTGCTTTAGACATGCCTAGACATACCCTGGCATGCCCTGACCCCCGCCTGCTATCCCCCCCCCGCCCCGCTTCCAGGAAACTATAGGTTAAGCAAGCCCTAGCATGAAAACTGCCCTATAAGGTAAAAACAGAGACTCCTGGCCCCACAGATAACAGTCAGCACATTCCACAGCCCTGAGAATAGCACCCACCAATAACGCAGGCTCCTTGAACCAACCAAAATGTATCTTCGGTATTCCCCCCTTTGTCTAAAACCTATAAAAGTCTCCACTCTCCCTTACTCTGGGCTCTCAGCACGGATCGGTTGAGTTGGTGAGGTCTGAGAGCCCGAGCATAAGCCTGAATAAACCATAAACCTTTGCTTTTGCATTTTGGTGTGTTGGGTCCTTTGGTGTGTGGTCTTTTTGGGGTCCAGTGGATGGGGTACAACAGTTAAAGATAAGGAAAGAAAGCAATAATAGTTTTGGATACTATTCATGTAAGTTTTAAATACTGAGGCAAATATTCAATAGTATGCATGATCATATTTCTCTACTTCTTTGTAATGACAACTTTCTCAAAAAAATGCATTTCTAATTCATCTTCAAATGTTTTCATATTGAGTTTTATTTTTCAATAGCAATGTTATGTTTTCATGCATTGCTCAAATAGCAAACACAATTCTTTTGTGATACAAATGACTAAATCTCTATGTCATCAATGTTCAAGCTTGCACGTGTTTTGCCAAACACACACACACACACACACACACACGATAAATATATACAAAAGATACATACTGTTAAGTTTACAGAGTTTTGGAATTTGTTTTCTGGTGATAAATTAACAGATCCTAAGGAATAATTTGATTTTTTATCAGGATAGCTTTTAATAGAGACTGTTACATCAAATGCTTCTGTGTATCCATGAGCTTGAATTGTAATATTTTCAGATGCTTCAACACGGAAGACTTCTGGTACTGAAATGCTATATCTATTGAAACAGAAGGAAAAACTCAATATCTTTATATGATACATATTCTTATATTTCTGATGCATTTTTATCTCACTTGAGATCCATTTTCCAACAGATAGATTTCAGCATGAATACTATAAAAATTTATTTTGTGATCTATGACAAATTCAGCATAGTTTTCAAGAAGAAATAATTTGCAATTAAACCCTGAGAAACAGGGCTGGGTGTTAGATTTATATTTAGAAAGGTAATTACAGCGCCTCCTAGGCCCACTATACCCAGGGAATACTTAACAACAATCGATCCATTAAGTGATTACCTACTATGTATTCATGATACACTTTCGTATTTAGAGAAAGTAAGAGTCACCTTTTACGAAAAGCCAGTGCAGTGTAGTAGAAAGAATTGAGAATATTCCTAGACAAGAATCATGGGAGCCCAGGTTCTGGCCCTCGTTCTGCTACTAGTGTAAAATTGATCAATCATGATCTCTGTGAAGCTGAGCTAGTTGACTGTAAAAAGGGCATAAAAATACTAAAGGTAGGCTAGAGAACTGGCTCAGCAGAGAAGAGCACTGGCTGCTCTTGCAGAGGACCCAGGATGGGTTCCCAGCACCCACATGGCAGCTAAAAATGATTCATAACTCCAGTTCCAGGGATCCAAAAAACCCTCTTCTGGCCTCCTCAGGCATTGCATGACACAGGTGCACATAATGCAGGCAGACACTCATATAAATCAATCAATCAATAAATAAATAAAAATAAAACATAAATAAATAAATAAAATGCTAAAGGTGACTGTGGCTAGGTGACTAAATTGAACACTAAAGGTGGGAGAGGACTATCAACTGATCACATCCTGGGTATACATTTATAATTATAGTATATTCAGATGAATACATTGATTTTGTTTTAAAGGGGGAAAATCTGAAGTGGTAAACAGACCTTAATAAAATTTTGTTCCTGCTCACTCTAGCAGTGTGACCTTTGTCCAGTCATTTCCCTTATCTGGACTTATCCTCATATATTAAATAAATAGTTCAGTTAGATGATCTCCAGTTACTTTTCAGTGCTAAAATATATCTCTGGGTGTGAGGTCATTATTTGTCTCTGTTTAAAATCACAGATTCATCTCCTAAATGTAAAGATTCATCTCATAAATGCAAACATAATTACAGCAATTTTTATTTAGTTTCGGTTTTAAGATGAGGTCTT
Organism: Nannospalax galili; assembly: GCF_000622305.1. NCBI lineage: Eukaryota > Metazoa > Chordata > Mammalia > Rodentia > Spalacidae > Nannospalax > Nannospalax galili. The sequence continues at coordinate 1,481,926 of NW_008338996.1, read as the reverse complement.
GGTAGCTCTTCCAAAATGACCTTGAGCCTGTCATCCCTCCACTTCATCCTCTAAAGTGCTGGGATTAGAGATGCATTTTACAATATCAGGATGCAATACTTTTCAATCACAGAATTAGAAGTCATTCCCAAGTAACTCTGACTTAAGTGTAGTAATACCAAGAAACACAGAAAACTAAGTGCCAAATATAAATAAGCAATAAATGCCGAGAGTTTATTGTCTTGAGTTTACTTTATGCTTTTTGTTGAAGAGCAGCTTCCATAATCACTTACATAATTTTTTACAGCAGTCCCACAAAAGCAGTCATTTTCTTGGCCACTCATGGATTCAAAACACTGCCATGACTTTCTCATTCAGAACTTAGACCACCCACTTGATGCTCTCAGAGGGAGACAGAATCAAATCGTCACAATCTGCTGGGTCTACTTTTCACTCTTGGTAATCACATGCAGGATAAAATGAAGATGATTTACTTTACTTACCTTTGTTCCTGTCCCCAGCTTTTCTCCAGGAAAATTATGAAACAAAGTATTTCCCAAAAGCCCATGGCTTGAGATGGTGCAAAACTCACAGAGATTACCTCTTTGAAGCTTCTTCCTTTTAACTGAAGTGAATGTGGAAAAATTAGATAAATTGAATTTCTTATTAATTATTAACATGAAAAAGGGACTTCTGAGTAAGAAAATAAAACCAGAACTAAAACACCCTTTCATGCCCAGGAACACTTATTTGGTGGGAATTTATACCCCAGGGGCTTATTTTTATTAATAAAGTATAAGGACTGTAATGGGGAGCTTGGCACTGTGGAGAAAGACTTAGTGCTGGAAGTTGAGAGTCAAACGGTCTTTGGTCTTTCTTCTTGGCACCAGGTCATTTGTTCTGATGTTCTAATATCTTTGAGCATGCCTGTGCTGGTCAGTTTTTTCCTCCCTGTGAAAAAAAATTTCCCCGAAGGAAACAATTTTCAAGAGAATCAAACTGTTTTAGCTCATAGTTTCTGAGCTTTCATTCCATGGTCACTTGTCCAATTGCTTCTAGGACCCCCACATAGTGTGACAGACATGATAATGGGGAATATGTGGATTGTATTGTTCACCTTATTACAGGCAGGAAGAAGAGAGAAAGATACACAAAAGCTTAGAAGGAAATACCCTTCAAAGGCAAAAAACTACTAGTGATCTACTTCCTACAAATAGGTCCCACCTTCCGAGTCTTCATCTCTTCCCAATAGTGGCCATCACACCTGGCTCAATCAATGCAATAACCCACTAATAAATGAGAATGCTTATTAAACAATTGCTTCCATAAAGCTCTATCAGCTGGGAAGTAAGACATTAGCATGTAAGTGTTTGGAGGACATTTTAGACTCAAAACTTAACAAGACTCCTAAGAAGTGCTCCTTGTTTCTGATCTTACACAGGCCAATGTGGAATTGGTTTCAAGTTGGTATGATTTTAGGATGGGCATGCATTATACAAGTCTAACAATGTAGTTTAGCAGCATTTACTATGGGATGCCACATTATAGCTAAGCCTGAATTAAAACAACCTTGTTGGGGAACCCTGCTGTTAAGGTCAGCTCCTTTCTCAGCAGGGGCTTCCTGCCTGACTTACCTGGAAAGTGCCACCAAGCATGGATGCTTGGCCTCATTTGAAACATGACCTTTGGCATAGTTAGCTGCAATAAAACTGCCCCCAGCTTTTTTCTATATGATAATTAGGCATTGCCCTATAGCCAGATAATAGGATCCTGCTACCACATGTAAATAAAGCATACTATGAGCACCTATCAGCTGAAGCTTTGGCTGCTGCCTCCACACTATATTTTCCCTAACCCCCACTGAATAAATGAGCTGTTTCACTGAGTCTGGAGCTATATCACTGAACCTGCCTCCCCAGAAGGGCTTTCTTCCATCAGTGCTAACTGGCCATCCTGACCCCGTTCATCGCTTCTGCTCCCTTTGTCCTCGTGGAACGGTGGCCAACGACCCACGAGGGGAGGGGGAGACCCCACACAACCTGACACTTAGAATCTATTTTTAAGCTAAGAGCAGACCAAAACTGCTGAAAACCTATCCCTTCAGAATGCTCTCTGAACTGTTAAGGCCTTGATATTTCTTTTATGGAAACAGCACACCCAGCATGAAATGGGGAAGTAAAAGTTGGATTCTTACCTTTTATATTTTTATTTATTTTTATTTTTATGTGTATGAGTGTTTTGCCTGCATGTATATAAGAGCACCGTGTCTTGCCAGAAGATAGTATCAAATTCCCTGGAACTGGAGTTACAGACAGTTGTTAGCCACCATATGGATGCTGGGAATTGAACCCATGTCTTCTGGAAGAGCAGGCACTGAACCATCCCTCCAGCCCCTGGACCCTTATCAGAGAAGAATTTTGCCCTTTCTGATCCCTGGACTTAGACCAGCATTCACAGAACCAAAATCAAATGTTATCAATTTAAGCTCATCTATTGTTTGCAATATAAATGGAATAATGTTCATATCTTTGTTGTCCGCAAAGAATATTCCATGCTGCTTGTTTTTTAATTATTTTTTTTTCATTTATGTACTTGTAGGGAGAGGGATGCCCATATGTAAATATCACAGTGTGGGCACTTGCTAAATGCAGAGAGTAATTTGCAGGAGTTGGTTCATGTGGGTCCTGAGAATCTAACTCAGATTGTCAAGGCTCCTGGCTTTACTGGATGGGATTTTCAAAAGAAGATTTTAAACATGAACTAAGAGTAACCATCTCTCTTTCTCTCTCTCTCTCTCTCTCTCTCTCTGTCTCTGTCTCTGTCTCTCTCATCTCAGATCTCGCAGAAACTTTAATGGTGATTTAACCTGCTACTGTCACCCAATTCTGTTCTCAAGGTGGAGCCCAAGTCTCTCACCTGGTTCACAAGTCCCTCCCAACCTGGTGATCTGCATCCTGCTTGGTCTCTCCCACACGTTCCTGATCTTCACTCCAGCTAAGCCACAGCACTGCTTGTGGCTATTTCACTGTGATGTGAAAGTGCTCCTAGAAGGGACATGGTTTTGTGGTTTTCAAATTTGGATATTCTTTACTTATTTCACATACATTTAGGAAGAAGTGTCTGGGAACCTACTTTTTGTTATTGAAAACTACAGATCTTTTTATGTGTGATAAAGGATTTTATTGGTTATAAATCTAGGGGATGCCTTACAGTATTTTGTGAGTTATCATTTCAGGAATGCGGCCGCCATATTGTTGACGTCAGATGCCTGCTGCCTGACTAGCATAGGAGAGTCGGCATGGCCCATAACTACCCCATAGAGCTTACCTGTCTGAGGGCCACCAGAGAAACAGAGGGATCGCCTCTGAGTTAAATCATTCTCACCTGAGACCTGACAATCACACAAGTTATGCTGACAAGTGCTGAGCTGGCATTAGGGGAATGTGAGTATAACACAGCATCTGTTTCTCATTGAACCTGCAGTTAGGATAGGAATAAGCCAGCTCCAGAGATTCTCCTGTCTACACCCCTCACAGACTGGGGTTATAGGCATGCATAGGGATACCCCCTGTTTCTTGCCTAAAGTCCATAGTCTCATGCCAACTAACACAAGTTCTACCATAAGCAGTGAATATAAACCCCAGAATTTGTTGTGGTACCTAAAAGACAGCTGGCTCCTCAAAAAAATTATTGACGAATGAATCATAGAAGAGAGGCAAGATAGGGCAATGTGTAAGGTCTGGATCCCATGCTGAAGAAGCTGGACTTTCTTCTCTAGGTGATGGGAAACTGACAGACATTTGCCCCTTGCTGCTTTGCTGCTGGAGAGGCTGCCTTCTCTTTATGGTCCATTTCTCTCCTTTGTTCCATCAAAAGGCCAGAGCGCTGATACATGCTATGTAAAGTAGCAGAGAAATCACTGTCTAAGGTAAACTTCAAACAGAAACATATGTCAGACACTCATCGATTCGAGACTTTTAATAATGTTTAGCAATGCTGGTGTAGTGGCACATGCTGACCTCCAGTTTCATCTATTTCCCTAGAAACTACATAATTTTACTTTTCTTTAAGGCTGAATAAAACTCTATGGTGAAGCTAGGGTGTGGTGGTGCATGCCTTTAATTCCAGCACTCAGGAGGCAGAGGTAGAGGGATCTCTGTGAGATCGAGGCCAGCCTTGTCTACATAACCAGTTCTAGGCCAGCTGGGGCTACAAGGAGACCCCATCTAAAAGAACCCCAAACTTTCTGTATACATGCTTAATTTTCTTTATTCATGCACTCAGTGTTGGGCACCTATGTTGAGTTCATAAATAGACAGTTGTGATATGGGTGCAGTAAATGAGGATATATAGTCATCTCTATCATATGCTGACTTTGATTTCTTTGGGTACACATGTAGGATTTGTATACCTGGATGATACAATAGTTATTTTTCTTAAGTGCAATGTAATGACATTTTCTAAAGAGTTATTTTATTATTTATGTATGTGTGTGTGTGTTCACCTGTGCATGTGCAGATGTGGGCTGTTGCCAGCAGAGGCAACGAGAGGGCACCAGATCCCCTCAAGCTCGAGTTATAGGTGGTTGTCAGCTGCCAGAGATGGATGATGAGGACCCAGGTCTGGTCCTCTGCAGGATCACAAGCACTTTGAACCACTGAGTCATCTCTCTGGTTCCATAGTTCTTTTTTTGGTTTTTGAGTGACCTTGATACAGATGTCCATAGTAGCTGCACTAATTCCCAATCAGAGCTGCAGTGTGTAAGCACTGCTCCTTTCTCCACATCCTTCCCAGTATTTGTTTTCTTGATAATAAGCATTCTGACCGGTGGGACGGAATCTGTGTACTTTTGATCTGCATTTCCTGTTGGAAACAATCCATACCGAAGGAAGGAGGGAATCCCATCTCACCTAAGCAAGCAAGGAAACTCATGAGGCTCAGGAAACCCATAAACTTATAACTCAAGAAGCTCAGGAAGTTACAAGGCTCAAAGGCCCCTCTCCAAGGCTTTGTAATCTGTAAATTATTGCTAGGGGAGAGGAGAGTCTTCAGTGGGGCTGCCTCCGAGTCAAGCAGGAAGTTCCAGGATGCAGCTCTTGGAACTTGCCAACCATGCTGAAGTGGGTCTTTTGGTATCCAGCTTCCCAAGAGTCACCCAAGCTCCTTAAAGTAACCCCAGCAAAGTCTTTCCTTCTGTTTCTCAAGCCCATCAATTCCATTCTTTTAATTCCTCTGCATTTTGTTTGTTTATTCATTTTAAATCGTCCTATTGTACTTTGTTCATGTGCACACAGCTTATTTCTTGCTATTAAGGTCCAGCACACTTCCTGTATGAGCCTTCTGTAACCACTCACTCACCACGGATCACTACCACTTCATTCAATCAATCAATTATTTAGCATCAAGTATGTGACAGGCAGTAGTGCTAAGCCAGCGAGCACAACAGATAAAAATCTCTCTTCTTGGAGCTTTGAAATCTATCCAAAGACTTTCCTTATTTTCTTGTTTGAGCTGTTCATTGTCTGAAACTTTTGTTTAACTATTTGTTTGTCTCCTTAAATGAGAGTAGGCACCTAGTGGTCATGTTCACAACTTTATTTCCTGTACCTAGAAAAGATCCTGGTATATAATCTGGATTCAGTAAGTGTTTGTGGAATGCATGACTGGATGGTAATTTTAGAACTATTTGCACACATTGATGCAGTAGATGTGTTGCCTTACCATCACAATAGCAGTGAATGGAAGACAGGAAGAGCAAAGTTAGACAACTCTTGAATATGCCAAATAAAGGGGAGAAATGCTGACTTGATAGGAAAACTAACTTAAGGACAGATGACTCATTTCTACATGAAAGAAATGCAACCAGAGTGAATAGAAGCTCTATGTGGCATGGAAAATTTGTCTAATTCAATATAGCCCTTTGCTTGGTGCCACACTTTGCGTGTAAAAAGTATATGAAGGATATGTTGTATAGATTGACTGCCTTTAAATTGGAGGCAAGGATCTGGGAGAGAGGAGCTTGAATGCCATAGGGTGTTGGAAGAGGATAGTGAGATTATACAGCACAGCACCAGAATTTTAAAGGAGAAAGCCATTTCTTAGAAGAAAGAAAGAAGGAAAAGCATAGAACAATTGGGGATAGAGGGAATAGCAGTGAGAGAAATTTTGTTGACTAATTTGTGCTTCTTATATAGGAAGTGACCATCCCTGAAGGTCAAGGAGAGCATGGCAGCTCTACGAGACTTGGTATTTGTAGTCAAGGAAAGCTGTACTAGGGATTATTCAGGAGAGGAAGAATGTACTGCTTTTGATTGGAACAGCACCTGATACACACACTTCAATGTGCTCCATGTCAAGGACACTATCATGTAAAGAATTGTCAATTGTTACCAATTAGTGCATTGAGAATTTGGAAAATTTATTAAAGTTCAAGTACTAAATTTTAGAAATAATCAATAGCAAAAGTTGAGACAGTGGATAAGCTGTTAAAATTACATGAACAGAATGGTACCACACAACAAAATCAGTTGAATAGATACTTTGGTGCCATGGCAGGGACTCCTTTATTAATGAGGTAGACTAACACTACCAATTTTACTGAATGAATCACTGAAGCAGCAGATATTTGATCCTTATACATTGATAAACTAGAATTTTACATGTGGTAATTATCTTTATACTTGAGCTTTATTACTGTGTAGAATACAACCTACTATTAGCAAGGTAGCAAAATAATTTTTGACTATCAAATTTTATTTTTTTATGTGTATGATTGTTTTGCTTGCATGTATGGAAGTGTGCCATGTGTATGCTGTATGCAATGCCCATGGAGGCCAGAAGAGGGTGTCAGATCTCCTACAATTGAAGAGATAACCATTGTTAGCCCCCATGTAGGTGTTGGGAATGGAATCTGGGTCTTCTGCAAGAGCAACCAGTGCTCTTAACCACAGAGCATTTCTGCAGGTCCTCAAATTTCATACTATTTCCATTTTATGTAGGAAGTTTCTCAAGATGATTTCTATAATTCACTGCCTTACGCACTCCACCATGGTGAAGGAAGCCTGAGTGTACCTGACTGGAACCTGAATTGGTCTTCTGTGGGTACTCCTGAATAGCTGATCTGAATCCATCAGTTCCCTCCAAATTAAACCTAAGAGAACCTGAATCCTGTACCAACCAGCTTTACATAACCAATAAAGAAAAGATCTAAGCACCCTGATAATACAAACAGAGGCATACTTCAATTTAATTCTCGTATCAGAATCATAAACAACAAAAGAAATTTACATCAAAATCACAAAATCACAACAAAAGAATAATAAAATGGAAAGCCAAAAACATTATGTCCCACCAAACTCCACCAATCCTGTAGAAGAGTTCTACAAGGAGGAACCCCTAGAGATAACCCAGAACATTGAATTTAAAAGAACAATCTTTAAAAGAACAGTCATAAACTTGATCAAGGAAATCAGTGAATTTAAAGAACACACAAAGAAATCAAGGAGCTAAAAGAAGAGTGGGATAAACTTCTGAATGAATTCATAAAAGAGATAGAAACATTGAAAAAAACTCAAGCAGAAATGAAGAAGGACATGCAAAAGTCAATAAGCCAACTTGAAACATCAGGGGAAAGCCTCACCTTGATAATGAATGAAATGGAAAACAGAATATCAACACTGGAGGATAAAGTTGAAGAACTGGACCACTCAAGCAAAGATTATGGAAATTTTTAAAAAACACAGGAATGGAATATGCAAGAGATGTGGGACACCATGAAAAGACCAAATTTACGGATCATAAGAACAGAGGAAGGAGAAGAATTTCAGTTTAATGGTGTTGACCAGATCTTAAACAGTATTGTACAAGAGAATATTCCAAAATTAAGAAAAGACATACCCATACAAATACAGGAAGTACATAGAACACCAAATAGACAGGATCAAAAAAGAAACTCCCCATGACATATCATAGTAAAAACACTAAATGTACAGAACAAAGAGAGAATACTGAAAGCAGCAAAAGAAAAACAACAAGTCACATACAAAGGAAAGCCCATCAGAATTACAGCTGACTTATCAATGCAAACTATGAAAGCCAGAAGTGCCTGGACCAAGGTATTTCCAGTTCTACATGACAATAGATGCCAGCTCAGAATACTTTACCCACCAAAAATGTCTATTATAGCTGAGAGGGAAAGAAAAATCTTCCATGACATGAAAAGCCAGATAGAATACATGCCCATAAAACCAGCCCTTCAAAGAATACTTGAAGCAATACAGAGAGCAGAGAGAGAAACAACTATACCCCAGGGGCA